>NC_000078.6:91930109-92250943 GCF_000001635.26 Mus musculus | reverse complement strand
GATATTTTCTTTATTTATATTTCAAATGTTATCCCCTTTCCTGGTTTCCCCTCCAAAAACCTCCCTCCCCTCCCCCCTGCCCCCTGCTCACCAACCCAGCTTCCTGGCCCTGGAATTCCCATATACTGAGTTATAGAACCTTCACAGGACCAAGGGCCTCTCCTCCCATTGATGACCGACTAGGCCACCCTCTGATAAATATGAAAGCTAGAGCCATGAGTTCCACCATGTGTTTTCTTTTGTAACCCACCAACCAATTTTTATATTCTTTTACAAAGCAAATCAGCTTTGTATCAGCTGTAGTGCCTAGGTATAGTTTTGTCATTGGCTGAGAAGAGGGATGGTGCACAGGAACGTTGAATAGTGTTTCTGTGTCTAAAGATGGTTTAAAAAGATGTTTTCATAACAACTCAGTGACTCGTTTCCAATACCTTTTTTTTTCCAATTTATTCCATGGACTGTTCTCCTACAAATGTCCCTTTTACAGATATGTGGTGGGTGGGTGCTGCCTAGTGTAAAATCTTCTCTTTCTTTTTATATTTTGATCTCCTTCATAGCTAACTTCTTTTTTTTATAAGAATTCATGTTGGATAGCAGTACTTCCTCACCCAAAGGGGTTATGGGTTATGTACTCCCTGGCCTTGCATGTCTGGGCACAGATGAAATGGACACATATTAACTCTGTCAATTAGATGTGTGACATGATTTTGCTTTTGAGAATATTCATTTCTACAGGATGAAGGAGTACATAACTTATTAAATATAGATGAAACTTTAAAGATATTCTATGTGGTGCTGAATAACCACAAGGCTTATTAAACATGTCAGATCAAATAATCTATGATAAGTGTGAAACAAATAGACAGCAAGTAAAGCCAGCGTGGTAGCACACACATATAATCCCAGAACATGGGAGGTGGAAGTGGGTAGGATTGGGATTTCAAGGCCGATTCATGGAGATTTCAAGTTCAGCCTACACTCCACAAGGCTCTGTCGGAAGGAGGAGGAAAAGGGGGAGGAGGAATAGGAGGAGGCAAGTAAAGTAACAATATTTTTATTTCAAATATTTTTATTTGAAAGCTGTTGGCTCATTATTCATTAGCATTTCCCATTGTAGCTTCAGATAACCTCTAAAACTCATGGCTACTCATTAGGCTAACTGGTTATCCCCAGATCTCTATGAGTCTCTAATAAAATAAATATGATACCTTTGTCTCAAAGTATCATACATGTGCAGAACTTCCATATATATAAAATTGTCTGCATGTATGCCTGGGCACCATATGTGTGTGTAGGTGCCTCCAAAGGCCTCTTGTCTCTAGCTGCATATGTATCAGAAGATGGCCTAGTTGGCCATCAGTGGAAAGAGAGACCTATTGGTCGTGCAAACTTTATCTGCCTCAGTACAGGGGAACGCCAGGGCCAAGAAGTGGGAGTGGGTGGGTGGGGAAGTGGGTGGGGGAGCATATGGGGGGCTTTTGGGATAGCATTGGAAATGTAAATGAAATAAATACCTAATAAAAATAAAAAAAGAAGGTATCATTTCCTCTGAAACGAAATTGTGAACTACTATGTGGGTTGTGGCAATAGAACCCTGTTGATTTAGCAAGTTCCTTCTATTTGCTTGCTATGTTATAGAGTTGCAACTACAAGGCTTAGGAAGAAGCTGTAGAGATTCATTAAGTGTTTCCTCAAAGCACAAGCTGGTGGTGTAGGGCGAGAAGCCAAAGTTCTAAAGTGATGGACTACAGTTAATACGTCCCAAGTCCTAGGATTACCAACCAAGTCACAAAGTCTCATTTCTGACTCAGGGAGATATGTACATATAGCCCAGGAGCCTGCACATGTGCCACAGATCAGTCTGCAGTATCTTCTCTCATGTAAATACTATAAGAATGATAACATATAGCTAAAAAAGGGAATTGGGTGTTGGAGAGATCAATCAGTGGTTGATGCTTTCGGGGCAATCACTGGGACCAAATTTGGATTTCAGCAAAAACATGGCAAGCCAAGCACCTGTAACTACAGCTTTGAGGGATCTCAAACCTTTCTGAGGCCTCCATGCTGACACACCCATGTGAGACCTAAGTACACATGTGAGCATACACGTGCTCATGCATCCTGCAGAATCTCTAAAAACAAGGCAGTTAGAATTTGAGACAGATATATTCTTAATAAAGAAGAGAGAAGGGCATTGATAAAAAAGCAAATATCTTTTAAGAAATGTAAATAGGTAAGAAGTGAAAGGTATGATAGTTTGTGACTACTATTTAGGTAGGGTATGGAGATTTCCATCTCTAGTTATCAGAGTCCATCTTCCCTGGTTGCTCCCTAGAAGGAAGTTATGACAACTACATTCTTTTTTTTAAAAAATATATTTATTTATTTATTATATGTAAGTACACTGTATCTGTCTTCAGACACTCCAGAAGAGGGAGTCAGATCTCATTACAGATGGTTGTGAGCCACCATGTGGTGGCTGGGACTTGAACTCAGGACCTTAGGAAGAGCAGTTGGTGCTCTTAACCGCTGAGCCATCTCACCAGCCCAACTACATTCTTTTGAGGTCTTTTGGGAAGTTGTCTTTGGAAGAATTGTAGACATGCAAATATCTGCCTTTGCAACAGCTTTTAGGCCATCATGATATATTCTAGAGCCCTATTATGGATTCATCTTGTTATTAATCAATCCCTACCATTGGAATTTCTGAGTCATATGACATTTGTGTTTAATGCCTGGGAAACACTCACAGAATTCACCTAGCTCATGCACAAATCTGTGCTTCACAGCCATGGACTGGGGACCTCCATACCTCTGCTCTACGCTGTCTCATTTGTTAGCATCCGTCAGCCCCATGAGAAGTCACTAGCTAATCATTGTGGTTTAATCCTACTTTGATGCCAAGGAGGCTGGACATCTTCTTGTATTTATGATCCCTTCAGATTCCTCTTTCGTCTAATGCCTATTCTGTTCTTCTATACACGTGTCTATTGCATTATACAACTTCTTCCATATTACATAATTGTAGCAGCTCCTTCTACATATTGGATCTCAGCCACTGGTTGCAAAGTGTACCAAATAACATTTCCTCCTCTGTTGTTTTAGCCACTTAGAATACTTTCAATATGGATTTTTTATTTTAATTTATTAGTAAAATAGTATGGCCTTTTCTTTATGGATGATATTTGGGTGTCTGTTAAGGAAATCCTTCCCAATTGTGATTTCATGAAGACATTTTCCTGCTACATCATCAAACATGTTATAGTTTTCCCTTCCACGTTTAAGTTTTTAATCCACTGAGGGTTTTAATGTATGGAACTGCTCCCCCCCCCCTTTTTTTTTCAAACTATGTTTCTCATCCTCCAATCCATCTACAAGTCCACAGTAACCTTACAGTAAATCCTTTTGTTGCTTCCAATAGGCAGCATATGTGTCTGCTGTGTCTAATCCAAATCCCTGAATGATAAAGTGGATTACTACCTTGAAGCCTAATTCTGGGGCCCTGTGTCTTATCCCCAGCCCTGGGCCCTGTGACCAGTTACAGACTGTGGTTTGGACTGTGTCCAAAGGCCAACATCTCATGTGATCTGACGCCTTACCCTGCAGACTGCTTCATATTTCAAAACCCACAGCCGGATAGGTTCCACCTGCTTTGTTGTCCTGTCCTGTTCCAGTACAAGGAAAAACCCATGCTCTACCAGCTCTCAAGAAACAGCATGAAATTGTAAACCAGCCCATAGACACCCAGCTGGAAGACTGAAAGGCCTACAGTAAAGGGGTTATAGAGATAGCATTCATCAGCCATCACTAAATGACGTCATCTGCTAGGCCAGACAAGTGAAAACAGGCTTAACTCCCAGTTGGGGATTTCAGATCTTATTGCCTCTTTTTGTTTCTCCTATCAGGAGACCATGCAGAAAGATTCACACTTTACTTCTTTCCAAGAGGTTTATTGATTTGTGGATTCGGTGAAATGTGCATCAATTGAACTAACTATAAGTAAAGGGGAGGGGGAGGGGGAGGGGACTTCACACTGCGCTGAAATTAACAGGCACCACAGCACTGCCTCTTAGGTTCCAGCACAGCACAATGGATGTACACAGTGTGAAGGCAATCTGGCGATTAAATAGCTCCACTTTATCCAGAGCAATCAAAAGCCAATGTGCTCTTATTTCTCCTTTCATTGCCTCCCTCTTCCCTGCCCTCCCAAATACACACACTTCAAACAGATTCTGTGCACTATTTAACAGAAAATAGAGTTCCTTTCCATCTTCCACTTTCTCTTTATATCCCCGGGTTTTATATTTCTTCGCTATTTTTAAATGTGTGGAAAAACTTTGATTGCTTTCTTCCTGGATAACTACTTAACCTCAAATTTCTGGTAGATTCAGGATGGAAACAATGGCCAAGACAAAACAGAATGCCAAATATATGGTCCATTAAATCAATGATTTTTCCTTCCAAGGAGTATGAGTGCTGTTCTCACACATGGGGACATGTAGGTTGGACAGACCTGTTCTCTTGTTTTCTCTTGATAAGAAATGAATAGTTCCAACCTGCCCTGTCTCGGGACCTTATGATTAATAGTTGTATTATAATTCTATGACATTTACAGATATCATAGTCATTTAGTACAATAATTTCATTTTATCTCAGAACTATGACTAGTTAAGATTTTACCACTACATTTGGCTTCCAAATAAGAAAATTGAGACCTGGAGGAATTTAAGAATGATCGAAGACACAGTCAAAACTCAGTTTTCCTTGGTCTAATTCCTGGGTGAGTAACTGTTTCCAAGATGACTGTCTAATGTTAAAGATTATCTACGATGCTATTATAATTCTTTTATGCAAAACTAATATTGCTGAGAATCAAATACTCAGCTCTAAATATATCCACATCTTTTGCCCTTAATTTAATAATTATTCTTCTAGGGCTAGAGAGACAGCTCAAATTTTAACACATCTAACACCAACAACCCACCCCCCTTACACACCCGCATATACTTACACATACACACCCCATTACACACACACATATTAAGTAAGCTTATGATTATTTATGATAATACGTACACTTTTGCATTTGTAAAGTGCTTGTTATGCAAAAATGAGAACCTGAGTTTCACTTCCAGAACTCACCTAAAAATGTCAAACATGGAATCCTAGTCCTGTAATCTCAGAGCAAGAGAGGCTAAGACACACAGGCCCCTGGTACTCACTGGCCATACAGCCTACCCTAATATCCCGTGAGAGATACTGTCTCAAAGAACAAGGTAGACCTGTTTCTAAAAAAGTAGCTTCTAAGACTAATTTCTCACCTTCACATGTAACACCAACAACCCAAACTCCCTACACATACTTACACATATACACACACTTACATACACATATATGTACATAATTAATGAACCTGTGATAGTTTATGATAATACATATACTTTTACATTCTGACATGATCAATACAGATTATTTAAATATATCAAAAGGTATTCCTATCTCTTGAACCATATAACTTAATTTCTTGTATAAATATGCTATTACATAAACTTGAAAGACAAATTATAAGGAAATATTAATAAATTTCCCATGTTCTAGAATTTTGGACAGATTGACTACAATATGATTTAAGGTGTGTGCTATAACTTCTAGAAACTAAATTTTAAAATTATCTTATTGTTTTTGAGATTTCAAAAGCTGAACTTATTCCAATAGGATGTATTTAAACAAAAGAGGTCAAATTCCAGACTTCTGCCTTAATTAGCATACACGTTAAGCAAACAGGGTTTTTGAAAGCACATTCAGGCACAGGA
Source organism: Mus musculus (assembly GCF_000001635.26). Taxonomy (NCBI): domain Eukaryota; kingdom Metazoa; phylum Chordata; class Mammalia; order Rodentia; family Muridae; genus Mus; species Mus musculus. Next base: position 92,245,130 of record NC_000078.6, on the reverse strand, counting down.
TGGGGCACAAGACTGATAAGATAAATGTCACCACCTCTTTAAATGCTTAGCTACTAAATTTTAGGCTGGGTACAGTTTTAGTGATAAGAGCTCATTTAAATATGGTTATCCTAAGCCTTCGAAAGAACAAAGGGATTAGGATTTTCATGTTGTTATTTACATGGTTCCATTCACTTGTCAATTCTTCTTCCATTATTCATGCAATAACTTCTATACATTGCTTGTATCAGACCATAGGATAGAGCAACATGGACAAGAAGAATAACTTCTGGGCTGAACAGAGCAAGATCAGACAAAGAGAACCAGTCTTGACCTTGAAACTCTAGGAAACCTTGCCAGAGATGATACTTAATTCAGGAAGGTACATGAGACCACATGTTCCATCTTGTAAGAAATAATAGTTTTTAAAAACATACACACTTAAGTCCTATACAAGTTCTTGAGGATTTGGCCCAGAATACATCAGAAGAAAGCATTTAGACAATGTGGAAAGCCTTCTGGAGTACCACTTGGCAGGAATCTGACATTTGCCAAGGACAAGAAAATGGGCTTCAGGCAGGAATCTGACATTAGGGCATAATAAAGAAGTAAGTTTCGGCAAGAATCTAACTTTAGGCTGTAATAGGGAAGTAGGATAAAGCAGGAATTTTAGTCTTAGGGTTGAACTAGACCCTAAGGCAAGATTTTTGGGCTTGGCCGAGGAAGTGGGCTCAAGTATTTCAAACATTATGACAAGCCCCCCCTTTTTTAACATTCTTTTTTAAAAAATAGGTATTTTCTTCATTTACTTTTCAAATGCTATCCCAAAAGTCCCCCATACCCCCCTCCCCTCCCCACCCACTCCCACTTCTTGGCCCTGGCATTCCCCTGTACTGAGGCATATAAAGTTTGCAAGACCAAGGGGCCTCTCTTCCCAATGATGGCCGACTAGACCATGTTCTGCTACATATGTAGCTAGAGACAGGAGCTCTGGGGGGTACTGGTTAGTTCATACTGTTGTTCCACCTATAGCATTTGACAAAATCCAACACCCATTCACGATAAAAGTCTTGGAAAGATCAGGAATTCAAGGCCCATACCTAAACATGATAAAAGCAATCTACAGCAAACCAGTAGCCAACATCAAAGTAAATGGTGAGAAGCTGGAAGCAAACCCACTAATCAGGGACTAGACAAGACTGCCCACTTTCTCCCTACCTATTCAACATAGTACTTGAAGTCCTAGCCAGAGCAATTCGAAAACAAAAGGAGATTAAGGGGATACAAATTGGAAAGGAAGAAGTCAAAATAGTACTTTTTGCAGATGATATGATAGTATATATAAGTGACCCTAAAAATTCCACCAGAGAACACCTAAACCTGATAAATTGCTTCAGTGAAGTAGCTGGATATAAAATTAACTCAAACAAGTCAATGGCCTTTCTCTACACAAAGGATAAACAGGCTGAGAAAGAAATTAGGGAGACAAACCCTTTTTAACAACTATCATGGGAGTAATCATAGGACTTGGCTTGCTGCTTTGTTAGTAGTTCCTTATCGTACTGCTGCTTTGTTCCTTATTGTATTGCTTGCCCAAAATACTTGCATGTAATTAAAATGGTATTAAAAAGTGGATTGGAAAATAAAAATTTGCCTTCAGTCTCAGAATTGACTAGGGTCATGCTAACAATGTTGTCGGTCTAACGGTCCCATTTCTTTTTTTTTTAATTAGGTATTTTCCTCATTTACATTTCCAATGCTATCCCAAAAGTCCCCCGTACCACCCCCCCCCGACTCCCCTACCCACCCACTCCCACTTTTTGGCCCTGGCGTTCCCCTGTACTGGGGCATATAAAGTTTGCAAGTCCAATGGGCCTCTCTTTCCAGTGATAGCCAACTAGGCCATCTTTTGATACATATGCAGCTAGTGTCCTTTTTCTTTTTAATCCTCACTCCCACGCTGGAGAACCTGTTGACTGACTGAGTGGACTTGGTCAAGACAAGTCATAAAATCCTCAATATCATTTATAGAAATTACTCCAAACCTAATTATCTTGCTTCAAAAAGTGTTCTTCTTTCTTTTTTATATTTATTCTATTTGCCTATCTATCTATCTATCTATCTATCTATCTATCTATCTATCTCTGTGTGTGCATATACATACACATGTACACTCCACAGTGTACACGGGGAAGAGTTGGTTCTTTCTTTTCACCATGTAGCTCTTGAAGCTTGAACTCAAGTTGTCAGTCTTGGTGACAAGTGCCTTTATCCACTGATCCATCTCACTGAGGGTTCCTTTCTTGCTAATTTTAAACTGAGTTGAAGTGTTGGGCTTATTTCCCAATCCTTCTTTGAAAATTTATTAAATGTCTATTTATCATATTAGCCTACCATTTTAAACATACCCACAATCATATATATATATATATATATATGTATATATATATATATATATACGCAAGGTACTCTGAGAATAAACTAATTTAAATTTAGAAAAGAAATATGTTTTGTGTAAACGAACAGAGTAAATAAGTCACTTAATCCTCTCTGAAAAACCAAGATTCTGGATGCAGCTGATGCTGTTCTCCTTATATGAGCTAGTGTATCAATTTAATCATTTGTAAAAAAGACAGACATGGAATAAGGGCATACTTCATTACCTATGCTATGATGAACATAGATGTAAATTATTACAGAATTTCTTTGGGGGAAGAGAGAAGCAATTTAAAAGATGAAATACATATATTTTTTTCTAAATCTTAGTAATTAAAGCCTTGGAGAATCACTTTGAAAATCCAGGTACCGATGCTTTTCAACATACAATGAAGATGTGTTCTTATAAACCCATCATAAATTGAAAATATTGCAAGTCGAAAGCACATTTAATAAACCTACCCTTCCAGACATCAGAGCTAGCAACCCAGTGCACTGTTGAGAGTCAGTTATTTCTTCCCATGAACAAATGGCAGATTGGAAGCAGCCCAGCACTGCAAATAAGTATCAGACCACAGAGTGCTAGCTAGGGAAAAAACTCAAAATTCACAATCCAAAGCATGGCTTCTGCAGAATGGCTATGGCTTTCATAGAATCATAAAGTCAAAACCACTCATTCAAAATGCCATGAATTAGGAACTGCCTACATACATTTTGGGGATATTTGGAAACTGTGCTTTCTTCAAGACCTGGCCAACTCAAAGCCCTAAGACAAAAGAATAGCATTTAGTTCAAGCTCTAAGTAACTTTACAAATTAAAAAAAAAGTATAAATCCAGAAAAATATATGATTAAGAAAAGCTATTTATATAGCTATTTGTATATACTGGAAAGTATTAAAATAATAAAACATAAGAGGAAAAATATCTTATAAGGAAATAACATGGGGTCATATAATTAACACAATAATTAAAGTAGAATTTTAATATTTTATTACTGGGACTGAGAAGATTGCCCAGTGTGTAGAACACTTGATATGCAGATGTGAGGAACAGAATTTGCCTCCCCAGCACACACATCAATGTGATGGGCGAGAATAGTGGCCTCCTTACTATCCCAGAATTCCACAGCTGGAGACAAGCTAGCTAACCAAGTTAGCCAAATCAGAAAGCTCTGGGTTCAGGTCTGTCTCAGTATGTGCATACACCATGATCAAGAAAGACACCTGACATAAATCTCTGGCCTTCATAAATGTACATCCACATGCATCAGCATCATACACACATGTGAACACACATACCTGCACACAAAAATACTTTATTAGCATGTAAAATACCAATTTATTGTGTAAGCGACGATCTGTGATTAAGAAACATGCAATATGTTTGTAAGCACTTAGGTTTTCATAAGGCTGCATATAGATAACACTAGCAAAATATTAGTAAAACTTTTAAAAAGGGTAATTTTCAAAGTGTTTTCCCAATGCTTTCTTACTTATCTTTTACAAAAGTGTTATGAGCTGCTACACTCAAGAACATTGCCACATTTAGTAGGTAGTTTTTACTTCAATCACAAACTCAAAGCAGGGTGAGACTTGATACCCCTCCCTGCTATAAGCACCGTCCCTGTATATATAACATCAAAGTCAATAAGCACGTACAAGTTTACAAACAAACAACCCAGGTGTTTTTAATCCTGGGACATTTGTGGGAGAGGAAAGTAAAAGAATCCAATCTTGAACTGCTCCACCATGTTTTCCTCTTGAGGTTTTGGATTTAGAGGAGCTAAGTGTTGAAAAACCTTAGCTATGGTTGAGAAAACAAAAGCAGGATATTGAGCAGAGAAACCAGTCAATGGTTTCTACAATAGGGCAACTGATTGCTTCCAAGGGAATGTTCCAAACTGCAATTTAAGCATGAACGGGGTAGCCACTAACTGGATGCCTCTACTGGTCCAGAGATAGCAGGAAATGGTGCCACTTAAACAAGATGGAAGGATGGATGGGTTTCATAGAGAATCTCTTAGAAGCTTCTACTCCTGTCTTCAAGGACTGAAAAGAGGCACTTCACCAAACAGCAAGGACTAGGGATCCTAGAACAGGCACCCCTCCTTGGCTGCAGCCTGACTCCCCCTGGCATGGAGAAGTGCCAGCATATTAACATTTAAATCACTGAGGAGGGAATCAGGCCTATCTGAGTCATTTCTACACCATGGGGGCTATTTCTAGTTAGAGCTGTGAACTTCCCCTGGGGAATAGAAAACATCAGTCTGTTAGCATCAGAATCAGCTTACAGAGAGCCAGCTGCAGCATCCTGGAATATGAATTAGACAGGGAATCAGGAGGATTCAGCACTAATTCCTGGTCTGCTAGAAACAACTTTGACCTTAGGCAATCCAAAAGCCCACAGATTCCTCATCTACAGTAATTTAACGGGTTACTCATTAAAAACCTCAGTGATTCTATATTCTTCTCTTTGAAGGAAATCCAGATGCCTTCCTTCTAGCCTCCCAGAAGTGCCGTTTATCGTAGTGTGCAGAAACTGTAGTACTCTCCCATAGCTTCTGCTACATCTCTGCACAAACATGTGTACCACTCCCTCCCGTGGGGTTCACTCATTTGGGCTTCATTTTTCCCGAACTAAGCACATGTTTTCCTATACATGTTTTAAAACAAACAATACTCTTGTCACCTTGTACCCCTCAATATAACCCTTCCCCCTCTTTTTTATGCTTCCTCTACCCATTGTCTCCTTCCCTCAAACAAGAAATGTACATTCAAGACAAAATCAAGAATTGATAAACAGATACACTATTGGGGGAAGGATTGGGAGTTTTGGCCTTGTTGGAGGAGGTGTGTCACTGGAGATAGTGAGCTTCGAAGCATCATAAGCCAAGGTCATGTCCCTTCTGTTTCTCTGCCTTCTAGTTGGGGATAGGATGTAAATTCCCACCTACTAACCTAGTGCCATGCCTGCCTGCCTGCCTTCCTGCCTGCCTGCCTGCTGTCATGCTGCCTGCCTGCCGGCCTGCCTGCCTGCTGTCATGCTGCCTGCCTGCCTGCCTGCTTGCCTGCCTGCCTGCCTGCCTGCCTGCCTGCCTACCTGCCTACCTGCCTGCCTGCCTGCCTGCCTGCCTGCTGTCATGCTGCCTGCCTGCCTGCCTGCCTGCTGTCATGCTGCCTGCCTGCCTGCCTGCCTGCCTGCCTGCCTGCCTGCCGCCATGCTACCTGCCATGATGATCATGAACTTACCCTGTGAAACTCTAAGCAAGGACCCAATTCAATGCTCTTATAAACTACCTTGATCATGGTATCGCTTCACAGAAGCTGAAAAATAAGTAAGACATGGCCCAGAACAGTGTCATTCCACGCTCTGTGATCATCTTCCCCCAAATCTAGGATCCTAGTCTCACTATGAGAAAACCTCACACTAAGAAACACTCTGGGAAATATATCACTGCTCCTTTAAATTGCTAAAGGCATCAAAAACAAAGATCAAGGGGCTGGAGTGATGCCCAGTGGTGAGGAGCACTTGCTGCTCTTGGGGAGGACCAGAACTTGGTTCCCAGCACCCATAGTATAGATACAACCATCCATAATTCCAGCTCCAGGGGATCTGATGCTGTATTCTGCCCTCCATAGTTAATGAATTTCATGATACATACATACATGTATGCAGGCAAAAGACTCATACACAAAATAAAACAAATCTTTTTATAAAGGGCAGGAGGTCAAGATGGAGTGAGAAACTATCAAATCCAAAAGGAGATAAAAGAGATAAATTTGTTAAATGTAATGGATTAAGGCCATAATTCAAAACAATGAGGCAAACCAAGAAGGTTAGCAATATTAGCAATAGCACCTTGCTTCTAAGTTATCATAAACTACAGAAATGCAAAATATAAAATTTTGAAGAAAAAGGAGCACCTACAGAAAGAAATCTTACTGCCTTTGCAATTTTTCTGCTACTCCACCACTGTTCTGTAGTTGAAAAGTTGTCTTTCAAACATTAGGTTCAAATGCAGGGGGACTGAATTTGGGGAGGAAAACAAAGAAATTTCAAAAGAAAGGAAAAGCAATGGAAAGAGAATTGTTGTGGAAAGCAATCTTCAGGCCATGTGTAGGAGAAAAGGATTTACTCGGGGATGAAGGAGAAGCCAAGGAAGTGCAGTCACTTGGGAGCAGAAAGCATTACTTACAGGGTTTTGCAAATTGATTGGTCCTTTTTTTATTCATAGTGTATTGCAAGGAGCAACTCAAGATGTCTGGAGAACTCTATTTCCTGTTTCAAAGCTGAAGAGAAGCCTCTGAAGCAAAAACTTCTTCCCTTTGCCATGCTTATTATAGCGCATTGTCCTTGAAAGGCTCTGAGAAAATCAGAAAGCTCTAGGGGGATAAATTATATATATATGTATGTGTGTGTGTGTGTGTGTGTGTGTGTGTGTATCACTGAATCAAGGAGACTGACAATGGCTGACTAGCTGGAACAATACAAGATTAAGATTGTGCCTGAAAACAAAGTAACAGGAAAAGTCTTGTGGGAATCTCTCTACAATTGCCTGCTGTCTCAGGAAAAAAAAAACTGGGTGGAAATGTCACCTTTTCACTCACAGTATTGGCTTCAGGCTCTCTCGAAGTCATACTGGCTGAACTTCTTGACAACCCATTTGTCCTCTTATTGTCCCATAACTCTCCCTGATAACCCTCCAGAGGCTAAATGTCTTGCCCTTACAGGGTCTGAATGTGAACATCTGGTATGGAAGCACTCCTCACATAAGTAGGTCAGCTGGGTCTGAGGAAGGGCTATGCAAAAGACTGGCTCATTTTGCCTCTCAGATATCCACTAGGAGTGACATGCCAAGCTCCTACATATGAAAGAGACAAACCTCAAACCTGTGTTTCCTCACTAATATGCCACCAACCCCAACTATAGCAGCCATTCCTGATCATCACTTCTCAGATCCTGACCATATTTCATCAAAAAAACCATACAAATTTAACTACTGAAACATTGCCCCAATCTCCCCACATCAAAAAAAAAAACATACAAATTTAACCACTGAAACATTGCCCCAATCTCCCCACATCCCTTCCTTGCGACCACTGACTTCCACTGCACCTGTACAGCAACAGTAACTTTGTTTTCCCTTGAGGTTCTCCAGTTCCTCCTATGACTACACACGGAGTTCTTTTTGTCTCTTTATTATTATTATTATTATTATTATTATTATTATTATTATTATTACTATTATTATTATTGTTGTTGTTGTTGTTGTTGTTATTGTTTTTATTTCCTTTGCTTCTCACTGGCATTCTGGAAACAGAGAACTACAATCTTTCATAATTTCTAGAAAATATCAATAATTTCTTCAACCAAATTCCAACCAAATGTTCAAGATGTACTGCATTGCATTTCTGCTCTGGTCTCCTGGGAATTCTATCTATGTTTGATCTATTCATCTTTATCTATTCATGTTGTGTCTTTCGCTTTATTCTTCCTAGCTACTGAAATCTTGGATCATCCAGTTCTTTGTAGCATTATATGAAGTGTCTTCAGCTTCAACTTTTCCTCAGCTGTGACTACTGTTCATTGATTCTAATGTCCCTCTTTATCTTATGTTTCAGTTAATTTTTTTGCAAATTAATAAAATTAATGTTGATAATATTTTTTCTTCTCCTGTTTCTGAAAGAATTATTAAATATATTCTGTTTTATGGGGTTTATACCTTTAGGATGATAAAACCCTGAGTAAAATATTATGAGACTTTTAAGGTAGAATTATACTTTACTTCCTTGGGGAAGTGTGCATATGCATTTATTGGGACCTTGGAAGTGTGATTAATACTCAATATTAGGACAGCATTTCAGAGCTACCCATATATTATAAATTCTGCGCAAGCATAGGCTACCATAAGCAATTCTCAGGGGAGATTTTATATTTTCTCCTTCTTTCAAAGCTAAAGTCAAGACAGATAAGGCCACTCAGCCAAAATGTAAGTTGCTTAGCCAATGATATTAATATCCCTTGGGGTGCTCATTTTTTGTGTACACCTTACAGATGTGACCTCCTGCCATGCTTGATTGGCCCCATTAAACTATAGAGCACTGTCCTCCAAAGATGGTAGAAAGCACAGAGAGAGAGACATCAAGGCAAAAATAATCCTTCTCTAGAGTTCAGCTGACCCTGTAGATTTATGTGTATTCTCGACTTTAGAAGGATTCCACTATTTTTCTTCAAACTTATACAAAATTAAAGATATTGAGTAGTTGTGTGTGTGTGTGTGTGTGTGTGTGTGTGTGTGTGTGTGTGTGTATAATCTCAGGAAATGCTGTACATGCAATGTTTTCTATGATCTGTCAATCTTCTCTAATCTGACACAGAATTTATAATATTCTGCTTGCTAATGGGACTCTGATCCTGTACTCAATTCACCCATCACCCAACAGTCAGGTTGCTTTAAACAAAAATCTTAACAAAGAAACTAACACCCACAAGACTAGTTTTGGGATCTCACTGTCATGATCATCCTTTGCTTTCAAATACTTCTTTTAAAATACACTCTGACACACTACAATACACTGCAGTGTGTAGTTGACTAGGCTGTTAGCCTTCCCTCTTCAGTAACTCAACTAGATTTTTCCTTCTTCCTAATAAGTGGAAACGATAAATTGTCTCGAATTTCTACTCCAGCACTTGTCCTTGGGCATCTTGAAGTAAATCTTTCTCTTTATCTAATAATGTTCCAAGTTCCTTTTTCTTTTCAGTTTAATAAGTTCTGTCTTTTGTCTTTTCTTTTGTTTTATTCTCCCTACTTGCTCCATGTGACCTACTGGGGCACCACCCACCTCTATCATAGTCCAATATATTGCTGATACACTGAATGAAGTCAGTTAAGGAATATAAGCATTGAAATGATAGAGTACCCACAACCTCCCTATATTGAATTCAAATTGTTAAAAACAATTTTAATGTCAACATTTACATGTAATCTACATATGACTTCTTAATATAGTTTTCTGTTGCCAAATTTAGAATATCTAAATAAAATTAAGCCTTATCCCTGCTCTTTCAATGTCTATGGATGTGCAAACGGTGTAATTCATTAAGTAAGTGTCTTACATAATAGATAATCCTCAGGTTTTAAGTCCACTGGTTTTGAAGGTTGGAGTAGAGAGCTTTAAAAATACCTTAAGCCTATTAATAGATAGCAATATAGAGATCATTCTTCTGACCATACCATAGGTGTTTGTTTCCGTCTTCCAGACATCTCCCTAAACCTGAGTCTCAGCTGACACCCAGTTATTATCATTCATGTTCCCCTGCTGAAGCTTATTCATTCCAAACAGGATTCCATGTGATCCCCTGTTTTTCCTAATGGATAAGCTGCTTACTCATCTCACAGCTCATCTCACAATATATTCAGATTATTATTGAAAGGACTAATCAAATCCGTCTTGCATCCCCAAATAAAATCAAACCTATCTATGAGAAGACTTTCACATTTAGTTGACAATAAATAAAAATTAAAAAAAAAAATCAAAATCAAAGTGATTTTCTTATCCCAATTTTTATATTTGGAACTTACAGCTTTCCTTTAAAAATCTGATATTAAACTAACTATTAACATTTTCTTAGAGTTCTGATCTGCATGCTTAACACACACGTATAAACACTGCAAATAAGCAATAAAAATAACACATTCAAAACACGTTTAATAGAATCTGAATCTCTGTACCAACTCAGTAAAGAATTGGGCTAAACGGAGTTTCAAGTTTACACTTTTCTACCTCCTTAGAGACAGGAAGGAGAAGCAAAAAAAAAAAAAAAAAAAAAATAGGGTTGTTAAGGTTCCTGCTTCTCACTCTTAACTCTGTTCCTTAATTCTGCACCAACCTGCATGACACCTTAAGTGAAATTGACAGGAGAAGTCAGGAGAAACAACTTCTAACCCTGCAAGAATACTCCAGTCATTCCCATTAGACTCTGGAGACAAACAACCTACATTATCAGCAAAAGATGGCATCAGAGTCAAAGGAGGTTCTCAGCAAAAGACACAGAGGGAGGAGGAACTCAATTTGATATGTCTCTGCTTAGCTGAAGGGGTGGAAATAGATAAGACACTGGGAAAAAGATTCTCGGAGACATCACGGGCCTCTTAGGGGAGGTAAGAGCTGTTAATTGAGCTACAGAGTTGTGCATTCCCAGCAGGCTAATTCATTCGGTAAGGGATGTGGCCTGCTCCCCAGATTCAAAGGAAATTAAGAGCTTCACACAGTTTTCATGATTACGTTGTAGATATATTTGGTCATTCTATTCTGCCTACAAAAGGCATCTATTGCTCTTCCCCCATGTGGGATTTGTAAAGACCCAAAAGAATTATAACACAGGGGAATATTCCAGAGAAGCTTCATGACCTTTCAGAGTCCTTAAGTTTAATTCTGTACATCGTCCCAAAGTCTACAGTTCTTAGGCAATTATTCAGGTTTAATAATTTACCAGTAACTGGTGCTAGCATTTTAATTGCAGAGATAATTTTCCTGAAAGCTCACAATCTGTGCTCATGGGCAAAAGTGGAAGAGATGGGCATACTTTCTCAGGAACTAGATGAATAGTTTGCCCTAACCAACCCTGCTACCTGCTAAGTTGATGGTGACTCTGACCTTACGACACTGGTACTTCAACTTGAAATTGACTGTTGCTTCACACTTGAATGACCTAGGAACTAAATAGCAAAAATAATAGCCTCCCTCCCTTGCACTGGATTCCATTTTAGAGCTTTTATTGCCTGCTGTCATTGTGAACACTCTGGTCACAGTAGAAAGCTCCTCCTGATCAACTTCATACATCCAACTATGATTTCATCACTAATAAATACTACACCTCTGTACACTGTGTGTACACTGGTCACCTGACCGTGATCTCTGCAGTGCCACCTCTGTACATGGATAGATGAGACCTGCATAAAATTCTTGCTTTCTTGTTTGTTGGTTTGTTTGTTTGTTTATTGGCCAGACAAACTAAAAAACCTAGATACCATCCCCCCTGTGCAGTCAAATATCCAGAGAGTTGTTCTGGGGAGAACTATTTCTCCTTCATCTCTGCTTCCAGGAGTCTAGATGTAATTGACCTGAAACTTTTAATGATTTATATTTGTATCATACTCTGTTGGGGGGGGGGTGTACACTTGTGCAAGTTAGAGTGTCATGCTCATGTGGACATGTGTACTTCTGTGCACATGTGTGTTGAAGGCCAGAAATCAAATTCAGGTCAACAGTCACAGTAATGTGTCTCTCTCAGTCGCTCTCCATCATATACGTATGTATGTATTTATGTATAAAATTTCACCTGTGTGCACTTGTATTGGATGTTCACATGCATTAAGTGAGCTTAAAGGCCTGAAACTGATGTTCTGTAGCCACTTCAATGACTGCAAAGTTCGTTGTTACTTCAAGTCTTCTACGATGCTTGTTCTGGGAATCCCCAGATCCATACTTGAAGTACTGGAGTTACTGATGGTTCAGCACACCTACCTGACCTTGATGGGAGTACTGGGGCGTTGAATATCAAGCTTCACACTTGGGTAGGATCTGATTTACCCACTGAGTCATCTTTCCAGAGTTCTTCAACTTATATTTGAAGACGGAGTCCCTCACTGCCCCAGGAACTCATCAGGAAGGTGACATCCTCCTGAATCTTCCTCCACAAGGATAAAGTTCCTGAAATGAGCCATCTTGCCTGGCCGGGGGCTCCAAACACAAATCCTCATGCTTATGTAATTAACACTTTACTGACCGGGCTGTCTCCTAAATCCCAATCTCCTCTTTTTCCTCAAGATTTCTTCAAATCCAAGGCAGTGCCCAATGCAAGGCACGTGAATGCTCATCAAATACATTTGTGAAACTCTTCTGTTTGAGAAATTCTGCTAACAGCTCTCAGCACTCACAGCTAAAAGAGGTGCTGTAACATTTATGGCTCTTTTTTAATGCTTGCAATTAATAGACACTACCTGCCCTGTTTCAAATGGCAGTTTTAATGATTCAATTAGCAACTGAAAAAAAAGTCTCCCTAATTTACTCCTTTTTGCTTTTACCATTTTAAACTTTGCCTCTCACTTTAAGCAAATCCTCTCCGGATAAGTATATCAAACTCTGAACACCGGTCCAATTATCTAGCGGCTCAATGGTGTTCACACAGGCTGTGAGCGCGATTGCACAAGAGAGCCAAATACTAACCAGTGTCTGGAGACCCAGTAAACTTTTGCCTCTTCCACGAAATTATTAGTGGGGAGTTAAGTTTCATTCATAACGAATAGGCTTCTCAACACTGATTTTTCACAAGCCAAGGACACGAGCAGACATTTCTATTTTCAAAGATGTTGGAGATGGAAGAATTGGTGCTAGCAGTGTTCTTTTATCCAAAGTTCTTTCTCACCTTAAAAAAAATGAGAACACCCAAGTCACCTTTCCTACTTAATTAACTCACATTTTACTCTTATCTGACTCTGTCATTTAGGACTACTAAAAGTATTTTGAAAACCTATAGCTGAATGAGACAAAGCTTTTATGCTTCAAGGAGTTCCCAACCATGTTACTAACCTCCAACAGGGTGAACTCATGGTACACACAGGTTACACAATCATCCAAGGAAAAGAAAACTTTGTTTTGATAGTATGTCAAGAATTATGCAAACGTAAAGTGTCTTATGTCTTATATCAAACACAGTCAGTCATACATAAATCTGAGTAGCGGATTAAGCTCCTGTTTTAACTGCTGGGAACCAGGCTTTAAAGAACGTATTTAACAAAAGCACAGTAGAATTTCTCTGACTTTGAACTGGAGTAATTACAGGAACAACCACCTCACAAGCATTGTCAATGACCTGGCAAACACATCTACACAGTGAATACAAATAGCATCCTAGCCTTGCAGGTACAACTATGCTAACAAACACAAATGCACTACTGGAGTGCAACATCTAACAATAAACTCCATCCGAATGCAAAATGCAGAACTAGCCCAAGGTAAATGATTGCATCATTCTTAGGTTTGCTTTTTGTTTTGTTTTCTTTGTTTTTGTTTTTTTTTAACCTAGATTACTTATGTAAAATTATTGACTTTTACTCTGTCAGTAAGCACTCTGTAGCTTTTCAGGGTGCAAGAAGAAATTAGATCAAAAATATGATCTCATGAGAAACCCAGTTAACTTAGGAAAAGAAATAATATCAACAGAATTTTGACATGTCTGATGGAACATGTATTTGTTTGTTGCTTGTTTTAAGAGGAGATTAGATGGCGTGTGTGTGTGTGTGTGTGTGTGTGTGTGTGTGTGTGTGTGAAGACACAGAGAGAGAGAGATTTGTTTCAGTTAAGATTCAAATTTACTTAATTTGAAGATAGAAGAGAATTGTTATTTATCCTACATGTATTTAATTGGCTTCAATCCAACTTCTAACTCTGAAGCCTGGAAAACATCCTCCTGGGTGCAGTTCTCTACTGCGGCTCTGTCTATCTCTTCTCTTCCCCAGTTCTCTCATGATACAGAACTCAATGGGGACTTGCTGAACAATGGGGCAATTTTCTGGATCAATAGCAAAAAGGCAATCTCACCCAAAGTAACACCAGTCTCCATGATGGTGCGAAGCAAGCTATTGCAAGCCAAATAATTCATGAACTAAGGTCCATATATAAGGAATAATTTACCCTAAATGCACTAAATGAAACTGGTAAATTGTGCAGAATTAGGGGCAAAATTCTTACAACAGTGTAGAAATATTTTCAACACTTTAAATGGCAGAATTTTGCCTGCAGGAGATAACCATTTCTATGGAGACATTCATTCCAACAGAAAAGATCTCCAAATGGTCCTGTTACTTGGAGGTAACCAGTAGTTTTCAGTCAGCAATATGGAACTGCTTCTATGTATTGATTGATAGAGTAGGTCATTTTCTACACCCTGTGATTCCCTCTTAGGACTGTATAAAGTACCTCAAGCAAAATCCCTCAAATGGCATCTTATAACAGAGTGTTTGGCTGTTGGGTTTGTTTGTTTGTTTTGGATTTTTTGTTTGGCTTTTTGTTTGTTTGTTTGCTTTGGTTCCCACACACACACACACACACACATACACACACTAAATGTGGATTTTTGACAGCTTGTTAAGCAATGTAAACCTGTGCTCTAGAATATTTTCATCTTGAGCTTCTGATCCAACATGACATAAAAACCCATCAAACAGCATTTATGTCTGTGTGATTACAGGATTGTGGTTGCAAGAACGTGAGAGGGAGTGTGAGTGTAGAAAGAGCTGGAGCTTGAAGAATGATGAGAATTGACTCTAACTCCAGTGTTTTTCTGAGTAACTGCCATGACCCTTGAATTTATACCTATTAGTCAGTAAATTAAATATAACAATTAAGACAAGTGAATGAGATAATACATACATATAAGCAAATGGACACATTGCATAAATAAGAGTATCTATTAAGATATTAATGCCCAAGTTCCAAGTTATGGACATAGTCTGTAGATGATAATAAATTCGATTGTGAAAAAATGCAGGTGACTATAACTCAATATGGAGGAAAGAGACAATATGTCCCCTAAAATGGAAGTTATAAAGACTTTTGTCCATGCAGTTTCTGTCTGGTTTGCAAATGACTCCGTTCCTTTTCTGGCTTACTAAATCCAATTGGGAGAACTCTAGAAGTGAAGATAGGCAGCACACACCTATATAACCTTGGCTCTCACAGGGTGGATGCAGGAAGACAGCCACAAGCTCAAAGCCTCTCTGGTTTACATAGTAAGTGCCAGGCCAATCGAGGCTACAAAGTGCGATGACACTGGAGAGGAAGAAACACAGGGCAAGGGGAATCCACTACCTCCCAGTGGCCCCACTGTGTTCATGCAATGTTTAGTACACAGGCCTTTGAGAGAGGCCTTCAACATTCAAACTATATATGATGCCATCCAAACGATGGTTTTAATGGCTTTCAAGTAGTATCTGTGGATCTGTCGGCTTCCTTGTTGGTGTTTTATCATTAATCCATACTGACAAGTAGCATAGATGCCAGATGGATGTACCAGGATTTTAGGTTAGAATTCATTTGAGAAATATGTCGTGTAGCGGGAACAGAAAAATTAATGAAGTCTACTTTGAAACCAGTTTTCTACTTGCTGCAGGTCATAACTATCCAATATTTGAGAAGAACTGTGTTTGGTGATGAGGAAGTCACCGTCTCATTAAGTAGTCCATGCAGGTTTCATAGGCTACATTGTTAAGTACAATTCACTTTTATAGAGAGAAGAAATATTCCTTCATATAATTTCCATACTATTTCTGTATTCTGAGAGCACAGAAGGAAATGCTGAGCTTTTGTTACACAATAATGTTCACTCCCAAAAGGCTGCTAATATATCACTCCTCTATCGTCTTCTACTATTTCCTTGATGGGAAGGTTTTAGACTGTTCCACCACCCTGATCATTTTCATTTGACTACTTTCCAGGGTGGTGAATACTCCTGTGTATTCCTTTAGCAATAGTGTAAGAGCATATAAACTATTATATTTGACTACTTTGAATATCTGAAGACAATGGAAATGAGACAAAAATCAGGATATTTGAAGGTATTTTCTCTGTTCACAGCCTTGCTATACATGTCCTTACAGTGACAAGAAACAGTGACACTTTGAGAAGATAAATTTTGTAGCAAGGTGAAATTATACCATAGAATAGAAAATGAAGTTGTATAGAAGAATATCATTCAATATCCGGGATTTGATGAAGGAGCAGATAAAGCTCTCTCTCCTGTTTTTCATGCTTATTCTTCCATTGGTAATGGAAGTAATTAGTGATTCTAATCCTCTCTTCTGTGTCTGAGATTCATTAACTAGGCAAAAGAAAACAGGACAGTCATGCATCATGTAACAACTGGGGCAGATTCTGAGAAGTGTGTCATTAGTAATGTTCTTGCTGTGTGAACATCATTAGAGCACACTTGTACAAACGTAGATGCCTTTGGGAATATGGACTTTTATTTTCATCTTTGCAGGGTGTCTGTGTATTTTTGGGTATGATTGTGGTACGTATGCTCATGTGTATTGTTTTCCTTCACGTGTATGCCATAATGACTGTATGGAAATCAGAGGACCACTCTGGGTGTTGACCCTCACTGTCCACATTATTTGAGATAGATTCTCTTTGTAGTTCACTGTTACACACATCACGATTACCGGCCCAGAGGCTTCCATGGAGTCTCCCATATCACCAGTGAAGCACTGAGAGTAAAGACATGTGAGTGAATTTACATGAGTTTTGAGGATTTGATTCCAGATTCTCACATGGCAAACACATTAACCACTGAGTCATCACCCCAGCCCAAGGTGAGCTTTAAGTGCAATCAAAAAATGCAGCCAAGACATGATTAAGTATGACTATTGCCAGCAAAACATAGCATACTCTTTCATATTATTCTCTCGCAGTAATAAGTAGGAATACACTACAATAGTGAAAGAAAGCATTGCATGCTAAATTCATGAACCAATAGCATAATCTTTTATTATCACTATCAAGTTTTATGTACTGTATATAATTGTATTGCTATACCTTTATAACACTGGCAGCCTGATAGGTATGTTCACATAGACACAAACAAAAAATGTAAGGAATGCAATGTGCATGACATTAGTGTGCTTATAACATCATCAAATAGCAAGAAATTTTCAAATGTGTTATCATCTCGAGGGGTCATCATCATTGAGACTTTGCTAGATGGTATGTGACTGTATAACAGTGTCCTATAAAGGGAAAAAAAGAGTTGTCTCAGCCAATGAAAACTGAGCTCAAACGTTAACATGCTTATCATTGTTTTTATAAATCCCTCCTTCTGAGCTACAGTTAAGTTCTCATAACACAGAAAGTAAATATCTGGAATATTTATAAATAGTAAATAAACATGCTCTGAGTATGACATGCAGCCTCAGAATGAATACTGTGAAAATTAAGCAGTTGGCAGAGAGGGAGGAATAAATATGATCAAAATAAAGTTTATGAAATACCCCAAAATTAATAAAGATCTTTTAAAGTGAAAAAAATCTGATTTTGAACATTTATATATTTTTGTTTTAACACTAATGTTAATGGTGTCTTTATGAAGCATCAGTATCTGAAAATAGGAATTTCCATGCAAATTTCCAATTAGTCAAGACTTACACTTTTAATAGCAAATCATTTTTGTTTAAACTATGTAAATTGCCACCTACTACAAAAAATTGGCCTACTGTTAGAAATTACTGGCATGTTTAATGTTATTTTTATTGTTGGCATGGTATTCACACCACTGCATTAACATTGTGGTTTGTAGGATAATTTAAAGTAGATAGCTCTTCATTAATGGGTTTTTAAAAGATTGCTACCATCTCTGCCTTCTATAGACGAGTGTTCTAGCTAGTGCAGTCCTGGGGGATATATATTGCCTACAGGAATTAGACAACTCACTCACCTCAACAATATTTTAGGAAGTATGATATCTGAAGAGTGTCCCAGTCCTGATCAGCAGCAGAACAGAACTCTGATTCCTTTTTTAATGCAGTGTTCTCTTCAACAGACTGGCTTTGCTCAGAAACCCTGAGCATAGGAAACTGCCCTGCAATATAATGGCAACATGTGGGAGACTATCTCATAGAGGCTGGCAGCTTGTGGGCAGTGATGAAAGCTAGAATACATTATGCTCACATTGGCTAACAATTTCATGTCATAGGAAGTACTTGGGGCAAAGAACCCAAAGACATCCACATATCTAACTTCGAATGTGAGCAGCCTTTCTATTCTCACCCTTGGGCACAGTGAGAAAAGTAGAGATAGAATTGACTTTATTCTACTTGACAAGATCTAAGGAAATTATTACAAATTCCACGTTCAAGATCCACTAACATTTAAGCTAGAGGAATTCTGAGGTCGGATATGCAAAATTCTTATGTTTTGCCACATATTGCTCAAAATTTTCTCTGATCTTTTTTGCTGCTATCAGAGAAATACCTTTGAAGGTGTTCTGCTTCTTGCCTTGTAAAAATTTGAAAAGCAGCTACAGATTAGAATTACTATAATTCACAATAATGTGTTATACATTATATGAAGAACTTTAAACTCCTTTATTTAGAGTTTCCCAGCACAACAAGTAATAAGAATTTAAGATATGAAAAGGCTACTTATTAATCTGGCTTAATCATCATCTATTGCATGCATATATGGAGTTGTATCCGTATATTCTTAAGACAAATTTAAAAGTTTAATCTCTTCTAAAATGAGTTTGTTAACCACTAAAGGAGTCTGAGAAATTCTTTCCTAGAATAGAGCCCAGGATTTCAAACCTATAAATGTCCTGTATTCAATCATTTGAAGTACTTGTACTAAACAACAATTCATAGTTGAAGGAAAAAGAAGTCGATAGGTACTAAACCATGCCATGCCAGTTTGTCTTGGCCTCTGAAATAGATTTCGGCTCACTAAGTGAATATCATTAAACAGTAAGAATCATTAAATGGACATTGGCATTGAAAGCTCTCATTGTGCCATTTAAATCTGAGTTTAATCGATTTGTTCATACCAACACAAACACATATGTGGGTGGATACAGTGAAGTTTTAAAGCTACAATGTGATATGTTTATGTAACTATCCAGGACTATGACAAACTTTCCACTCTGAAAGTGAGAAAGAGTCTACTAAGAGAATCACAGCTCTTTCAGCATTCCTAGGCTCTTTAAGCAGCAGAAATTTGATTTTGAGACCAATAAGCAATCATCCGCAGTTTGATAGTCTCTCCAAGGCCCTATCTCCTGTAATATGGATGTTTATGATATTTGTTATATAATTGCATAACTATGGTAAGATTAATTATAAATGGATGTAATTTTAAAGTACATTTGAGCTGAATTATATGAGCTTCTAGGCTGAAATATTTAAGCGTTACATGATTGAATTAAAACATCTGGTGGGCTTCTCTGGCTTAGGAAGAGATTTGAAAAGCTAGCGTGCAAGTTTTATGTGCATTTGAAAATGGTAATTGTTTTAGGAAACATTTGGTTTTAAATTATTGACCCTGTGATGAAGTCATCATCAATAAAACTGAGATCATCCATAACAAATTAACTAAGCATTTATTGTGTGAAAAGCTATTTTTCTAAGCCTGGGTAAACAGAAAAGGACACAGGCAATCTGAATCCAAGCATTTATGAAACTCTAGTTATGCCAACATAAATAGATATCAGTGCTTAATAATGATCCTTGCTACTACACCATCTAGAAGACAGTTGAATTTTTATTTATAACGTGAGAAGATGTTTTGGAGTGAGTCTAGGAAGGTGAGTAATCCCCAGTTCTTTGCTTAAAATCTGGCTTATAGAAGGAACAAAGGAGCATCCATTAAACAAATGACGGAATGAAATTTTTGTGTCTGTGTGTGAGTGTGTGTGTGCATGTGAGAGAGACTGTAGAACCTACATATACTGATTCTTAGGTCTGTGTTCAAATGTAACCTTTCACTTTGAACTTATAAAGCTATAACACAAATGGTTTGTGTTTTGCTTCTACTAATTAACACTTTTTATTTAGAGATAGCTGTAGTTGAACATACATTAATAAATAATACATAAAGAACATACACACTCTTTAAGTGAGCACTAATTGTAGCATCTTTCAAAACCATGGAGAAGTATACAAAGAATATCTATTGTCATTGAAAGTTAAATTATAAAGCATTTTTATCTCATGACATCTCCTATATCACAAGTTTTCTTCACACAGTCAAACAGCATAATATCGTGTGGAAAGATGAAAGTTTGTTTAACGCTCAGTCACTTTAGAATATCCAAAATGTTTCCAGTTTGAAGCTATTATAAATATTGTTATTTTACAAATTCACCCACAGTTTTCTTTTTGATTTTATTTGTGTGTGTATGCATGCCCTTCTATATAGGTGTCTGTGAAAAGCAAAAGAAGATGTTGGAGAATGCTTACAGGGCAGTTGTGAGATTTGATGTGAGTTGTTTGAAGGCAACCTTAGTCCCTTGCAAGAGCACTAAGCATTCTTAACTGCTAAGCTATCTCCCCAGCCCTGATGTGCAAGTCTTTATGTAAATGAAAGCATTTGTTCCTTTGGACTGAATGTTAAGTAACAATTACTGGGTTCTGTAGTTCACTGAATGTTTACTCTCTTAAGAGGCCACATTTTGGGAGTGTGGCTAAGTAATATAGCATTTGTCTAACATATCAGGTACTGGGTTTAACCCCCAGTACCACAAAAAGGAAAAGAGTCACTAAATTTTTCCTATCTGCCACATATAAGTGACCTATTTCTCATGATTGTCAGATGGTTTGATGTCCAGTGTTAGCTCACAGTGGTCTAAATATGCATTGCCTAATGTCTTATGATGGTGAACATCTTTTCATGTGCTTGCTTTTTTTCCCACATCTTTGAAAAGATACCATGATCAAGGCAACGTAGAAAGTATTTAATTTGGGGGGGCTGCTTACCATTTCAGAGGGTGAGTCCCTGATAATCGTAGCAGGAAACATGACATGGTGCGAGAACAGTAATTATGAGTTTACATCCAGATGTCCAGATCTAGACACACACACACACACACACACACACAGAGAGAGAGAGGTGATATGTGAGGTTTTGAATCTCCATAGCCTACTCCAAGTGATAGACCTACATAGGCCACACCTCCGAATCCTTCCCAAAACAGTTCTATGAAGCATTCGAAAATGAATTAGCCTATTAGGACCATTGTCATTCAAACCACCACCCCACATATATTATCTCTACTGACATATCTTTTCCTGTCGCAGTCTAACTCCTAAATTTCTCTTTGACTATTTTTATGGGGCATAAGCATTTTTATTCTGAGTATCAGTATACAACAAGATGGAAAACTTCCAGATACATTCACCCAGGCTTTCCTTGAGAGGTTTACTTTGTTCATCCCCTCGACACAATTTTTTTACAGCAAACACTGTTAATTTTTTAAAAATGCAATGTCATGTTCTCCTCTTTATGAGCCATGCATCTCCTGAGGATTCTAAGAAACCTTTGTCAAGTCCTAGTCCTTTCACAAATATTCTCTACTTTTTCCCCTAAGAGTTCCATATTTTTACATTTAAACTAGTGACAAGTGTTAAGTTCATTTTTCATCTAAGATATGATGATGTTTCTGTCAAAAACTGCTGTGGTGGTGGTTCGTATGCAAAGATGTTCAACTGCTCTGGCAGCTTTTGTGGACAAGGTTATTCTCCACTGAACTGGCTTGCAGACCCAGTAAAATTAAATTGGATATTTTTATATGGTATACATCTGTGTTTGCTATACAATCCCATTAAAGTGAGTGTCTGCCTCTCTACTAGTATAGTATGGGCTTAACTCTATAGTTATGTGATAAGGTTTGAAATTGGATATGCCAATTCTTGTTATTCTTCTCTTTCAATGTTGATTTTACTGTTCGCAATGCTTTTGGCTTTTGATAACTATTTAAGGAAGTTGTATTCCATATCTTCACAACTCTTAGGGTTTTGATAAGATCAACACTTCATGTGTGTATCAAGTTGAGAAAACTTGGCGTCTTACTGTGTTGTTCTTTGTACTTGTATTTGTTTCTGTTCTGTGGTTTGTATTACTGTGATAAACACCATGACCAAACTATTGAGGAGA
Source organism: Mus musculus (assembly GCF_000001635.26). Taxonomy (NCBI): domain Eukaryota; kingdom Metazoa; phylum Chordata; class Mammalia; order Rodentia; family Muridae; genus Mus; species Mus musculus. Next base: position 92,223,014 of record NC_000078.6, on the reverse strand, counting down.
ACAGGGTTTGTTTCGGTTCATAGGTTATAGTTCTCTAGGGCAGGAAGTCAGGTTAGGAACTAAAGATGAGACTATGAAGGCGGGAACTGAAGCAAAGACCATGGAGAAATGCTGCTTACTAGCTTTCTCTCGGTGATTTGCTCACTCTGCTGCTCTAACATAATTCACAACCACCTGCCCAGGAGTGGTAGCACCCACACTGCCCTGGATCCTCCCCATCAGTCATTGACTAAGAAAACTCTCTCTCAGACATGCAATCAGTTGAAGGCACCTCCTCAGTTAAGGCTCCCTCTTCCCAAATACCTGTAATTGTGTCTTGTCAACAAATAATGAACACATGTCAATACTTCCTCTCCGTTAACTGGGCTGGTCACTTGGTTGGTTTCTATGTTGGTTAATGCATAACTCCCTGCCTTGGCTTCCCTCTGGGAGAGACTGAGATCAAGATGTGTAAGCAAAATAACCCCTTGCCTTCCTAAGTTGCTTTTGGACATGGTCTGCCCATGAATTAGCCCATCCTCTTTCAATTCAACTTTGTTCAGTTTGTCAGGACACATACAGAATAAAGTCATAAAACATCATGATCCAGGTAACTTATATAAGAAAGAGTTTAGCAGGCTCATGCCTCTGGAGAGGTAAGAGTCTGTCTTGGTGGAGGAGTGGCAGACATGGCAGCTAGAATAGCAAGCAAAAAGCTCATATCTTAAACATGAAGCAGGTATCCATTGGTTGATCACACTTATCAATATTTCTGTCTCCTTGCTAATGTTATGCTCGATTGCACTCTGAGTTAGTGAAAGATATGCTGAAATCTCTATTTATAGCTCTTAGTGCATCTGTTGGATTTCCAATTCTTTCATCTCCTAGTTCACATATTCACACATTGTATAGTTTTATCCTTAGAGTTACAACACACTTACTTAATATTTTTATGTCTTCTTGGGAAATTGATCTTTTTTATCACTATGCAATATATTTCTTTGTTTCCAGTAGTTATTTATTATTATTCAAAACTCTCTTTTAGTTGATGTTAATAAACTTACTATTTGGGGGGAATTACTATTCATATAATCTACCAGGTTTTGTTAATTTGCTTTTAACCTGTCAATATAATTTTATTTGAGAATATTTATAAACTACAAGTTCTTCAGCTGCAATTATTTTAAAATACATTCTATTAATCTCATTTCTACCAATTTCACTTTTTATTGGTATATTTAGACCATGTGTGTGTTAAAACTGATATTTGTTGGTCTAGTTTAATTATTAATTTTTATCAGTTTTCATTAATATATTTTTTCTGACTACTGTGAGCTTCTTGAACATCTTAAAAGAGAATTATACAAGTGATGAATAGCAATTTTTCAGTCTATCAGTCATAATTTTTTGGTTTTATATATGTTTATATTTATAATACACACACACACACACATATATATATATATATATATATATATATATATATATATACATACATATGTATGTATATATCAGATTCTGCGTTGATGGTGCTTTTCTCCTGGTATTGAAAAAGACACAATACAGCTTCCTACTGGGGTCCTTTATCGCTCAGGGAAAACCTGTCATTCCTGCTGTCCATCTATAACATAAGAGAAGATAGTATATCATAACCTTGGCTTTTGTGAATTTTTCACTGTTTTTAGGTTTTAGGAAAAGTTTTTATGAGGTAGCTTCCCATGGATTTTTGTTTAGCTTTATTGTGATTGAAATGTGTTTAGTATCTTACTACATAATTAGTGTGTGTGCATGTGTGTATGTGTGTGTGTGAAAGAGAGAGAGAGAGAGAATGTGAAGGTTAGAAGGCAACTTGGAGAAATTGTATCTCTCCTTTTGCCATGCACATTGCAGAGAACAAACTCAGGTTGTCAAGTTCACTCAGCTTCCTGACCCTAGTTTCATGTAGCTTTTCAAAGTTAGGAAGTATTCAACAATTATTTCTTCAGGATTTTTTTCACTCCTTCCTTATCTCTTTCTTCTCTAATTCACGGACTCTGATAATATGAAAATTAAAACTTCTATAACAGCAATAATTTTCTAAGGTTCTAAGGTTTAACTTATGTTATGTGTGTGTTTCTGAGTATCTGTGTGTCTATGTATGTCTGTGTGGGTGTCTGTTTATGTCTATGTGTGTGTGTTTGAGTGCCTGTGTTTGTGTCTGTGTGTATGTGTCAGTGTGTGTGTGTCTGTGTGTCCATGTGTCCATATGTCCGTGTGTGTGTGTGTGTGTGTGTGTGTGTGTGTGTGTGTGTGTGTGTGTGTGTGTTGGACTACTTTGTTCTGCAAGTTGGGAAACATTGTTATTCTTTCATCTTCCTGATTATCATTTTCTGAGTCTTCTGAGAGTTGAGCCCATCCATTGAACTTATTCTTGTGGTTGTGCTTCTTCCTCTTGCCTTCTCTTTATACCTTTTCTTTCTTTGCTGAGACTATTTTATCATCTATTTCAGCAACCTTATAATTGGTGAAGCATCTTTATGATATCTTCAAAGGCTGGGTCAGATAACTCTGACATCCCTATCATTTTAATTATAGACTTCATAGATGGGCTTTTCATCAGTTTTCCATTTCCCGTACCTTGGTATGTAGAGTGTGTGACTTTTTGAGACATTTTGGAAACAATGAGACTTTGATTCTTATTTAACTCTTCTTTTGACCTGCCTTCCACTGGCATCGTTCTTCTTGATGAAATGAGAAACTCTGACTTCCAGTCCTTCTCCACTGCTATTCTGTTTGCTGATGAAAAGAATCTCATTACTGCTGTTTACTGGGATTCACTGACCCTAGGCGAAGGAAGAAGGTTCTGGTTGTTTTGAGATTCTGATATACGTCATACTTTTTTTTAACTGTCAAACTGGGCAGTTTTATTTTCCTTTACAACTTAATAAATGCTTCTTGATGACTGCACATGGGGTAAGGCTGCTCCATAGTTCAAAAAGATCCCAGTGATGGTGTTTTCCTGACAGTGTGTGGTCTTCTGTATTGAGTGGAATTACTTGTATGAATGACGTCACTGTCAACCCATCAAGACCACATTTATGCACCCATCGTTCTCAAGATTGTTGATAACTTGGGTGTACTTTCCCCAAATCACCTTGCCTCCTTGTGTCACAAGGCCCAACTCGCTCACATTCACTTCAGTAACTGTACCTTTGGTCATCGCACCCAGGGTTGTATATAATGGAGATGATGGATTCCTTTTCACACTGAGAATAGTCAGGCAAAAGGTAGCTTTCAGCTCAGGGTGTGTGACATGGGCTTTTTTGAAATGTAGACCCCATTGGCCTAATGAACCTTTCATATTTAGGTGGTTTTCTTGTAAAGCCATCACCAACAGAGCAGACGTTAGTTACCATTCTCTTCCATGCCTTCTTTTCCCTTTTTCCTGTTTGAATAACTTTCAATACTTCTGTTTCTCCTTGGGCACGAACTTTGGGTAAAGGGACCTCCCATTTTTCCACCTTTTCTTTTTGTTTCTGCTTAATCATGTTAGAAAGTACTTTTGCTCTCGACTGCCCCTTTCTGTCCAGCAGACCTTCTTTCTTTCTCTTTTTCTCATGGTAGTACAAACGATACCCATATTGTTCACTGTACAGTTCAATATATCCCTTTTGTGGCATGATGACAGCCGCAGAGCAGTGGTCCACAACCTTTCAGGTCTCAAAAAATCTCTTAATTTCTGGGTATCACTGGCACAAGCCACATTTTATGCCTTCCTATGCTTCCCTTTACTAATCCTGCCTGTGCAGAAGGAATATTTCTGTCATTTTGTTTTGCACATATTGGCATTTCTGAGTTGCTGGCTTCTTTAGTTCTAAGTCCAGTAAAATTTTAAAAAATAGAAAAATAAATAAAACATACTCATACAATCCTTGACTCATCAGTTCTCTGGTCTTCCTCCTACATTTAAAAATTATCAGACATTCATTCTAAAGTTTTAATAAGCATATATTGGCAATGTGGGAAAAAAGAAAAGGCTTATCTATTGCTCCTTGAGCAAAAGTTGCTTCATGATTGTTTTGTGACCTCCTTTGTTGAAAGAATATTCCTCCAATTTTTAAGTACTAAAAAGTATCCTTTATCATAGAACAGTTTAGAACCTCAAAAGATAAATCGTTATAGCCTCAAACAAGTCTGTAAGAGGCAGGTGCCCTAATAACACTGGCCCTCAAAGATACATTTTTCTCTACATTGCCCCTAGAAGCTAATTCGCAAGATTTTCAGTACTCCTCAATCTGTCATGAAAAGACTAATTTCTACCACTGGACATAACCTTATAAAAATGATAGTATGAAAATCTTAGTCATTAGGATTTCTGAACATTAGCATGCTTTTTATGAAGGTGAAAGGAATAGCTTTCTTCCCGACTCTGCTTTCCTTAGCATTTGGGCCAAGACACAATTCTCTTTACTCCTAAAGACTGACTTCCTACCTTTCTCTCCACAGAAGTGAGGAATTAGTCAAGGTTCAAAGTGAGCCATTTTTCTTTCACACTTTGTATAACCTATCTTCCTAGACTTGCCTTCAGCTAAAAATCTCCCATTCTTCTCCAAGATAGAAAAAAATGCCCAATAAATATCAGTGGATAAAGTAGCTGAATTTTTAAAATTAATTTATCATATTTACATTCATTCCTATCCTAAATAATATAGCATATTACCAAATATATTTATGTCATATTAATTTTGTATGGGACTTAAAAGGCCATGCCAGTATTTGTGGCATCAATGACCTAAAATCATTAGGAAAATAAAACATATACTTGCAAAGGAAGTTGAAATAAAAACCAACTGGTGTTAGATTTCAGGTTAATATATTTTATGTTCAAAACAAAGGAAAAGGAAAAAGCAAAGAAATGCTCTTTGTTTTCCCTTTGATTTTCAAAGAAAGCAGTACGTAAGGCCAGAAATGGTAAGTAATAAATGGGGATTCTAGAAGAAAAGCCTGTGCCTCTGCACTCTAGTGGGTGGATAATGTTGAGATACTTTATTTTAGCTCATAAGCACAAATGAGAAGAATCAACAGAATGAGTTTGGGGCTAAGGATATAGCTCAGTAGGTCAAATGCTAACCACCACGCAAGCAGTAGGACCTGAGTCTGACCCCAGCAAAAGTCAGTGCTGTTGATCTGAGGAGGCTTGCTGATTCACCAGTGCAGCCAAATTGGTAAAAGTCGGCTTCACTGAGAGATTCTGTCTCAAAAACCAAGTTGGAGAGAAACTGAGAAAGACACCTGACATCAATTTCTGACCTTCACAAATGCATACATACGTGTGCATGGACACCATCACAAGTGTGTGAGCACACAGGAACACACAGAGAGACATTTAAAGAGAATAATTAATGAAAAATGAGATCATGAGTTTGAAAGAACGAGGTAGGATATATTGAACGGTTTGGAGGGAGAAGAGGGACGGGGAAATGGCATAACTATATTTTAATCTCAAAATTTAAAAGAAAATACAATTGAACAACAGTGACAGAAAAAAAGGTAGTTAGCAATGTCTAGCAAATCAAATTAAATCAAGAATTTAGACGACCTCTCTGAAGATAAGATTAGAGATACTCATTCTATAATGGCGAGACAGAACTCCTGTTCTTAACAAGGCAACAAGACAAAATTGTTTACTCTTGCTTTAAAGCCTAAAGCTCTACTGTCTGCTGGTTTCTGACTCAATAAGTAGTAAGTGTTGAACAAGCTAGATTTAAAGCTGCCTAATAAAAGTTTCCTTACAGCAGGCACTGAAATATCAAAAAGGCTATAATCAGTGAAATGGTTTCAACTAGAATAGTATAAGAAAAAGTGTTGGGTAATTAGGAAATAAGGAAAGCATTCTAAATGCAGGGGCCATTAAAACCTTTATTTACTACTGGTTTCTCTTTGCCTAACATAACACAAAGCAGGTACTTTCTTCACAATTGCTATGTGACTTTGACACAACAATCCTCCTCATAACCAATAGAAATGCAGGCCTGCCTGCCATCTACTGCTGCCTCAAAGAAATTTTAATAAGCCACAAACTGATTTCTTTGTTGTTGTGGTAGTGGTGGTGATGGTGATGATGATGGAGATGGTGGTGATGGTGACGGTGGTAGTGGTTGTTTCATGCAGGGTCCCAGATAGCCCAGGCTAACCTCATGTGCCAAGTGAACTCCTACTCCTCCTTCCTGCTCCTCCCTCTAGAGACCTGAGAATTCAGGTGTAGCTCCACACCCAGCTGAAACTCTCTTCTGGTTCCCGATAAGAGATCAGCAATGGAAAAGACTGCCTATGCATTAGTTCCTAAAGTTATCTTTGCACTATGTCATTGGTCCTAGGAAGGTGAATTGTCAGTGGCACTTCTAACACTGGTTGTTAGTCTGCTGTGTGCCTGATATTTTGCTGTGTGTTCTTATTTAATCAACCTTTATAACTCAACCAGATATATACCATCAGGACCCTTGTATCACTAATGAGCAAATAGACATTCAAAACAGTGTTCTCTTTCCCATGATTCACACCAGAGCAGCACAGAGATGAAATCGGAACCCAGGCTGTCAGTCAAGGACCACCTTCATTCTCTTGATGCTCTTCTGATGGCCAGACGTTATTAGAGGATTACTGAAATAGGGATGGAGGCCTGGTAAAGCCAAGAGATTACCTTGCCTACTTTCTGGAATATGAGATATCCTGGTCTTACTTCTGATGTTCTTTAAAATAGAGGGGAAAGGGAAGTCAAAGGCAAGAAGTAGAATTATTTTCTTCATATGTCTTTAACTAAAGGTTCTTTTTTTTTAACCTTTCTATATCTGCCTTATGAGTTTGGGAATAAGTAGGAAGGAAAAGTTTGATCCAGGGGAAGGAGATTTCCTGCATAAAGTGCAGAGTCTGGAGCAGCTGAGTACAGCCTGAAAGGGAGCCCTTCGTCTATCCAGCTCTTGAGTCATATAGAGCAATATAGTAAAAAAATGCACTGAGCTAAGGACTTTTGTGGTATTGCTCTTTAGACTTATACAAAATATCATTCATTGACACCAAACAGACATTTAGATCTTCTGTACTTAAGTAAGCATATCAATTAAGAGAATCTTAACTCTACAGCAAAGAATTACTGTTTTTTTCAGTTTGTTTGTTTGTTTTAAATCATGTTGAACTGAATCATCCTATAGCATCCCTCTGCTGTGCTCTCTATGGTCTGATTCCCTTCTTGATTTTCACCTCTGGCTGCCACTTCCATGCTGGAGGAGTTTTGAACTCAGGAGGAAGTGTATGTGGCTGGAGGGGAGTTGCTACCGCTGAATAGCTCTAGGCATTCACAGAAGCCCCTTCCAGAGCACCTCGCCTCCACCACAGCTTTATATACCTTTGAAGGCTACTGCAACATGGGTGCCAGTCTTACGTGACAATCATAAATCAAAAATATACCTTATCTGGTTCCTTCTACCACATGTTGGGGTCTGGTTTTTTTGTTTATACCAATATCCCAGTTATACTCTGGCTGTAGTATGTGTATAAATGGGGACCTCATCTACTTTCTTTTTGTCTTTGTCAACTTATCCTTTCCACAGTTAATATAAAGGTGGAGGATTAGCCAGGAAATCATAGTCATTGCAGATTAATTAAAAGGTAGGTTAATGAAGCTGACACAATCAGACTGCTACTTATAATTAATAATATGGAAAATAATGAGGAACATAAAATAATAACTTGTCACGGAGCTGGCAGAGAAGCAACAAGAGGCAGAAAGTAATATGGCTTGAGGGCTTTTTTTGGGGGGGGTGCTATACCTTAGTGATATAGTGCTTGCTCACCACTTGTATAACATGTACACTGCCCTAGGTTTGATCCCCAGAGCTACAAAGAATGGCTTGGCTTTACTGAAAGCTTCACCATTAAGTGTTTAATTATTCATCTTCCAAACTCTTATAACTTTAAAAAGCTGAAGATACAGACACTCACTGTAGGTGGAGACTTTAACTGAACATTCTAAAAGGCTTTAATAATCATTGTTGATTTGACCTGAGTCACATCCCAGAACGCATACCATGGAGGAGGTGCATGCCTGTAACTGTATCACAATGTAGAGCGAGCATACAGGTGGATTCTAGGGACTCACTAAGTAGCCAGCATGTTCCTACTGAGTAGCCAAAACAAGGTTTAGTGAAAGACCCTGTCTCAAAACAGTAATGAAGTAGAGAAAGTGATCAAGGAAGATAACTTAAGTCAGTCTCTGTCTCTTTATGCAAGTACATCACACACACACACACACACACTCATACAACACAGACACATACTAATGCACAACATGTACACGCACATTATTCAAACTTTTATATTCATTGCATTTCTCATAAGTTGTTCATTTGTTTAGGAATGTCTGATGAGATATCAGCAAGAAGCAGAGCTGATCTTCCTATAGAAACATCAATTCAAACAACCATCCACACACAAAACTACCTGCACAATACCTGCAAGAAGCAATTTAAAGAAAAAAGAAGGAGAAGGGGAATCTGAGAATCACATAACTGGATGTATTGTAGAAGGTAGGAAGGTGTCTATCTGAAAAGGCTGTGGAGAAGATGAGAGAGGTCTTGTTAATACGGGGTGTGGCACATGAAAGCTAATTCCTACTGGGGGCAGTGTTTTTAACAGCTGGGGAAAGGGTGTTTATTTTTAAGTCCTAATCATAAAGTGCAACACCATTAAAAAGGAATCTCAGTAGGAACTTGAGATTTCAGTCATTTTTAAAGCCCTGATAAAGGACACGTTCCACCATTAACACTTGGTCAGAGGCTCCCATTAGTAGTTAAGGTGACAGTGTGCATATGCATTTTGTAAGACATAGTGAGTTCTGGAAGAAGCCAATCCCTATCTCTCCCCTGCTAATAAGAAACTGAGAAACACGAAACAACCCCAGATGGTACATGATGTAGTAATGAACAAAGACATTTAAATGGTGTGAATTAAGTTTTACTTTGTGTTTCAATGAGAGACTCACTGCCCAGAACATTTTAATTGTAAACTAGATTCCCCCATGAGGCCTTAAACTAGTTTATGTTCAATATAAAGCTTTGTTGATCTGGTGTGGGCAACATTGTTCATCACCTAATCTCAAGGGGATATAATTTTTTTTTCATATTGGGCAATTGATGCATAGCCTTACTAGTTTAATACTAAACTGTATTCCATTTCTCCAAATAATTTATCTTCATACTGGTAAGAAGATATGTCAAATGAGAAGATGCAAACCAATTTCATAGATATCAAGTTATTTTTCTGAAATTCTAAGTAAAAATAACCTATTAGGATAAGATTTCATGTTTTGCCAAAATATTCAAAATGGATATGCAGGGCACTTTCTGAAAACTCTCTTCTCTGACTACCTGAAAAGGGATATTTCTTTGAAATATTTATTGAACCCTCTGGCAATGGACAAAGAGACAAGTCACTGGGGGTGCTTGGTCATCCCTAGCTCGATTCCTGGCTTGGTGGTCAAAGCTGTTTTATGCCTAGAACACATAGAAACCAAATCAAATCCAGGCAGCACAGCACAGAAGGACAGAGACCTGTGTTCCACCATGTCATGTGGTATGTGCAGGGGAAGACACCCACAGACCTGCTGTCCCACCCACAGCACTGGCTGGCCATAGACACACATGGCCCCACTTCCTACCGCACAACAGTATGGGAGGAGGAAGACAGACAGAGACCTGCATACTGCCATGCCCCCCACAGACCTGTCCTCTGCCTTTTTGTGCTCAGCACAGGTGGATCCCCTAGATACACAACTGCCACCACACCATGCAACACAGACAAAAGATGTCACCCAGGGGCCCACCAGCCACATGGCCAGCCTGCAGCAGGAGCCACCACAATGTGTAAGTATGTGGTAGATAGATGGAAGAGAAAGACAAATGGAGCAGCGTGAGTATTGTGAAGAGAGATGGAACTGGAGACTTGAGGGTAGAAAGGAGAAGCCTGTTGTGAGTGGCCAGCCCCATCATCTAGTGTCATGGTAAGGTCCTAGCCTGCACTGACACCAAAGGCCATGGTTGGATCCATAGGTCATATTACCACTAGTGAACTCTAAGGACATCCCTGGTTGGGATGTCCAGCCAGGGACCACATGGATGTACAGGGTCCATGGGCTGTGCAGAAGTGGCTCTGCTCCTCTGTAACCCCAGGTGTAGGGATGTGGGGATGCTTCAGTCTGTCCATAGCAGTTGACTATAATTTGCCTCATGCTCTAGTAGAGGCAAGATTTTGCTATCTGCAGGTAATTTCTGCTATTGTGGGACATTTCTAATTCTGGGAACTCTTCAGGGAGTATATAAATACTAGGCATGGTGAGTGGTTGTTGGCCATTTATGAAGGCTTTTTGCAGTTTGATAGTAGCCATTGTCAAAGAAGAAACAGAATGAGAAAAAGAAAGAAAAAGAGAAGGAAAGGAAGGAAGGAAGGGAGGGAGGGAGGGAGGGAGGGAGGGAGGGAGGGAGGGAGGAAAAAAGAAAGAAATTAGATGATTTAGGGATTCTCTTAATTCCTCGCTCCCCTCTATTCTCATTTCTCCCCTATCTAATTTATGGGGTGAAATGGTGGGGGAGTAGGAGGGGAAGAGTAGGAAAAAGAAGAGCCCACAAAGAAGCAAAGACCACTTACATCCCTCACTGGTTGCAGCACTCTGGAGAGATGGCCCCACCTATCACCATTGGCATCACTCAGGAGTGCAGGACCTGAGCTTCACCCAGGCAGCACAGTGGAACTGGCCCTGGTGGTGGGGAATGGAAGAGCTGACCCTGCTACTCATCTACTGTGGGGTGGCACTGGTGCAAAGGCCATGTGCCCCACCACCACCAGTCCCTCACCACCTCTGGCCATTGGGAAAGCTGCCCGCGGGGTCATCCCTGAGCATCACAGTTGAACTGGCCCTGCTAATGGGGGTGGAGGTGAGCTGACCCCAAGGGAAAGAGCACCAGAGACCTGGCCCAGCTCTTCACAGGTTGTAGCACTTGGGACAGAGGGCCCCAAACCTTTACTGGGCAGTACAGTGGAGTTCCCCAGAGGCATGGGTGCCATGAGCCACTCCTGGGGGAATGAGAGTGGAGGAGCTGACCCTGCCTCCTGATGCTGGCATTGAGTGACCTCCAGAGCAGTGCTGGAGAGCTCACCCTAGTGGTGTGGATAATAGAGAGCTACTGATCAGCTCAGCTAGCACCTAGGCCCAGATCCAGAGCTCAGAGTTGGCTGACCCCCAAATCTGTATCATCTGGAAATAGTGGGACACATGAAAGGGCCAGTCCTGCTGAGCCAAAGCTGCAGGTTTCCATGACACAGGACAACAATAAGATAACTCGGAAGAGTTCTAATGTGATGGTTTGACTATGCTTAGCCCATGGGAAGTGGCTCTATTAGTAGGTGTGGCCTTATTGGACAAGGTATAGTTAATGAAAGTGTGTCATTGTGGACATGGGGTTTTAGAGTCTTATATATATGCTCAAGCCTGGCCAGTATGATCCAGAGCCTCCTCCTGGCTGCCTGCACGATGTCATGTTTCCCACCATGATGATAATGAACTAATCTATGAAACTGTAAGCCAGCTCCAAATAAAGGTTTGCTTTTATAAGAGTTGCCTTGGTCATGGTGTCTCTTCACAGCACTAAAACCCTAAGACACCTGGTAAGGACAAATATTTATGGTGTCACAGAATCCAAAGATCTCAAGCCAGACTCATTGCATTAAATATTTGCAAGTGAAGATGTGTAAAAAAAAAAAAAAAAGGAATATACTATAGAGCACACCGTGATATACTACAGCTTCCACAATGAGATGTTTTCTATGCTTTGTGTGTGTGTGTGTGTGTGTGTGTGTGTGTGTGTGTGTGTGTGTGTGTTTAGGCAGAGATTATAAGAGGGAAGGGCAGATATGAAGAGATGAGGAGATAAGCTTTACTGGGGTACATGATGTGAACCTCACAAAGGATCAATAAAACTAACAGAAGAAAGATATTTAAAAAGCAAAAAAAAAAAAATTATTTAGTAAAATTCAGTGATCATTTCCCAAGAACCATTCTAACTTTAACAATCCTCTCACATCTAAGGCAGTGATTTTTTTTTCCAAAAAAAACTGAACTAGGATATTTTTTTTTAACTTATTTCTTTTTTTTTTCCATTTTTTATTAGGTATTTAACTCATTTACATTTCCAATGCTATACCAAAAGTCCCCCATATCCACCCACCCCCACTCCCCTGCCCACCCACTCCCCCTCTTTGGCCCTGGTGTTCCCCTGTACTGGGGCATATAAAGTTTGCAAGTCCAATGGGCCTCTCTTTCCAGTGATGGCCGACTAGGCCATCTTTTGATACATATGCAGCTAGAGTCAAGAGCTCCGGGGTACTGGTTAGTTCATAATGTTGTTCCACCTATAGGGTTGCAGATCCCTTTAGCTCCTTGGCTACTTTCTCTAGCTCCTCCATTGGGAGCCCTATGATCCATCCATTAGCTGACTGTGAGCATCCACTTCTGTGTTTGCTAGGCCCCGGCATAGTCTCACAAGAGACAGCTACATCTGGGTCCTTTCAATAAAATCTTGCTAGTGTATGCAATGGTGTCAGCGTTTGGATGCTGATTATGGGGTGGATCCCTGGCTATGGCAGTCTCTACATGGTCCATCCTTTCATCTCAGCTCCAAACTTTGTCTCTGTAACTCCTTCCATGGGTGTTTTGTTCCCAAATCTAAGGAGGGGCATAGTGTCCACACTTCAGTCTTCATTCTTCTTGAGTTTCATGTGTTTAGCACATTATATCTTATATCTTGGGTATCCTAGGTTTGGGGCTAATATCCACTTATCAGTGAATACATATTGTGTGAGTTTCTTTGTGAATGTGTTACCTCACTCAGGATGATGCCCTCCAGGTCCATCCATTTGGCTAGGAATTTCATAAATTCATTCTTTTTAATAGCTGAGTAGTACTCCATTGTATAGATGTACCACATTTTCTGTATCCATTCCTCTGTTGAGGGGCATCTAGGTTCTTTCCAGCTTCTGGCTATTATAAATAAGGCTGCTATGAACATAGTGGAGCATGTGTCCTTCTTACCTGTTGGGGCATCTTCTGGATATATGCCCAGGAGAGGTATTGCTGGATCCTCCGGTAGTACTATGCCCAGTTTTCTGAGGAACCGCCAGACTGATTTCCAGAGTGGTTGTACAAGCCTGCACTCCCACCAACAATGGAGGAGTGTTCCTCTTTCTCCACATCCACGCCAGCATCTGCTGTCACCTGAATTTTTGATCTTAGCCATTCTGACTGGTGTGAGGTGGAATCTCAGGGTTGTTTTGATTTGCATTTCCCTGATGATTAAGGATGTTGAACATTTTTTCAAGTGCTTCTCTGCCATTCGGTATTCCTCAGGTGAGAATTCTTTGTTCAGTTCTGAGCCCCATTTTTTAATGGGGTTATTTGATTTTCTGAAGTCCACCTTCTTGAGTTCTTTATATATGTTGGATATTAGTCCCCTATCTGATTTAGGATAGGTAAAGATCCTTTCCCAATCTGTTGGTGGTCTTTTTGTCTTATTGACGGTGTCTTTTGCCTTGCAGAAACTTTGGAGTTTCATTAGGTCCCATTTGTCAATTCTCGATCTTACAGCACAAGCCATTGCTGTTCTGTTCAGGAATTTTTCCCCTGTGCCCATATCTTCAAGGCTTTTCCCCACTTTCTCCTCTATAAGTTTCAGTGTCTCTGGTTTTATGTGAAGTTCCTTGATCCACTTAGATTTGACCTTAGTACAAGGAGATAAGTATGGATCGATTCGCATTCTTCTACACAATAACAACCAGTTGTGCCAGCACCAATTGTTGAAAATGCTGTCTTTCTTCCACTGGATGGTTTTAGCTCCCTTGTCGAAGATCAAGTGACCATAGGTGTGTGGTGAACTAGGATATTTTTAAAGACATTCTGAAGGATTAAGACACTTCATGGTTCATTAAGAATCACAATTGAACTAAAGGGCAGTCACAGCTACATAATGAATTTGAGGTTCTCACAGGATACATAAAAAAACAAAACAAAACAAACCTTGTCTCAAAACCAAGAAAGTGTCAGAAAGATGGTGTGATGGTTTGCATATTTTTGGACCAGGGAGTGGCACCATTTGGAGGTTTGGCCTTGTTGGAATTGGTGTGACCTGGTTGGAGTAGGTGTGTCACTGTGGGTGTGGTGGGTGTGGGCATAAGATCCTCACCCTAGTTGCCTGGAAGTCAGTCTTCCACTAGCAGCCTTTGGATGAAGAGATAGAATTCTTAGCTCCTCCTGCACCATGTCTGCCTGGATGTTGCCATGCTCCCACCTTGATGGTAATGGACTGAACCTCTGAATCTGTAAGCCAGCTAAATGTTGTTTTTTATAAGACTTGCCTTGGTCATGGTGTCTGCTCACAGCAGTAAAACCCTAACTAATATAGATGGTTCATGGTTTTTTGTTTGGTTGTTTGGTTGTTTGGTTTTGTTTTTTTCTTTTTGTCAAGCTGATGACGTGAGGTAGATCACCAGGACCTACATAGTAAAAGAAGAGAACCAACTCCCACAAGTCATCCTCTACTTCCATAGACACATGTATGTGGACACATGTATGTGGACATAATGTGGACATAATGTGGACACATGTATGTGGACATAAACATCACATACACATATAAAATAAATAGTACAATTTTTAAAATTAAAGATAAACAAAAAAATCACTGTTATTCAACTTCAAGGTGGAATAATTATTTTTCAGTTTCAATTCTGTTACGAATTGTGGTTGTATGACCTCGGCAAAGTCCATGACTATCCTAACATTCTTTATCTGACAAAACAACAGTTTTTTTTAAAAGTGGTCAGCTTTGAAATTATATATGTGCAGGTTATACTAAATGTATGCAGCAGGTTGTATTTGCATATGCATGTATGTACATGTATATTGTGTATATATGTGTGCACATATATATAATGTACATATGTATATAATGTATACATATACATGTATATACACATTGAATGAATATATTACATATGTATTCATGCAATACATATGTACAATGTTATACAACCTTCTGAGTCCATTTAGTCACACACACACATATATGTATATATATATATATATATATATATATATATGAAACTGACACCCACATGTATGTGTGTGTATACATATATATATATGTATACACACACACACACACACACACACACATATATATATATATATATATATATATATATATATGAATTGAGGTCATGAATTTAACGCAGGAAGGATGAACATGGGACCAGTTAGAGGAAGGAAAGAAAAGAAGAGAAAAAAGCAATTCTATTTTAATCGAAAAAAAATAAAATTAGAATTATAGATATTTTAAAATCTGGCTGAGAATCAAGTTTAGGATTTCTTCACAGTCTTACTCAGATTGCTTCTTATGAATATATAATCTTCAGTCATACCTGATCCTACAGAATCAGACTCGCAGGATGTCATTTCTCTCAAGGAATACTTACATCTGAAAAGTGTGAGAACCACCTGTGTGGGTTGCTTTTAAGAACTTTCAGCTCCAACCAGGCGTGGTGGCGCACACCTTTAATCCCAGCACTCGGGAGGCAGAGGCAGGTGGATTTCTGAGTTCGAGACCAGCCTGGTCTACAAAGTGAGTTCCAGGACAGCCAGGGCTATAAAGAGAAACTCTGTCTAGAAAAACAAAAACAAATCAAACAGAAAAAGAACTTTCAGCTCCACCATACATCTCAAGCTGACAGAGCCGGAGGAATGGAACCATTAACGTATTATTTGGATTGCATCAGTGCTATCAATAATAACTATGCAGATCCTCCTTCTGGTCCACACCTCTACCTACAATCTCATATAAGCACCCTACTCCACAGCCCACAGGTCTACCTGCTTCTCAGGAGACCTGCTCACATCCAGGACAAACAGGTGAGATACCCACATCCTAATCCTCCACCTGCTTGGCCCACAGCAAGCCCAGCAATTGTGAGATATGACCTGGTGAGATCAGAGCTCCATCTTCCTTTTAGTCCACATCTCTGCCTTAAAACTCAGTTTGGCACCCCACTTCACAGCCCATAGCTCTGCCTGTATTCTAGAAGGCCTGTGCACACTAAGAAAAACCAGCTCCATCTTCTAGTCCATACCTCTATCTGCAACTGAAGATCTGCCTTCCCCTCCTGCCCCTCCCCCCAAGTACAGCTCTGTCTGCCTTTGGGAGGCCTGCTGACACCTGTGACAACCAGTTCCAGAGACTTACCACTCCCAGGCCCACCAGGCCTACCAACACCAGAGACAACTAGATGGCTAAAGGCAAGCACAAGAACAAAATCAACAAAAGCCCTTGTAATATAATACTAGTAGAACCCAGCAAGGGTCCTACTACAGCAAGCCCTGAATATCCAAACACACCTGAAGAGCAAGACTGTGACCTTAAATCTTATCTTATGAAGAGATAGAGGTTTTTAAAGAGGAAATAAATAAATCTCTTTTAAAAATACAGGAAAACAAAAATCAAACAGGTAGAAGCTCTAAAAGAGGAAACAAATAAATCCCTTTTAAAAATACAGGAAAATACAAAGAAACAGGTGAATAAAATAAATAAAGCCATTGAAAACCTAAAAATGGAAATAGAAACAATAAAGAAAACACAGAGGCAGCCCTAGATATGGAAAACCTAGGAGAAAGAACAGAGACTATAGATGCAAGCATCACCAACAGAATAGAAGAGATGGAAGAGACTCTCAAGCATAGAAGATAATATAGAAGAAATTTATACATTAGTCAAAGAAAATGCTAAATCTAAAAACTCCTTAACATGAAACATTCAGGAAATTTGGGATACCATGAAAAGACCTAATCTAAGAATAATAGAAATAGAAGAGGGAGGACATTCCCACTTCAAAGCCCCAGAAAATATCTTCAAGAAAATCATAGAAAAAACTTCCCTAACCTAAAGAAAAAGATGGCCATAAATGTTTAAGAAGTTCACATAACACCAAATAGATTGTACCAGGGAAGAAAATCACCCTGCCACATAATAACAAAAACACTAAGTGTACAGAAAAATGAATATTAAACACCACAAGGGAAAAGGGTCAAGTAACATATAAAGGCAGACTTATCAGAATTACACCCGACTTCTCAACAGAGACTCTAAAGGCCAGGTGCTGGACAGGTGTCTTGCAGACCCTAAGAGACCACAGGTGTCAGTCCAGGATACTATACCTAGCAAAACTATCAATCACTGTAGATAGAGAAACTAAGATATTCCATGACAAAACCAAACCTAAACAATATCTTTCTACTAATCCACCCTTACAGAGGATACTAGATAGAAAACCCCAATACAAGGAGAGTATACACCTATGAAAACATAAAAAATTAATTATCACACAGCAAAACCAAAAAAGATGATCACACACACACACACACACACACACACACAGAGAGAGAGAGAGAGAGAGAGAGAGAGAGAGAGAGAGAACCACCACCAACATGAAAATAACAGTAACTAAAGATCATTGGCCATTAATATCATTAATATCTCTCAACACAAATAGACTCAATTCACCAATAAAAATAACACAGGCTAATAGATTGGACATGTAAACAGGAGCAATCACTTAGCTGCATAGAAGCAACACACCTCAGCAACAAAGATAGATGCTACCTCAGAGTAAACGACAAGAAAAAGGTAATCCAAGCAAACAGACCCAAGAAACAAGCTAGAGTAACCATTCTATATCTAATAAAATAGCCTTTCAACCAAAAGTAATGAAAAGAGATGGGGAAGGACATTTCATACTCATCAAAGAAAGTCTATCAAGATGACATGTCAATTCTGAACATCTATGCCCCAAATGCAAGGACACCCACATTTGTAAAAGAAGCATTACTAAAACTCAAATCACACATGGAACCCCACATTATAACAGTGAGGGACTAAAAAACACTCAACTCTCATCAATGAACTCGTCATTGAAACAGAAACTAAGTAGAGAAATAATGAAACTCACAGATGTGATGAACCAAATGAATCTAACCGATATCTATGGAACTTTTCACCCCACGCAGACTTTGTGTGCCCCGGTACAGGGGAACGCCAGGGCCAAAGGGGGGGAGTGGCTGGGTAGGGGAGTGGGGGTGGGTGGGTAAGGGGGACTTTTGGTATAGCATTGGAAATGTAAATGAGCTAAATACCTAATAAAAAATGGAAAAAAAAATATATACCTTCTTCTTAGCACCTATATTTCTCCTTGGCATATACCCAAAACATTCTCTACCATACCACAAGGACATGTGCTCCAATATGTTCATAGCAGCTTTATTCACAATAGCCAGAAACTGGAAACAAACCAGATGTCCCTCAACTGAAGAATAGTTACAGAAAACGTGGTACACCCAATACAACGGAATACTAGTTAGCTCTTAAAAAGAAGGACATCATGAATTTTTAGAGGTCAATAGATAGAACTAGAAAATATCATCCTGAGAGAGATAACCAAGCCTCTAAAGGGCAGTCATGGTATATACTCATCAATAAGTGGATATTAGTCATAAAGTACAGAATACCCCTGATATACTCCACAGGCCCAAAGAAAATTAATAAGAAGGAAGCCATGAGAAAGGAGGCCTGAATCTCATTTAGAAATAAAATAGTCATCGGAGGAAGAGGGAGAAAGGAAAGGAACTGGGTGGGAGAGGTGATGAGGAGAGAATGGAGGGGTCAGGATGAGGTGTGATGAGTGATAAGAGAGAGAACCAAAAGACCTGGAGAATAAATGGAAATCTGCAGCTTCTAGGAGTGGACAAGGCAGGAGGAGGGAGGGAAATATCTAGGAAGTACCAGAGATCTAATATGAGAGAGACTCCCAGGAGTCAACATAGGTAACCTTAGCAGAGATGCATAGCAGTGGGGATATGGAAGCTGAAAAGGACACCTTCTATAGCCAGGCAGGACCACACAGTTGAGGGATAAGGACACCAACTCACAGACAAAACTTTTGACCCAAAATCTGTCCTGCCTAAAAGAAATGCAGGGACAAAGATGGAGCAGAGACTGAAGGAATAGTCAACCATTAATTGACCTAACTTTAGACCCATCCCAGGGCAAGCACCAATCCCTGATACTGTTAACAATACTCTGTTATGTTTGCAGACAAGAGCCTAACATTACTGTCTTCTGAGACAACTAACTGAAACAGATGCAGATAACCACAACCAAACATTGGGTGGAGCTTAGGGACTATTATCAAAGAGCGGGGGAAGGATTCAAGGCAATGAAGGGAATAGGAACTCCACAGGAAAACCAACAGAGTCAACTAACCTACACCCTTGGGGACTCCCAAAAATGGGGCCACCAACCAAAGAACGTTCATGGGCTGGACTAAGGCATCTGACTAACACATAGCAGATGTGCAGCTCAAGTCTCTATGTGGGTCTCCCAACAACTGGCGCAGGGGCTGTCCCTAAAGCTGTTGCCTGCCTTTGGTGTGTTCCCCAACAGGGCTGACTTGTGTGGCCTCAGTAGGAGCGGATGTGCCTAAACCTGCAGAGACTTGATGTGCTATGGTGGGGAGATACCCAGGGGTCCCCCACTCTCTCAGAAGAGAAGGGAAGGGAGGATGAGGAGAGGGGTTTTGTGAGGGGGGACCAGGAGATAGTAGCAGTAGAGATGTAGAATTAATTAATTAATTAATTAATTAATTAATTAAAAATGAATAAATGGAGAATCACTGTGCAGTTTGTAGCAAACCCTTTGATAGTCTATTCTTCCTGCAAACATTTTAGTTTTGCTTCTCCTATCTATAAATTCTGTATCTGTAGGAATCCAGTTTTATTTTTTAATTATTTTATCATTTCAAGCAGATGATGATTTAAAACGCTTCTTTGTTAGAAGGAGGAAGTAATAAAGGACTCTGACATGTCTTTTCTCTAAGAAAAAGAAGGAAAGGGGCTGGAGAGGTGACTCATAAGTTAAAAGCATTTGCAGTTCTTGCTGAAGACCTAGGTTGTTTCCAGCACCCACTTGATAACTCACAACTGGCTGTATCTCCTTTGCTGTCCTCTGCTGGCCCAAAGCATACACGTACATACTTCGAGTCCCAACACATATAAGAGAAAAATGAAGAAGTCACTTTTTTAATAAGAAGGGAAGAGCGAGGAGAGGCAAGAATGGGAAGAAGAGGGAGGTAAGCAAGAGGAACAAAGAAAGGAATGGAGACTAAGCCTTTACAGCATGAAAAGTCTTTTCCATTAAGCTGGTGTGTGCCAGTTGAATGTAGCCTGCAGGAGAAAAGGAACTGTCCAAGAGAAAGTGGCGATCTAACATTGCGCTCCTAGCCAGGATGTGGGTAATAACCCCATCTGTTAGGGAGATGATGAAATGTGAGCCAAAGAAAATGAGTTCGTGAACTTGAGACGTTACAGAAAGAAGGAAAAGGAACTATTCAATATCTTAGAACTGCCTAAAGCTTTCTTTTAGCCAAGTTTAATTTCCTCTGTGAAGAATAATTTGCAGATCTTATAGGACATCGACTGTGAGTACAGCCATCTTCCAGTCCATCCTCAGCTCAGCAGGGTGAGCATGTGAACAAATTTACCTAGATGTAAGTTCCTCTCTCTAATATAAGAGTTTCAGGTCTGAACAAGCCTAAGAGGATATCATTATCCTTTTGTTTATGGAAAAACAGTGATTTTTTTTCTATATTAGAACTAAACTCCCAAACTTACTAATTTCGGAAAGATGTGCTGTGACCTTGGAGATAGTTACTTCCCCTGCAATGCCTTTACTTTCCAGTTCTAAAGTCAGCCATATGCATCTCATATTCAAGAGACCCATTGTGTAAGTTGGTGTTATCAGACATGCATGAGGCTCTGGGGTCATTTACATCCATATTTTGTACACGTATACACACACACACACAGAGAGAGAGGGGGAGAGAGAGAGAAAGAGAGAGAGAGAGAGAGAGAGAGAGAGAGAGAGAGAGAGAGAGAGAGAGAGAGACGGGTAGTTGATGGTTGTGTAGGGCTCTTTCAGTCACAAGTGCTGGCAAATCAACCCAAGTTAACAAACAAAAAGGAGATTTATTGATTGAAGTTCAAGAAAAATATGAGCCTTTGACTTCTATTCAGAGACTCAGAAGTTTACTGTGCAGTCTTCTCTCCAAAAGTTTTTATTCTCCATGTCTAAGTCTTCTTTGGTTGCAGGCAGGTCCTCTTTTTGTACTGCAAGATGCCTAACAGAAATGCTAGAACCAAGAAATAATTTCTTGGTTTCAATTCCAGTTGGAAGGAGCATGTGACACTGCCTTGCTAGTGAGGGATTACGGGTACCAGCTCCAGAATCTGGATTTTTATGTAGGTGTTGGGGACCAGATGCTGGAACTGGTACCCGTAATCCCCCAGTAGCAAGGCAGAGACAAGGGAGAATCTCTGGCCAGCCAGTCCAGTCTACTCAGTGAGCCCCAGGGTCATTGAAAGACAATCTTTCAAGAACCAAGGTAAAAAGTGATAAAGAAGACAAGCGAGGTTGACCTCTGGCTTCTTTATGCATGTACATATACATACTTGTACATACATAAGCAAATAATGTATGAGTCATTATGAGATATCAACATGTAGAGAAAATATATACATTGGTTTTAAGAAAGGGCTTGTTTTGTTTTGTTTTGTTTTGCTGAGGTACTGCCCTCTGAAATCTAAAACATGACCTAAGAATAAACTTGTATACTTTTAAAGCCACCATACAGTTTACAATATTTCCATATCATTATTCTTTATTATTGAGTATTTCATACATTTATCCAATGAAACACAGCCTCTTTATATTAGTTGTCTGGTTCCTATACTTTCCCGTGACTTTCCTATGTTAGCATAGTTTTCACCCTTCATTTGGTTTTTGCTCCTGGCTTACAATTCTGATTAGCTTGTGACACTTCAGCAAGTTGGTGTTCATCAGTTGCCTATGACATCTAACTCCCTCATTAGCACAGTCAGGATCAGTAGGCATCATCAGGGTCACAGACTCCACATCACACTGCTCTATTTCTATTCCATATGAACAACTTCACTGACTTCATGGAACTACGTTCTGCAGAAGGAGGGATACAATAGTCAAGCAAACAGTATCCCCCACAGTGGCAGGGCTGTAACAGAGTGAGTCATGACACTGGGGTAATCTATGGCTGGGAGAGGGAGGGGCTAGAAACATGGGGGATATGAGCTGTTATCTGCAGTCAAGGCTATCTGACACTGATCACAGATTCACATTATCAGCAAACATATTTGTGGCCAAGTGTGATTACAGTTACACATTTATTTTTCCTGTGCATTTGCTTGCCTTGCTTTCCAACCTGCACTTGAGATGCTATATAAATATGTGGTTCATATTTGACAATTCTGATTATTTTTCCCATCATTACAATTGGGTGGGGTTTTTTTTGCCTGCTTAATTTTCCTCAGAGTGCCTGAAATATGATTTTAGGAGGCACTGGTATGTACTCTCAAGTGGGCTCCAGGACCTGGATCAACATGCATGGAGAAATGAGCTACAGACATTGGGCAAAGAGCTGCTTGAGTACAGAACCTACAGGACATGGATGGAGCAAGGTATTCTGTGAAAGGATCCACTTTAGTTTCAACCACACTCCAGCAAAGAGAAACTGGATGAGGAAAAAGAAACCTTCAGATAACCTGGTAGCTAGAATCCTGGGTGGGAAACCATGACAACACGGAGGACAAGGAGCTTCAGGATATTGCAAAGAAACCATGGTGAAAAAGAACCCATGGCCACTAATTATAGATGCTCACCCATCAGAATCTTTTCGCATCCTTCTGAGAGATAAGGACCCCTCTCTTATCCAATGGCAATGTACTGGGTCCCAAATGAAGATTCATAACTGCGTTAAGTCAATCAATACTCTTTGCAGCCATTTGAAAACTGGTGTGTTTTAACAAGAACTCTGAACTAAAAATAATCTAGCAGAAGCTTCTAGACACAAGCTCAAGAATGCAAGGAAGGAGCTAAGTCTTGGGAAGAGAGACATCACAAGAACAATCTACATAGACCTGGGTTCTAAGTAGCTGGTTTGATCATGGTGGTCAGGCAAGAAGACTTCTCTGTTAAAGAGAAATATGATTTGTAAAGGAGTCCTTTGCACACCCAGTATACAATGATGATAATGAGAGGAATCTAAATGAAGGCTTTAATTCTGCTGTCACCAAAGCACAAAAGGGGGGCATTTTCATCTTGTTATCCCCTTGTTTTGGAGGGGACCTTATTAACAACTGGGAGCTTTATCCTTCCAAAGCCATAAAGCAATAAATGGCACAGAAGTGAGCTATAAATTACATCTAATTTCACTGTCCTATAACATCAGAAACAGGGGCTGCTCCAAATTAATGGGCAGCAAATTTAAGGCAGATATAGGGATATAATTTTCTATGCAATACTTAATTAGCTTCCAGAAACTGCTACCAAGGGAACTTATCTCAAAGCCCTATATGCATCTAGCAAACAGTAAATGCAATTACAGTACACAGTAAAAGAAGCAAGTAAGACCCCTCCTAGAGTTTGCAACCCATCCTAATTGCTCTCAGACTGTGATCAAAAAGGATGTCCCATAGTGGCATACTGTGCAATTGGCTTCTTTCTTAATAAAAGTGGACCATTGCTGTTCCTTTATAGCCAGAGTTATGCTATAGCAAGCCCCTTCATTGCCTCTCTGTAGTCTTGTCAATGATCTGCCTGAGACAGTGGTGGCTCTTTATGTATTTAGTTTAGAACAATATTGAGACCAACCATAAACTCTAGCTGACAATGAAGGATTGGTAATCATGGTGGAGAGATCCATAGCCTTCTGTTCAATAACCACTTAGGGTGTCATTGCCCTCGATATTAAGCTTTAACCTGTACCAGGGTTGAGAAAGTATAGCACACACTTGGGAAAGCACATGCCAGCACGGCCAGTCATCCCTGCCCATGACAAACACAATACAGGGTATTTTGTTTTTCCTCTGCCAGCTCAGTAGCTAACAAAGGCCTTGAGAGCCGATGTCAGCAAATCTGTCCTTGGATCCCCTTCTCAGTGCAAGCGACTCGGCATCTAATCCTCCTTTTCTCAGATTCTGGACAGTGTTGCCTAGAAGATATAATTATCATCAGAACATGAAAGGCCCAAAACCAGCTGGGAAAGTCCTTCCTTCACATTTAAAAATAATAATAATGTAAGGCTAATTATATTGCAAAAGCAAAAACATGGTAATTAGGATGAGCATATATATCTGACTTCCTGTAATTATTGTTATTCATTTTGGCAACTGGGATTTTAAATATTTGAATTTTATTTTCTAAGCCATAAATGTGAGAAGTGCAATTTATTTACTTTAGCGTTGATCACAGAGAATTAATTTTCACCTATTTCTCCACTCTGGTTTGTCTTGTGGTCTCTTTCTCTATTCTCGGAGACAAGAACATCTCAAATGTGTGTGTGTGTGTGTGTGTGTGTGTGTGTGTGTGTGTGTGTGTGTATGTGTCTGTGTGTCTGTGTGTGTGTGTCTGTGTGTGTGTGTCTGTGTGTGTGTGTGTCTGTGTGTCTGTGTCTGTGTGTGTGTGTGTCTGTGTGTCTGTGTGTGTGTGTCTGTGTGTGTGTGTCTGTGTGTGCATGCGCGTATTTTACATATACTGCCTTCAAATCATTTACTTCATATGATTTTTCTTCTCTCTGCTTTCTGAACATCATTTCCACTCTGAGAGACTCCTGTGATCACACTGGGCTTAGCCAGTTAACTAAGTATAACCTCCACATTTCCACACCTGTAACTGAATCACATCTGCCGTATACCCCAAATTAGTAATTAATATGTCCTCAGTGCCAGGGACTAGGATGCCATGATTTAGTCTAACAAATGTTACTGTGTAATCAGTTGAAAATATCCCACAGATAGTTAAATCCAGAAAGCATTCACTATAAAAATAATAGTAAGCATGTGACTTTTAGTGTACATTTTTTGCCCCATTGTTTTAAAAAGGATACTAATGACTGTTGTATTTTTCACTACAGTAATACAGAACCCAATAATGAAGTTTAAACTTCTAGTTTCTTTGGAAAGTCAGTTATGTCAAATGATGTTTTGCTGGGACACACAGGTGAAAGGATGTGTTGCTATAGCAAACATGTGAAAGGACACATGATGTTCAGAAAGAATACAAATATGACCCCACAGACAGTGGGAGCTCAAGTACTGGTTTGCTTTGCTCCACCTCGCTAGTCATCACCAATGACATGCATGTATTGTTTCTCCTTACATTGCATTGCTGAGCTCTGCTTGTGGTGATGCTATAGAGATATGTTCACCAGAGAACTTCTTGTGAGGTTCCTGTGGCTTCCTGATGCTTCCATGGCAGCCTCGGGCCTGTTGGCCATTGGCTAGCCTTGGGCTTTCTTCTGGATTGAACTGCTCATGCTGGTTCCTGTGTGGTGTCTGCCAAGTGGAATGGACTACAGCTACTGGTTTCTGTGTTTTGTCTGCCAAGAAAACTGGACTCCAGCTGCTGATTTCTATTGGATGTTTGCTACTAGACTAAACTGCTAATATCCTGATAATGAAGATTGGACTTGTGCCCAAAGAACTATTTCTAAACAACTCTACTTCCCCTGTGTCCTAATAACTTTTCCACTACTTCTGGTGGATGGTGGCGAGAGGAGAAGTTGAACCCTTATTAAAGTAGGCTGAGAAAAATTTATGCCTATACAACAGTTCCCAGCCTTTTCAGCAATCAAAACTTCTTCCCATCTCAGAGAATATTGAATAAATTGGCATTCACTTTAAAGTAAAGTCTTGTGGGCAGTGAAGAGGTGATCTGGATGGACATTGAATATTTGAAATGAATAATGACATTTTTAAATTTAACTCAGTTCTTTAGACTGTGACTACATCTGATAAATCAAACTTTAATTCATTTTCAATTAGTTTCTGCAGCAAAGTGGCCTATTACAAAAGGGCATATACTTTTAGCTCTGACATATAAAGGCTTACACATTGTCCTCCAATTCATACATGAAAAAAAAATCTGTAAAAATCTAAGTCACCTACTTTGCTTAGATGCATAAGGCTTCAAGGTGAAACTGCTCCCCTAAAATATTAAGAAGCAAAATTGTCCAGAAATATACCCACCTCAATATATGAAGCCCACATGAATCTGAAACCATCACAGATGTAAAATAGAAGTCAAAGGAGTCAGATTTTATTGTGATGCCCAAAATTACAAAGAAAATCAAGTGGAGGGAAGAGTTGCTTATCTGGGTTTGTGGTTTGAAGAAGCTCAGTCGATAGGCCTTGATTCTGTGGAGTCTGGGTCTTGGTGAGGGAGAACATCATATCTTTAGGAATACATAGCAGCCACTCAATTCTTGGTGGACAAGAATCAGAGAAAAAGAAAGATAGGCATAATCTTCAAAGGTACACTCACTGATCTACTTATTCCAGCATCCCTAAAATTTCTACCACATCACAGATTTCTAACTATTGTTCCAGCAAGAATAAGAAATCGACTTAGTATTATATCATATTGCTTGGGGCGGGGGGTAAAGCTGCATTATAGTCAAGGCATAACGCTAGTAATTGCAATGGATACAAGAAGAAATATACTGTTCATGGCCTAACAATAATAGACAAATAAATAAATGTACTTGCTAAGCATATCATCCAGGGAGGGAGTTACAAAAAAGAGATTCATCTTTAATCCCTGTCTATTTGAGGAATTTGACAAGTAGCTATTCTACTTGCTTAGGGAGCACAGTGCAAGGCAGAGTGAAGAATAAGAAATGATTCATAATTTACTTCCTTTAATAAATATATTTTCACACATGAACCAAGTCAATTAAAACAAACTTAACTGCAGTCCTCCTCAACAACAAAAGTAGATTTTCTAGTCCTGTTATAAATTTGTGTAAGGTTTACACAATTAAAAATATTTAAATGAGAAAATAAGCAGATGAGAAATTTTCCACAGTCTAAAACCATTTATTTCTGGCCATATTTTAGTTCAGAAATAGGCAGCTTTTTTTTTTTTAATCTTTCACTCCATTCGTGCATCTGTTTGTATGTGCTATCTCATTTCATCCTCAAAATATCTAAAAATAAAAACATTAGTATCTACAGCATAAATATGAAAACCAGCACAACATGAGTTAGTAACCCTAACCCACCTCCTTCCCCTCCCACAAAATCTTTATTGTCCAGACGACAGAGAACCAGTAAGGTTGGGGTGGAATGCCATGTCAGATCACCTTGGGAATCTCAGTTTATTATTCTTTTTAGGACTCATGCTGAATAGAGGTTAGACTTAACTGTTCTCTTCACCCTTGGAATTGCCCAGTCTTCTTTTCTTTGTCTTGTTGTTTTCTGTTAGTGTTAGGCAGCCATCTCCCTCCAAATCACATCCCCAGCTTTTTTTTTTTTTTCTTTTTGCTTTACATTTTTTCAGGATAAACTCTCACTATGTTTCCCAGGATGACGTTGAACTAAGTCTGTAACCCAAGCAAATCTTGAATTCTAGATGTTCCTGCCTCATCCTCCCGAGTCACTACTGTAATTTCAAGTCTGTACTCCTATGCCTGGCTTAGACTTCACTTCTCGCCATAGAACATTATTGATAAGTATTGATAGTCTCTAGTTCACAGGGATTCAGTTCGGCATTGTACTTTATTTTACGTAGCAGTAGAAAAGTCCATATGTATAATCAGCATCCAAACGCTGACACCATTGCATACACTAGCAAGATTTTATTGAAAGGACCCAGATATAGCTGTCTCTTGTGAGACTATGCCGGGGCCTAGCAAACACAGAAGTGGATGCTCACAGTCAGCTATTGAATGGATCACAGGGCTCCCAATGGAGGAGCTAGAGAAAGTACCTAAGGAGCTAAAGGGAACTGCAACCCTATAGGTGGAACAACATTATGAACTAACCAGTACCCCGGAGCTCTTGACTCTAGCTGCATATGTATCAAAAGATGGCCTAGTCAGCCATCACTGGAAAGAGAGGCCCATTGGACACGCAAACTTTATATGCCCCAGTACAGGGGAATGCCAAGGCCAAAAAGGGGGAGTGGGTCGGTAGGGGAGTGGGGGTGGGTGGGTATGGGGTACTTTTGGTATAGCATTGGAAATGTAAATGAGCTAAATACCTAATAAAAAATGGAAAAGAAAAAAAATAAAAAATAAAATTAAAAAATTTAAAAAATTAAAAAAAAGAAAAATCCATATGTGTTCTGTGAAAACCATAATTAGTATTTGAAATTTAAATTTCTTCCTACGGTAGCAATAGCCAATTGTTGTATCGAAGTTTGAAACATTCTTTTCTACAAGGTATCACCTTTAGCCAGAAGGCAAACAACTCAAAATAGCTTCAGAAAGTCCTTGAAACTGACAAAGTTCACTAGCTCCCTCCCAGTGTAAGCAATAAAGGGTACTGAAAGCTCCTCTCAGACAAGTCAAGTTGCAAAAACACTCTGAGACCAGTCCAGCAGCCTGGAAGAAACGGTAATCTGTCCAGCTGCCTGGAAAAGGTTTAGACCAACTGAGTTACTTACAAACGACGCTCTCCAAACTGTTGTGCTGCCTGTAATCTATGCAGTGCACTAGAAATTCCCAGCCTTTGTGGGCTGTCACCATGCTGGAGTGATCTTTGTGTCTTTGAGTCATTTCTACTCCTGTAAATAATTCCTCACACATACCCCTAGAAGCAATCCCATTAAAACCTACTGGTTCAGCAGCATGGATTGTGGTGTTACCCATGCTTTTGGTCTGGCCTGGGATCCCTACATGGGAGGAGTAGACATGTCTGTTGTGTCTTTACAGGAAGTCTTGTCACATGCCAGCAATATAATAATGTCTCGTGATATGGGTCAGTAATGAGCACAATGCTGAAGAAAGGAAAACCTGCAGTACTCTACAGAGTGTATTATTACTAAGAAATGATGTCCAGTAGGGGAGGGTATAAAATGCATCTTTCTCTTTACAGTATTTCTATCTATGATTGATTTATCAAGATAAATCATTACAGCGTAAGTCGAGGAGCACCTTTGTAGTAAACAATTGCTTCCCAACAAAAAGTCACAGGCCTTTGAAGACACAAAGCTTACGTCATAGTATTAGAGAGTAAAAGGAAGGCAATTTACCTGCCCACCCCTAATCCACAAAAGACAAACCTTTGTTGTCACTGAGAATATGATCTTGATGCATGGTTGAAACTGAGTATGAACATCACCAGAGTCTGGAAGTTTTAAAACAAATGTCAGGTCCCTGAATTAAATTGGTGCTCTAAGTTTATAGATATTCTTAATGAATATTACTCATTTTACCCCTGAGTTTTAAGTTCTTTTGAAACTTTGTTTCAATCCACATGAAAGAATAAACGTCGGTATTTAAATGATCATTTAAGTCATAAACCTTGAGAAATGGTTATCAGAGGCAGCTAATGACCTAACTCCTCAGCTAATGGAGGTTAACAGTCTAATAAACCATTTGTGAACTGCAGCAATTGACTGATTGCAAGAGAATTATAGCTATTGTAACTCGGTTTTATGAGTGATGGGGCAAGAAAGATCCAGTTGGATGGGGACAGAGTGAACAAGCACACCAAGAGGTGACTGTGAGGAATATGATTGTCAGGAAAAGGTCCTGTCACAAGGAATGAGATAGAGAGGGGAGCCGCCATGACGCACATGCATAGTAACTAAAACCATGGGAAATGTTAGTCCAGTGATAAAAGTAGAAATTCACATAAACAGAGCATACCTAAAGCAGTCAAATGATGAAAACTTAGAGACACTCAGACTGAACACAGAACTTTTGGTTTCACAAAGAACCATCTTTCCAAATGCAACTAAAATACTTCTCACAAAAAAAAAAAAAAGAAAGAAAGAAAATATGTGGATCTTGAGGTTGAAAATTGGAATCATGTATCTCATACAATTAGTGAGGGTTTTAAAAATAAGCACACTTTTAAAGCAAGCGTGTAGGCATTATCTTTCTAATTTGGGATGTCAAGAACATGCAGTTTCAGTTCGGATTATATTTAATGATTGCAAAGAACAAACAGTCAAATGGCTTAAGTAAGATAAATTTCCATTTCTCACTTGTATAAAATAGTCTTTGCTGGTGGGTGACTTCTGCAATATGAAACCAACAACGATTGATGCAGGTTCCTACTCAAACCATTCCAACAACTCTTGGATGTGGATATTTTTTCCCCTAGAGGATGACTCTAAGAGCTTCACCTCTATAAACTGGCCTAGGTAGGATGAGAAAGAAGCAAAGAAATCCATGAGTCTCCACAGTGAAGAATTCAACTTACAAAGAAATGTTTGGTCTTTGTCTTCAGCTACAGGGAGGATGTCCCTCAGTCTCTGGAGTCCTCTATGTGATAGGTCTGTCTTTGAGTGGAAGCTACAGCCACTTGTGGTAGTTTGAGTGAGAATAACACCCATATGCTTGAAAGCTTGGTCCACAGTTGGTGGAAATGTTTGGGAAGGATTGGGAGGCATGTGTGTGGCCTTGTTCAAAGAGATGCCTGACTCGGGGTGGGCTTTGAGATTTCAAAACTCCACATCACGCCAGTTAGCTCTCTCTGCTTCATGGTTGTCTCTCTGTTCTGTGTTATCTTCCTGCTAATCCCTCTGCTATTGTTCCAGCTCCAAATCTGTATTTTCTTGCCTGCTGCCACACTCCCCATCATGATGGTCATGGGCTCACCCTCATAAAATATAAGCTCCAGGTAAACTCTTCTATAAGTTTCCTGGGTCATGGTTTCTTAGCATGGCCACAGAATAGT
This sequence comes from Mus musculus, assembly GCF_000001635.26. Classification (NCBI taxonomy): domain Eukaryota; kingdom Metazoa; phylum Chordata; class Mammalia; order Rodentia; family Muridae; genus Mus; species Mus musculus. Next base: position 92,192,134 of record NC_000078.6, on the reverse strand, counting down.
AACTAAGACATTAATGAAAGAGCTAACGATGTAATTCAAGGTGAAGACCACAGGATGTGTCAGCTATGATTTCCATGTGAAATAAGGCTATAGGTATTAGCTCAAATTACAAGAGAGACTGGAAACTACTGGTCAGTCACTTGGCAAATACATGATGAGGCTCCAGTAAAAATTCTAGACAGCTGATGTGCCAGGGTTGGGGGACATGGTGCAGACCTCCCTCCCAGAAGAGAAGGGGAGGGGCAATAGGAGGAGAGATTGTGTGAGGAGAGACATGGAGGCAGAGGTAGCAATAGGGATATAAAATGGATAAATTAATTAATGGAGAAAAAAATTCTAAACAAGGTTCAAGTGACCCTCCCTAGTGGCTAGCACTCCATGTGACTATCACATATCAAAACCAGACTGTGTTGACGTGGCCCACAGCTTTATGGGAAGTGACTATACAGAAGTTGCGTGCATGTGGATCCCCTGTACCTCTCACCTGATCTACTGTGAGAGCAACCGCGTAACCCTACAAGTTTTATGAATCCTTCTCATCAATCATAAAATTCCACTTTTAGGAAACTAACTTCACGTTAGACCAACAAAAGTACAGACTCCAAACTACAACTTGCTAAAACTTCTACGTTTTCCCTTTACAGGGATATTTCTCGAAGTAACGTACCACCTTATGCTTACCTTGTCAGCCATAACTTAGTCAAATGATGTGACTACTTACAAAAGAGATTACTAACTCACTAAAACATAGACTTTGGGCTGGGTATGTTGCTTCTCTTAGTAAACTTAAAGTCCAGTGGTTTGGGAAGAAAATAGGGATTTCCACACTGTGACACATCCACTTCCTCAAGGAGGCTGAAAAAATTCATTCTTAAAAGTTTACATACTAGATGGACAAAACTACAAATTTGAATTTATTGTTTTAGAAAAAGTCAAAATGTTTCCATATAATGAAAAGTTCTTATCATCTATTATCACTTTTCCATCTGAATTATTTTGCAGTTCTCAAGCATGAAGACTTGATTTTTTGGCACCGTGACAAATTATTCCTGGTCATTTGTAGAGGGGGAAAAGGTAACAGACACACGAAATGTGGTATGTTTGCTGTGATGGTATTAACATTTTATAGGGAAGAACACTATAGGGATGCCAGGGCCAATGTTTGCTTTATATATTTGAAACCCTATGGGCGTTTTTAGGTTTCTACCCAGGCTCCAAGTGACTCCTTCCCTGAAGGTCAAGGTGGATGCTTTCATCCAGGTAGTTCCTTCCCATTACCTTGCTCCTCTGCACTGATAACCCTGGAATTCCCTTTGCTTCCCAAGGAAAGAAAGTCTGAATCCCAGACAAATTGCATCTATAAACCCTTCCACAGCCACATTTGTCCTTTCTGTCTCCTTTCTGTCACCTATTTTATTTCTGCCTTGTAAATTTAAAGCATGCGGTTGCTCTATTTCAAACTAACTTCCTTTACAGTCCAGAAGCGGTCTTTCCAAATTCTACAATGACTTCTGTCAACACCCATCTTTTAGGAGGGTCACCTCTATAAGACTCATTGATGGTTTGGCTTTAAACCTACCCCTGGGTCTCTTCATCAGTGTGTGCGACACAGATGTCCCCTGCAGCAGCATTCTCTAAATTACTATACAGCAATCAATTTGTGGTACAAATGGATTTCCCCCCCAAACTCACAAACAAGAAATAACAAGCTGGTTATATAAGCCCTCAAGATACTGGGTGTAAGTCACCCACCCCCTTACTCTAAGAAAGCCTTTACATTTCAGAAGAGGGGTGTTGTGGCTCTTAGTGAAAGGGAGAAGTGGCCAAGGATAGGCACACAGCAACCATGAGACATTCTTATCTCTCTAATTGTTTTAGCCACCAGTTCATGCATTGCAGCCCTGACCAGCCTTTTTCCAGGTCTATTCTCATTAAGACAATTGCTTTCTTCCAGCCATATCCTGGTCCAAAGTGTTGAAAAGATTTTTCAGAGTGGAAAGATTTTTTTTCTTACTTTGGCCTCTTGCTGAGGTTCTGAAATGATGTCTGTTCTGTCTACAGAGATGATCTCTGCAGTCTCTCCTGAAGCAAGCTAAGCAACAAGAATTCTGGGGCCTTGCAGCTCCTGTGGCCACCGCCTGACAGTAAATGCAAGTCTTATGTGTTCAAACCTAGAAAGACTGTTTTGCATAAACAGTGTTCCCTCTAAGCAGTATTATTGATTAAAATTGTCACACTTTTTGTGGAGCACTGGAAAAGAGCCCTGCAACCCTTCCACTCACCTCATTGGCCAGAGAGTAGCCAAATGCAAATACTGGTCTGCTCAGGAGCTTGGACCCTCTGCCTCTCCTAAGGAGGAGTGCAGAAATGTCAGGTTCATCTCAGAAACCTGTGTCTGCTATAAATTGTTCCATCCCTTCTACCTCGAAAAGTTTTTCCTTGTCTGTGGCAGGCTTCAGTGGTGCCAGGCAGGGGTGAGTGCATCCTTTCTACAGTCCTCCATGGCTTCACTTTCGGAACCTTTGCAATGTAAAACACTAAAAGGCTTCACTGGTTTTCTGCCATCAAAATCCTTTTTCTGGGTGGTGGGTTTTACAGAGGCATAGCAATACATACCACAGCCTCAGGATCACTTGGGAACTTGTTAAACTGTAAAAATTTCAGGCCCTACTACAGATCTTACTGACTCAAAGCTATTAAGATAATTAAGCTGGACTATACTGAAACAAGCTTAGCATCTGGAGCCAGAGAAGTACTTTGTGCCTCTGTTACCTTGGCTCTCAAGTAGGAGTATTGTTAGTATTTGCTTGAAACTGAGGGTTTTTAGTGGTAACATGCATGATCATCTAAAGTTCCTAGAATAGAGCCTGTACCAAGCACTCTAAACATAGGTACAATGTTCATTACAATATCTTCTAACTAAAACTCAAGTTGTGAAAGCTGGGGGCAACAGGGAATGTCAGTGAAGAGACAGCAGTTACTATTTCAAAGATGCTAATCCTCAAAGATGGAGAAACAGGAAACTGTTTCTATCAACTCTTTTAAGCTCATTTCATAGTCCACAGTTTGAAGGAGCTGTTTCTTACATTTTACTTCAAATTAAGGATTGTGAAGAAGCCTGTAAAACAGATTTCCTAAAATAAATGGATCAGTATTTGTATGTGATCTAATTTTGCTATACTGTCAAACACTGCCTGGCCCTCCCCCAAGGGCTGACCTTAGCACTTATATGCTGATTTATGTATTGAAATGCTGTGTTAAAGAAGCCCAAGGCTGGCTGATAAGTTGGAGTTTTAAAATCCTACTTCTTCCCCCATCAGAAACGTTTGAAGTGTGTTATTGTAGATGGGCTGAGTTTAGGATTAAGGAAATGACCTGTGGAAAGAAAATTGCTCACTCGGTCACAGAAGGTAAATTTAATTCTTCAAAAATGCCAGTGCCCATTTAGTAATTTAGGTAATTTACAAAACACAGGCTATTTACACTATTTTTCAGAAATCACTCTCCCAAACCTGATGCAGCGGTGGACCTCTGAAGAGAAGGTCGGGCACAGATTTGAAAATTAATGTCTTCCACAAATGCAGAAGCTATCGTGTTATAAGTGGCAGTCATCCATGTTTTATTTAAAAGAAGGTGTTATGTTGACACAAAATTCTCTTTGAATTTTCCCCATAAAGGTCAGCATCACTGCTAAAAACTGAGCATAGTTGATACTATCTAGTAAGATTTCTCTATGATACTTTTAAGAAAAAATGAAGGTGGCTTGAAGCAAGGGGAAAGATGTTTACTGGAGATTAGTTGCATCTTCCAAGTCTTCAACTGTTTGCTTCATTTGAGTTTTCTTACAACATAGATTAGTATAGATTAGTCTGCTGTCGAGAATTATATTGAAACAGAAAAAAAGTTGGGGAAATAAGTGTTCTCCCCCTATTTGAGTACCTGAAAACATAGTTTATTTTGTTGATGTTTTGATTATCATGTTAATGATTTTTGTATCATGAAAACACACAGCACTGAGATTAAAATAGGACGAATAAAACAAAAACATTATTAAATAGGAATCACACTAATGAGTTATCTCAGCAAATTCTTTCATTTTATGCCCAGGATACATAGGGTCGTGCTGGTAGCAAACTTGGTGAGTTTCAATACTTTGTTATGGTTTGCATATGATATATTCCTCAAGAAGATTTCCTGTATGTGAGTCTTGGTCTTCAGCTGATGGATCATGAGACTGCTAACTTGATCAATGTATTACTGTCACTGAAGTTCATAGCTACATGGCATCTTAGGAAGTGAGGCCTAGTGGAAGGAAGTTGGTCACTGGTGGTGAGCTTTTAAAGGGTCTGATGATGAGATAATGAGTTCTGTCCTATTTTGCTCTCCCAATGTGTTGCGTAGACATCTATGATGGGACCAAATGACCATGGGCTGAAGCCATGAGCCAAAATAAATCCTCCCTTAAATTGTTCACAGTAAATTAGGATTGAAGAACATGGAGATTTGCTGTGACTAAAGCTGACCATGTGCTGTGGACCCCACTGTCAACAGAGTCAAGGTTGATTTTCATCCCAGGTCCACAGGCTGTGTCACACCTCTTCTTCTCACCCTCTCAATGATCCTGACGGAGGTCCTATCATTACATCTTTATAAATAAAAGGAAGGAAAGCAGAGATTAGTGCATTGCCCAAAGCCAAACAGGATAAATGGGAAAAAATTAAGATGCACACAAACTCTTTGACTCCAAGGTCTATGTGCCTCTGTTTATTCTTTGGCAAGGGGATCACACGACTAGGCATTTCTTTCAGAAGATTAATCTGGCTGTGCACAGAGCATGCGTTACCATTTCCTGGTCCCTAGCCCAGGTGGGTATGCTTCACAGCTCCTTTTGCTTATTTAGAGATTTGTGAGAGAGTAGCTTCATGTTTCTTATACTTAAAGGCTCTTTGCACACTTATTTTTTCCTCTGCTTTTTCAGAAATTTAATTCCTGAGCTGTGATTTGACCATTTCCCCCCTCTCTCAGGCTCTCCCAATTACTTCTCCATTTTCTCTTACTGGAGCTAATTTCTCTTTCAGTGACCCATGAAGGCTTTTCTAAGGCCTTTGGCAAAGATACTGTCTTCTCAACATCCAGGCTAATGGCCCAAGTAAACACAGAGAGCTTAGAGGGACAGAAGGAATGTGCTGGATATAATTACAAACGCTAGTAAACAAACCTTCCTCGCACTTAACTCTGCAATGCATCCCTAAGACTAATTAGTTCTGGGGACCCACTAATAAATTGTAATATTTCTCAAAGAGAAATGGCTTACAATTTAATTTATATTAAGCTGTGACTGGAGTTTACGCTAATTAAATCTCGGCCACAATAACAATTAATCCCTGGAACAATCCAAAAATGTAAATAATGTAATAAAGTAAACAACTCTGCAAGTCACAGGGGAGGCACAGGGGAGGGGCAGGGGTCTGGTGTGCAAACCGCCAACAGGGGAACTGTTTCTGACCCTCTCAGAAAAGAGCATTTGCTTTTTAATAAGCAGAGCTGTGCTCTATTCTACATGTATCTCTCCCAGAGAGTAGATTTCCATTGTAAATACTGAAGGTTGACTCTGGAGGTGTCTTCCATGAACAATGACTTGTCAGGGATCGCAGTAGGAGGAAGATGAACTGTACAACATGGAGGCTCAAGGGAATCTCCAAGGACAGTGGCAGGCCTGAAATTGCATTCAAGGCATTGTACGCTGCCCTCTTTCTTTTGTATGTCAAACAGCTTCTAGTCTTAAACACTCATTCATTTTGCCTTTCTCTTCCATGCACCTCCACCCCGACCCTGGGCAAGAAGGGTCTCTGGGTGGCATCCTTCACTTACAGATGATCTTTGCTCTACAACACGTATTTTTAAAAATAAAAATTGCATTCTTCTGGGTAGAATTTCATGCAGTTATAGAAGTTTAAACAGACTGCTTTGTGGAATCAAATGTACTTCCCAAAAAAGTTATCCATTGTGTCCTGTCTTTGGAATGCTTTATCCAATGAATACTAAAGACTTCACGGGCGTGACTTTTGTGATGCCATAGCTCTTAGATGCACAGTGATCCAGCTATGAAGGGGACAAACAACTATTCACACTCTTCTCTAGCTGCTGTGGGCAATGCTGGAGTCTGCCAGATGCTTCAGTCTCTCTAGGATCCTACACTGTAGCTAGCTTCTGTTGAACACATGTCTACTGTGTGGTATTATAAGAGTAAGATGAGGAGACATTCTTGCCAGTGGCTCTGAATGTGCTTGCTGTTATCTTTGCAATATAATGGAATCAGACCCACTTCTTTCCAGTAGGATTCTGCAAATAACCAATGGGAGTATGAGGAGAAAGGAAAGTGTTGAAGACACAAAATAAGCACTAGACAAGCTCATAATGATTTGCAGTGTCTGGTGGGTATTTTCGCACTGAATAGCTCTGGATTTGACTCTCAACAACTTCTTACAAAGTATTACTGTTTCTGTTTGAAACATAAGTTTTAATTGTTACTAGAGGGTTTCCAATTCAATATCTCACAACTAATTGACAGTCAAACTATGCATTTGGGTCCCAAGTTCACCACGTTTCAACAAAGGCCCGTTTTTCCACTTTTGGATTCATCATTGCGATGAACTACATGTGTTCCCTTCTAAATGTATACACTGAGACTCTATGAAGATTAATTTCAGGAGTCACCTCACTTGAGTTAAAGGATACCCAAATAACTGGAAACATACTACTTCTGGTTACATTTGAGGGCATTTGATCCCAGAGACTAGCAATTGATCCAGTAGCCTAAGGCAAATTTGCCTTCTTACTGCTCTATTGCTGTGAAGAGACAACATTACCAAAGCAAATATTGTAAAAGAAAGCATTTAATTGGAGCTTGTTTACTGTTTTAGAGGGAGTCCATGACTATCATGGTGAAAAACAGACAAGTATGACTCTGAAGCAGTAGTTGAGAACTTTTCATCCTGATCCATAGACAGTAGGAATAGTGTGACTCTGGGCCTGGCATGGACTTTTGATACTTCAAAGCCCATCCACTGCCTGTGACGTACCTCCTCCAACAAGACCACACCTACTGCAATAAGACTACACCCCCTAACCCTTCCCAAATAGTTCCACTACATAGGGACTGAGATTTTAAATACATGTGCCTATGGGGCCATTCTTATTTAAACAACCACACTGCCTTTGCACAATTCACCTGAGCAGCACCCACTCTGCTAATTTAGGTTTAAAAAAAAAAAAAGCATAGGATAAATTGATTTCCTCTTCTAAAACTGGAATGCCCAATTTTCCCTGCCCTTAGATATCAGATCTCCAAGTTTTTCATTCTTCACATTTCTAAATGTTCTCAAGCACCCACAAAGGTCTCTGGACTTTGAGCTGTGACACTAACATCACTGATTCTCTAGACTACACCATCAATATAAGATTTCTCAGATGTCATAAGTCTATTCCCATTTTGAAAAAAAAATGGTTGCCAGCATTCTTGCTGTGCAAGCAAAAAGACCAAAGATCAGTCCCCAGTACCCATGTAGAAGCTGGGTGTGACAATGCACTCCTGTAATCCCAGCATCGAAGAAACAGAGTCAAGGGATCCCTGGGGCTCTCTCATCTGCTATTCTGGCAGAATTAATGAATTTCATGGTCAATGAGAGACTGTCCCAAAAAACATAATATGTAAAGCTATTGAAGAAAACATCTAGAAATCAATGTTTGACCTCTAGAGCATGCACATCTATGTTCATGTACTCACAGAAACATGTACACATTCATACGAACATAAAAAAAAAACTGACATATATCTGTATTGATGTAACTTGTTGATTCTATTTCTCTGGACAACCCTGAGTAATATAAGCCTTAATATTCATTGTAACTAAATTTTCAAACAAGACCATTAAAAAGGGAGTTCTGGGTAAGTCAAGTTGTGAGAGTAAACTCTAAACCCAGCAAGACTGGAGTCCTTATGAGAAACACCAAGAAGATACAGAGAAAAGGCCATATGAGAACAATGGGAAGAAATAAACTTCTTTAAACCGAGATAAAGGCCTCAGAAAAAAAGCATTACTACCAAGCACCTTAATCTTGGACTTCTCAAATTCCAGCACTGTGGAAAAACAAATTTCTGTTGTGTAAGATATTTTGTCTGTAGTGTTTTGTTTTAGTATCGCTAAATAACCAGTGTATCAAGATGTTGGAACATGGTCTAGTTACAATACTCTTACAAGCTAAACAGACTATCTAATTCCCACTTTTCCATCCTTAGCACCCCCGCTCCTCCCTGTCTATTAAATTCTGTGAGGACCAGTTCAATTATGACTCTCAAGAAATTCTTCCATATGATTCCATCACCTCATGAGTAGTCCTTCTTTAGATACCTTCATTTATCCCAATTGACTGAATCTTGAGGACTTTAGGAAACATTCATGAAGTTAATCCTTGGTTTGATTTGGTTTGGATTGGTTTGGTTTGGTTTGGTTTGGTTTGGTTTGGTTTGGTTTGGTTTTTTTTTCAGAAATATCATAAACAACATAGCAAACTTTCTAGAGTTTTGCATTGCCCTAACAGACATTCTCATAGTGTTTAATAGCATTTACTAGGTGTCTACATTGAGTTATGCACTACAGTGAGTACCTTGAATGCTCTAAGCATGATGTATGCTTTAGTTTTGGGGGCTTACCCACTAGAGGTGAAATCTTTTTCCCCATTTTAAAGAGAAAGTTGAACTCGGAGAAAATAAGCAGGCTTCCTAATGTTACTCAGCTGGTGAGAAGAAGGAGCACAGCTGGGCTTGAAAACCCGTTGGTCTGACCCTATGACTGATTCTTCATTCATTGGCTGGGATTGTACTGCATGGCATAGGCACTTGACATTAGTCTTAATAAACTCTGAACCCGGGGTCTTGGGAAAAGTACAAGATTGTACAAGAAAATCTTTTACTTTAAGTGTGGTTCCAATTCCAAACTATGTCTGTGGAGTTGAACGTATCATGTCTCTTTTAAGCATTTAATCACTCCGACAGAGGGTTTTGCTATAACAAGATGGCAGAACGTATGGCGATTTCTCCTGCTCACATTTGGCACCATTAGGTTTTATGGTCTCAACAAGTTCTACATTATGAAATTTTGAATCTGATATTAGTGAACATTATAGTCTCCTCTCATTAGAGCTGAAGCTAGCAACAGCCATGCCAAGACTCTGCAGAATCTATATGATGAGAAAAACATTTGTTAGCATTGACCCATCAATAGAGGCTCTTTCATCAGACTTCAGCTTGTAGACAAGCATTAGGTGTGTCTCACCCAAGGCAGGATTCTTGAGCCTGGTGAATATGTCATAGCCATGCATGCCAGTCAGAGAATATACAGTTATTATATTACCCAAGCATACTATATTGTTATATTTATACTACCCTTTTCAAAGGTATACTAACAATTTAAATGTAGAAGAATGGAAAAAATGGGCTATGTGAAAATACACACACACACACACACACACACACACACACTCACTCACACCTACACATCAACCAGCAGAAAGAATAAAAACAAGTGACCATAGACTCTGCCAACATTGTGAAAATTAGTGTCAGAAATGGGAAATATAAAACTTTACATCATCGTAATTCCTGACAACTATGAGGCTCGAGTGGTTCTTGGAGAGGTAGCAAAAGCAGCCAGATGTAGCGTATATTCGGGGTCAGTTCTAAAATACCCCATTTTCCTTTCTCATATTTCTCATTTCTCCAAAATAATTATACAAACTATACTGCAAAGCCCAGAAGGGAAATTCAGTTTTTTATGAAGAAAACATGAAAAACCTTACGCAAGAAAAATAGTGTCAAAATGTCTTTCTCTTCTGTTTCCCTGGTTGCTCATTTATTTTAATTAAACCTGTCCACTTAGGAGACAAATGATTTCATATCCTAAAAAGCAAACAGAAATTTGCTCTTCCACTACAGTCACTGGTCATCGTTGAATTATTTCTCATGAGTTAAGACGTAAACCCTTCTGCCAAAATCACAAAATTAAAATGCAGCAAACTGAATCGTTCTACAGTGTCTTTCACTCTTGAAATGATCCCCCAACCCCCACCCCATGATAGGAGATTGAACATTGTCTGAGTCCTTTCATTTTATACATGTGCATAAACACATGCAAGTGCATACACATGATGGATGATTGCTATCTCTTAGTCACTAGCTTGTTATTGGTAACTTGTAATATCGAGAAGAACTGACTGTGTGGAGCCTCTGTCTTTCATTAACGTAATCTTTAACACATTGTTTTATATATGTTTATATAAAGTATTCATAAAATATTTCAACTTCCTTAACTGTTTTAGGATTTGAATAAGTAACAAAAGAGAGAAAGAACTATACTCATCAAAACAGTATTGTTTTAAGCAATTCATGTGTGGGTAAACAGCAGGGCCACTAAAAGACAAGGCATTCCAGGCAGAGAGTTTTCTAATTATATTGTTCATATATGATATAGGTTACCATGCTCAATGATACAACTGAGCATATATATATGTGTGTGTGAATCCACTTACAAAGTATGTTTTCTGCATAATTATGGAGAGAAATTATATGTCACATGCAGCACTTTTAGGATATTATTAAAATTTAGCAAAAATGCATAGAAATTTATTAATACACATTATATATACACATATCTTATATATCCACATATATTTGTAAATTTATACACTCTGCTTAGTCTGTATAATGTTACTTGTATGTATGCTTTCAGGGCTGACCATTTTGTTATTGGATAACCTACTGATGCACTTTTCTGTGGGTATCTTTATCTTTAGCAAGCATTTTAAAAAACTCAATGTATCTTGGTATTTGTATAGCAATTCCATTACAGACGAGGAAATAATCATTGCTCCCATTTGTAAGATGAGAAGACTCAGATGGATACATCTTTGCTTATGGTCAGAGCTGTACTGGGTTCCTTTCAGAACTTGTACAGTGATCTTTCTACTGCACCATAAAAATACATTTTACTTTCCTGTCATTGTTAAAGGATGTCTGCTTATTACAAGGTTCATCATGAAGAGAATGTGGACCTCAGTCCTGCAGACGACTAACAACACAAAGGCTGTCATACCTCCAAAAGTCGAAGCCCTTGTGATATCTATAGCCATTATATGGGGCGTTTATATTCTAATCACTGAGTGCATAGCCCATAGAGGGAAATTTAGAAAAGTGTAGAACACAGGCCACATCTCCTCTGCCTTCTTGGTTGTTTTTAATAGGTTTGTTTCACCTTACTAACTTTGTCTTTAGTAACCTAAGTAGTTACAATGGGTTTAGTTTAAGTTGTTGAAAATAGCACCTAAGAAACAGACTATTTCATCAACACAAATGAATATTGCATAAAGTTCAATTTTGGTGCCCATAAGGTTTACTGGAACATCACCATGCTCACTCATTACATAGACTTTCCCACTTTGCTACCTATTTAAGTAGTTAAAACCGACACCACTAAACTTTTCATTATTTGACCTATTACCCAAAGGTCCCTTAGTCCATGTACCTTTTGAGTATACTCTTACACTATATAACTCTTCCTATTTCAAAACTTGAAAATGTCAACTCTGGTTACGGAAGAAGGTGTCCAGGACACCCTCACATGTTATGTATAGTAGTTGTGTACTCAGAAAGTATACTAAGAATCATGGGAATTCTAGGGTGCAATAGTCACACATGTGGTAGTTTTGAAGATTTTAGAACTAGCCAACTTTAGTATAGAGAGAAAACTAGAGAATGAAGGTATAAAGATGTTATTCGACATCACAGTTGCTTGTATTGTATTTCAGTTCATTTACTGTACACTGTCTCTTGGGGAAAAGTCTCCCTTCGTGATGTCTAGCTTGAGTTTTGAGATTCGGCTTGGTAAACACATGCAGGAACTATGTTATTTTGTAATTTTCATTATGGTATTTTGTTTCTGAACTCAGCATTTGGCTTATTTTGCTTCTGTTTATGCAGTGGTTAGCAGAGGCTGGGAAGGATCAAGGTGTGGAAGATAGAGAGATAGTGGTTAAGTAAGAAAGACAACTAGAGGAGAAGAAGAACAGCTTCCAATGCCCTAGAAAGTGGCATTGCCCTATAGGTGACAACAACTAGTTATGTTTCAAAGGAGCTAATGGAAAGGATTCTGGATGCTCCTAAAACGAAACTCTGATTAAGGTAGGAAGGTGACTGTGCCATTATCTCTGATCCAGTATTCCATGTCACTTATGTGTGTAAGAACATCACTATAGCCTACGAAAGTATAATTATTACATCCCAATTATAATGTTTAACACAACAAAGTTTAATAGTCTCTTCCAAAGAGCTTCTACCAAGGCATTCAGAGAAGTAGCATGGAAGTACTTTCCCAAAGTAAAGACATTTCCTAGTTCCTTTAGAGAGAATTTCTTTGGGAACTGAAATTCCCAATTCCCTTTTCCCAAACCTATTAAAACTACAAAACATCCAAGCAAATCCACAGACCACTGGGTCCAATTACCTTTGGACATGGGCCCACTGCAAGTCACGGCACATAAGAAAATTGAAATTTCGGGCCATAGCCTCAAACTTCTGACCCAGGCTGTTAAAGGAGCCGACACACCTGTGAAATATTGAATGGCAAGCTGCCATGTTTGCAGTCGTCAGAAAGTTCAGTGTCATGTAAAAGACTTTTGTCCCTGGTGCTGAGATAATGAGCTTGTTCCTTCCTGATGATTTATGGGAGGCAGATGAGAAACTGGCTGATTGAGGCTTTGCAAGATGAAAGTTTTCCGCTCTTGGCAGGAATACCTATACCCTGGAGAACATGGTCTAACTGTGCCACTTCCATTATTGCTACCAGAAAAAATCAGAATAACAAATTATGCCAGGTGAATATAAATAATACTCACTTCTCTCAACTTGCTTGCTACCTGTGACAAAGCTGGGAAAACACACTGAACTTCTCTACAAAATCAAACTATGCCATTCTGATACAGCCTAATGAGGTTCAGCATCTTGTTTGTGCTGGGCAAACAGCTGGTCCCCTGGTTACTATCAATTACTTTATTCTTTGTCTTATGTGTTCCCTATTAACAATAAGCCTTTTTCTCTTGTCTGCCTAATGTCCTTCAATAAGCAACTAAATTTTGCTAGAATGTAAGAGAATTCTCAGATACTTTTATACAATTAATATTAGTATCATATAGTGTGGATTTTGTTTCATATGACTGTTACATAAATATTTTGTTCAATAGAGGAACCATGAGGCATTAAATTAATTTTTAAGTGTATTAGCACTTCAAGGCCTCAGTGTCCACATGTGGCTGTCAGTTTCCATATTAGAACATATCAACATGGAATGTATCTGTCATTGAAGTCTCTATTGGGCTGTGGTGCTCAATACCTTAACAGACAACAGTAAAATGATCCTTTAATCTTGTTTTCACTATTTATATTCATGTTCATAGTACAAAGCGAGGCTGTTAACTTTTGAAGATAAAGTAATGAACAATAAAAAGAAATTAGGTTTTTACTATATGCCCCTGGCTAGGCATGACTGCTTAGTTGACTCACCTAATTCCATGTAATTCTCCCCTCAATACTGTAAGAAGTGTATCATTCCCATGTCCTCTCTCTTTCTCTCTCTCTCTCTCTCTCTCTCTCTCTCTCTCTCTCTCTCTCTCTCTCTCTCTCTCTCTCTCCCTCTCTCTCTCTCTGTCTCTCTCTGAGGCCCCTAATCAAGAACACATCTTCTGTCATCTCCACTAGTTATTTCTCTATTAAATAGACACTGGCATTTATAGAAAACTTAGGATTGTTATAGAAGTTTCTACCTCCTGTTCTGCCCATGGGAGTCCTATTTTCTTGAGCCTCAATCACTTTTTACTTTCGCAGGACTTTCTACTGACCTTACAGTTGGAATGGCTCTTGCCCCCTTTCCATTTTCCTGTAAGAATTCACAGTGATTCCCAAACTGTCTCCTTCCCAACCTAATACTTAATTACTGTCATTACAAAGTGTCCAGAGATATCTCAATAATCACCACTACTTTCTATAATCCCATTTGGAAAGTAACAGCTTTTATGTGTGTTTTAAAACTCAATACACAGCTCTGAAAACATGCACTTGTCTTATTTGAACACAAAGACATATTGAAAATAATCAAAACGGGCAATATTTTCTTAGAAATACACTGAAACCTTCTTGTAAGATCAATGCAAAGAAAGCTGGGTGGAACCTAGCTGGAATTCTTTAATATTTCTTTAATATTTAATATTCTTTAATATTTTTGTATCCAGGATTGTCATTTGTTCTTCTTTTCTATGGATTGGGCTGGCCTGTCAATCTTTTCACCGATGGCAAACAGTGCTGGGCTACTATAAGCTTAGTCTGTAAGGAAGCTGGCACTTCAAATCCATCCTCCCCTAGAAGTTGCTCATTTCTCCATTTCTCCCCATCTTCAATCTCTGTTAGATCCTCTGGCTTCTGAAACATATTTATCCTTTCCACGGCTTTGGGAAACTGGGTTGTGGGACCAGGGCAGGAATTAAAAATTCTGATAACATGGAAGAGTCTATAGACTCCGTGGAGAGGGAGTTCAGCCTTCCATGTCCTACCAAGAGCCAAGCATATAAAGTGAGATCATCGTAGGTGCTCTCAAAAACTTCAGCCATGCACTCTCTACCACCCACAGACTGAGCCTTAGCCATATAGTAGAGCCCATTCCCATTGTATTCCTGTCTCCAGTATCAAGGCAGAAAGAGGAATGAAAAGGAAAGACTTTTAAATTCCTTGAATGTCTTTCTTACTACTTCATCTATATGCTAACCAATTTTGGAAAATATCAATATCCTATTATGTTTCTGATCTATTCCAGTTGGCTGTAAGTTTTAGATGTCAGGAATCTCTTGTCTATATGTGTTCTAAGCAACTAGAGAAATGACTTGAAAGAGTTTTATTGAGGATCAAGTCTAATCCTGCTCTGCTACTCCCTGGTTATATATATATATATATCCTTGAACTCCCTGGGCCTGTTTTGTTGTATATGAGATGGGGGTGCTAATATAGCATGTATCACCTTATTGAGTACTAATTATTGAATGACAAAATACTGTTTGATAAGCAAATAAAAGTATTTACTATCTGATAATCTTTCCTTAGGCCTACACTGGGTGACTGTTTATATACCTACTCACACCCTAAAGAGTCATTATAAGAATGAGAGCTATTTCAGACATATTTCTCAGGCAGGGGACTCAAACACCAGGATTTGGAGGATAAAATGTTGTGGTGCTAATTGGAGATGTCCCATCCAATTCTCTTTCAGGTACACCCATTTTTAATAACACATAGGTTGTGATGAAAGAGATGTCAGGAAATGGTCCTTGCACATCAGGCTGGAGAGCAATATTCAGAATTAAAGTATTATCCCTGAACTGGGTCCAGAGCCTTGTTTCCAAAAGCCATGGAAAGGGTAGACATGTTTTAGAAGATCTAAAAGAACTTAAGGACATGGAGAAATAGATAAACAGATGCTGAGTCCCCAAGGCTGTACAGATGGCATTTTGCTGTATTAGAGATGGCATCTAGTAAACAGATGGTGGTGGGTAATGTTCATTCCTTTTAGGGGACTTTGTAGATTAGTCTGAGCTGGTCCTGTGGAGAAAAATGTCACTGTCTCCAGTTCAGTGGGTTCTATGGAGTGTGCAACAGGACCTGGGAGATAAAATTGCCAAACTGTGGGTTCAAAGAAAGGCATGAGCAGGAGACTGAAGCTGTTGGAAAATGAGAGCAGCATCATGATGGGATGCAACCAAGTCATCCAAGTTGGTACACATGTTACATTACCCAATGCCTTTTTTAAATTTTGCTTCAGGCTCATTTGTTAAGCAACACAAAGACACAAACCCTATGGAAATGGAATCTCAGTGGCTCTACAAGTCCAGCTATTTTCACATTGGCATACAGAGACCTTTATTATTCATGAATATAGGAAACTTTGGGACCTTGAAGCTGAAAGTGTTTGAATCTGTTCCATTTGAGCTTAGCCTTTAGCAGGGAGGGGTTTTGCCCTTTGGCAATAGGAAATAACCATGTTTGCTGATCATGGTGTTAATGGGCTATGTAGGCAAGATGTTTGAATCTGCAGTTGGCACCCTCTAGGATCTTGGTTTTAATCTCCTTATGATAAGTTCCCTGGTGTCATCTGCCAGGATCTCCAGCAGACCCTTCTTGTGCATATTGGCAAAGTGGACAGCCTTCACAAACTTGAACTCTATTCCCTTGAGAGGTTTATGTGCTTGCAACTGAAGTTCCTTTTCTTCAATTTAATTTGCTTTTCTGTATGGCAATTTTGTCAGCATGAATATCTATGCCTGAGGAAGCCAGAAGAAGGTGTCAGATCCCCTAGAAGTAGAGTTATAGATAATTGTGACCCATCATGTAGGTAGGTATTGAACCCAGGTCTTCTAGAAGAGCAGCCAGTGCTTCTAACAACTGAGCCATCTCTCCTGCCCCTAAAGTTTCTTGATGCCATTTTTTTATATTGGCTGTGAATAATATAATTCTAGGACTTAGTCACATCTGCATCAGAAACAATTCCTAAGAAACTCCTATTGTCAGAGGAAGACTCCATTACCTTCTAGAACAAAGTAGCTAGTCACTCTAAATTAGTTTTCCTGTAAAAAAGAGGACACTGAAATAGCAGGCACCTCCTAAGAACTCAGATACTGTAGAGTAGATTCAAATGAAAAGGTTCAGTCAATCCTAACTCAAGGTTGCTGCATTTAATTACCTATTGCACCTTTCAAGTTTTATTCTTTTATTTATAGTACATTCCATGCCTTTAAAAAGAAAAAAAAACCGTGTGAACATGTGTGCTTTGTGTACAAAGTACATATCGATAATTTTTTTTTCCTTCCTGCTTCTCTGACTCTTCTAGAATGCAAGATTCCAAAAGGCTGGTATATTTATCTATTTTATTTTATTTTATTTTTTAGTGGCCCTACATACTGGGAAAAGTATAAGAGTAGCTGCTACTCAGTGAATATTTTATGAATGGGTAAATAGGTGGAGGAAGAACAGTTGACTGAAAGTACACACTCAGTAGGTGCTCATATTGTATGCTAATTATTGGGGCTTAAATCCTGTCTAGATTGCATTCTCCATTAATGCCGATGATCTCATTCCTTTTGTGCACCATTTATCCCATTTTGTCTTATAAATTCAGTATTTATGTGTCTTATTGCCTTTATGAGAATAAAAGTGGAACAATTAGATTACTAGGTTCACTCATTAAAGACCAAAACTGTGCATTGGTTAAGGGAATTGGCTTCTGCATCAGGCCTCAGATCTGCCATTTCTAGTGTGTCCTTAGGCAAGTTATTGTCACTAGGCTTAATTATCTTCATCAGTTTAGTGGGGATAATAATTGTTCTGTCCCCTCAAAACTGTTTTGAGAATAAAGTGAGATCCTGCTTGCAATATGCTCAGTCCTGTGTCTGACACATAACAAACTGGAAATCAATGTCAGCTTGGATGATTCATAGCTGCCTCCCTCTTGGTATTTTATATTGTGTCCTAGGTAGAGCATCCTGTATAGCAAGGAGTCACTGAATTCATGCATCACATAGTTAGACTGAAAACAGCCGGAAGCTTCACAGGTTTCTCTTTAATTTTCTCAGTTCCTACTCCCTGCTCACCCTCGCTCCAGGTCAGCTGAACTCCAGTTTCTCCTGTGAACTGACCACAGTACCCATCATGTTGTCCCAGCTCAGAGAGGCAAAGCTCTCATTATCCATCTTTCAGGTGGAGCCTGAAGATGACTTTTCAGAGTGAGTCTTTAGCCTGTTAGGGTCAGACCAGGCAACAAAGGGGGAGAGTAGATGCCAAAGATTTGCTTCATATAATGTTTGCCTCCTGACACATGTTTACAGTAAGAGACAATAATTACAACAATATCACCCTGCATAATAAATGGATGTGTCAAGCTTGCCAAGTTGTTTACAAAAGTTAAGCTTAACTTGTGGGTTTTTAGCATGTACCACTGATATATATATATATATACACTAGCATATAATAACTTCTTGGCAAAAATAAAAGGAAAACATTCATTCATTCCTTCATTTATTCATCTGTTAGTCTGACAATCGTTCACTAAGGACTAACCTGAATCTGATGAATAAAACATGGTTTGTGCTTGGCAGGAACTTATAACTACAGAAGTGAAGGTACAGAAATGTCAATGTTGAAGGTAAAAGAGCCTTACCTCAAATCTTCACGTTCATTCTGGAGAGATGAAATGGTAACCACAAAGAAAAAAAATTGGAAAAAATATAGAATTGTATATGTTTCCCTCCCTCAACTAGGTAATTCTTGGGTTTCAATTCTCTCGTCAAAAAACTTTGAAGAGTTGTGTGTATAAAAGAGGGGACATGTTTAATTGTTGCTGTCTTTTATGGAAGAAAATTCAGTATATTATTTTTCCATTATTGCTGTAACAAAGTACTATGATTTTAATATTTTTACTATTTCATAATACCACCTATTCAGTATCTTACAATTAAAAATGGTGGAAAACCATAATGGGTCCTGATGGGTTGAATGAAAGGATTGTGTAGAGCTGTTTCTTTCAGATATTGTGATAGGGCAAGATAGTGCAGTGGTTTCTCCTTCTTCAATTATGACTAAGACCATTTTACGTTTGACCACAATTTTGGCATCCTTGATGGAAAAATCCCATGGAAATTTACACAACTCTATTCTTGGTACCTGAAGTCAAGATGTTCCAACTAATTTTTATTGGCTTCTGTTAAAATGCCTGCTTGTGCAAACCTCGCCTTCCAGCTGCTTATTTTAGCTCCTATTAAACTGCTAGCTTGCATAAAACCTCCCCCTGCACATGCTGAGCACGATGTAGTTTTTTTCCTTTAAAAGCCCCTTGCTCTAAATACTTGGGTCTACATTTGGGTGACAAATACCTGAGGGTAGTCCCAGCTAACTGGAATAAAGACTTTAAATTGGCTACAGACTGTCTGAATAGTCTTGGATACCCCAGAGCAATGCCTCTAGATGTCTGCTTTCTTGTTTCCAAGAATTCCTTGACTTTGCTTCTTTCCATCTCAAAGGTGATAACAGCAAGTAGAAACTTTCTCACATTGTATCTCTCAGGTTCTAATTTGTCTGCTTCCTTCTGCATATGAAGCATCAGTATGAGTATACTGACTTATCCAGTAATGTGGACAAAGCTTTTTAGGTTGAGATCAGAAAACTAGCACCACCAATCTCCTTTACCAGGAAATGTATCCATTTCAAAAATGCTGGGGCCCCTTCCGCTCGACTCGAGACTCGAGCCCCGGGCTACCTTGCCAGCAGAATCTTGCCCAACACCCGCAAGGGTCCACACGGGACTCCCCACGGGATCCTAAGACCTCTGGTGAGTGGATCACAGTGCCTGCCCCAATCCAATCGCGCGGAACTTGAGACTGCGGTACATAGGGAAGCAGGCTACCCGAGCCTGATCTGGGGCACAAGTCCCTTCCGCTCGACTCGAGACTCGAGCCCCGGGCTACCTTGCCAGCAGAGTCTTGCCCAACACCCGCAAGGGTCCACACGGGACTCCCCACGGGACCCTAAGACCTCTGGTGAGTGGATCACAGTGCCTGCCCCAATCCAATCGCGCGGAACTTGAGACTGCGGTACATAGGGAAGCAGGCTACCCGGGCCTGATCTGGGGCACAAGTCCCTTCCGCTCGACTCGTGACTCGAACCCCGGGCTACCTTGCCAGCAGAGTCTTGCCCAACACCCGCAAGGGTCCACACAGGACTCCCCACGGGACCCTAAGACCTCTGGTGAGTGGATCACAGTGCCTGCCCCAATCCAATCGCGCGGAACTCGAGACTGCGGTACATAGGGAAGCAGGCTACCCGGGCCTGATCTGGGGCACAAGTCCCTTCCGCTCGACTCGTGACTCGAGCCCCGGGCTACCTTGCCAGCAGAGTCTTGCCCAACACCCGCAAGGGTCCACACGGGACTCCCCACGGGACCCTAAGACCTCTGGTGAGTGGATCACAGTGCCTGCCCCAATCCAATCGCGCGGAACTTGAGACTGCGGTACATAGGGAAGCAGGCTACCCGGGCCTGATCTGGGGCACAAGTCCCTTCCGCTCGAATCGAGACTCGAGCCCCGGGCTACCTTGACAGCAGAGTCTTGCCCAACACCCGCAAGGGCCCACACGGGACTCCCCACGGGACCCTAAGACCTCTGGTGAGTGGAACACAGCGCCTACCCCAATCCAATCGCGTGGAACTTGAGACTGCGGTACATAGGGAAGCAGGCTACCCGGGCTTGATCTGGGGCACAAACCCCTTCCGCTCGAATCGAGACTCGAGCCCCGGGCTACCTTGACAGCAGAGTCTTGCCCAACACCCGCAAGGGCCCACACGGGACTCCCCACGGGACCCTAAGACCTCTGGTGAGTGGAACACAGCGCCTACCCCAATCCAATCGCGTGGAACTTGAGACTGCGGTACATAGGGAAGCAGGCTACCCGGGCTTGATCTGGGGCACAAACCCCTTCCACTCCACTCGAGCCCCGGCTACCTTGCCAGCTGAGTCGCCTGACACCCGCAAGGGCCCACACAGGATTCCACACGTGATCCTAAGACCTCTAGTGAGTGGAACACAACTTCTGCCAGGAGTCTGGTTCGAACACCAGATATCTGGGTACCTGCCTTGCAAGAAGAGAGCTTGCCTGCAGAGAATACTCTGCCCACTGAAACTAAGGAGAGTGCTACCCTCCAGGTCTGCTCATAGAGGCTAACAGAGTCACCTGAAGAACAAGCTCTTAACAGTGACAACTAAAACAGCTAGCTTCAGAGATTACCAGATGGCGAAAGGCAAACGTAAGAATCCTACTAACAGAAATCAAGACCACTCACCATCATCAGAACGCAGCACTCCCACCCCACCTAGTCCTGGGCACCCCAACACAACCGAAAATCTAGACCCAGATTTAAAAACATTTCTCATGATGATGATAGAGGACATCAAGAAGGACTTTCATAAGTCACTTAAAGATTTACAGGAGAGCACTGCTAAAGAGTTACAGGCTCTTAAAGAAAAGCAGGAAAACACAGCCAAACAGGTGATGGAAATGAACAAAACCATACTAGAACTAAAAGGGGAAGTAGACACAATAAAGAAAACCCAAAGAGAGGCAACGCTGGAGATAGAAACCCTAGGAAAGAGATCTGGAACCATAGATGCGAGCATCAGCAACAGAATACAAGAAATGGAAGAGAGAATCTCAGGTGCAGAAGATTCCATAGAGAACATCGACACAACAAAGAAAATACAAAATGCAAAAGGATCCTAACTCAAAACATCCAGGTAATCCAGGACACAATGAGAAGACCAAACCTACGGATAATAGGAATTGATGAGAATGAAGATTTTCAACTTAAAGGGCCAGCTAATATCTTCAACAAAATAATAGAAGAAAACTTCCCAAACATAAAAAAAGAGATGCCCATGATCATACAAGAAGCATACAGAACTCCAAATAGACTGGACCAGAAAAGAAATTCCTCCCGACACATAATAATCAGAACAACAAATGCACTAAATAAAGATAGAATATTAAAAGCAGTAAGGGAGAAAGGTCAAGTAACATATAAAGGAAGGCCTATCAGAATTACACCAGACTTTTCACCAGAGACTATGAAAGCCAGAAGAGCCTGGACAGATGTTATACAGACACTAAGAGAACACAAATGCCAGCCCAGGCTACTATACCCGGCCAAACTCTCAATTACCATAGATGGAGAAACCAAAGTATTCCACGACAAAACCAAGTTCACACAATATCTTTCCACGAATCCAGCCCTTCAAAGGATAATAACAGAAAAGAAGCAATACAAGGACGGAAATCACGCCCTAGAACAACCAAGAAAGTAATCATTCAACAAACCAAAAAGAAGACAGCCACAAGAACAGAATGCCAACTCTAACAACAAAAATAAAAGGGAGCAACAATTACTTTTCCTTAATATCTCTTAATATCAATGGACTCAATTCCCCAATAAAAAGACATAGACTAACAGACTGGCTACACAAACAGGACCCAACATTCTGCTGCTTACAGGAAACCCATCTCAGGGAAAAAGACAGACACTACCTCAGAGTGAAAGGCTGGAAAACAATTTTCCAAGCAAATGGACTGAAGAAACAAGCTGGAGTAGCCATTTTAATATCGGATAAAATCGACTTCCAACCCAAAGTTATCAAAAAAGACAAGGAGGGACACTTCATACTCATCAAAGGTAAAATCCTCCAAGAGGAACTCTCAATTCTGAATATCTACGCACCAAATGCAAGGGCAGCCACATTCATTAGAGACACTTTAGTAAAGCTCAAAGCATACATTGCACCTCACACAATAATAGTGGGAGACTTCAACACACCACTTTCTTCAAAGGACAGATCGTGGAAACAGAAACTAAACAGGGACACAGTGAAACTAACAGAAGTTATGAAACAAATGGACCTGACAGATATCTACAGAACATTTTATCCTAAAACAAAAGGATATACCTTCTTCTCAGCACCTCACGGGACCTTCTCCAAAATTGACCATATAATTGGTCACAAAACAGGCCTCAATAGATACAAAAATATTGAAATTGTCCCATGTATCCTATCAGACCACCATGGCCTAAGACTGATCTTCAATAACAACATAAATAATGGAAAGCCAACATTCACGTGGAAACTGAATAACACTCTTCTCAATGATACCTTGGTCAAGGAAGGAATAAAGAAAGAAATTAAAGACTTTTTAGAGTTTAATGAAAATGAAGCCACAACGTACCCAAACCTATGGGACACAATGAAAGCATTTCTAAGAGGGAAACTCATAGCGCTGAGTGCCTCCAAGAAGAAACGGGAGACAGCACATACTAGCAGCTTGACAACACATCTAAAAGCCCTAGAAAAAAAGGAAGCAAATTCACCCAAGAGGAGTAGACGGCAGGAAATAATCAAACTCAGGGGTGAAATCAACCAAGTGGAAACAAGAAGAACTATTCAAAGAATTAACCAAACGAGGAGTTGGTTCTTTGAGAAAATCAACAAGATAGATAAACCCTTAGCTAGACTCACTAAAGGGCACAGGGACAAAATCCTAATTAACAAAATCAGAAATGAAAAGGGAGACATAACAACAGATCCTGAAGAAATCCAAAACACCATCAGATCCTTCTACAAAAGGCTATACTCAACAAAACTGGAAAACCTGGACGAAATGGACAAATTTCTGGACAGATACCAGGTACCAAAGTTGAATCAGGATCAAGTTGACCATCTAAACAGTCCCATATCACCTAAAGAAATAGAAGCAGTTATTAATATTCTCCCAACCAAAAAAAGCCCAGGACCAGATGGGTTTAGTGCAGAGTTCTATCAGACCTTCAAAGAAGATCTAATTCCAATTCTGCACAAACTATTTCACAAAATAGAAGTAGAAGGTACTCTACCCAACTCATTTTATGAAGCCACTATTACTCTGATACCTAAACCACAGAAAGATCCAACAAAGATAGAGAACTTCAGACCAATTTCTCTTATGAATATCGATGCAAAAATCCTCAATAAAATTCTCGCTAACCGAATCCAAGAACACATTAAAGCAATCATCCATCCTGACCAAGTAGGTTTTATTCCAGGGATGCAGGGATGGTTTAATATACGAAAATCCATCAATGTAATCCATTATATAAACAAACTCAAAGACAAAAACCACATGATCATCTCGTTAGATGCAGAAAAAGCATTTGACAAGATCCAACACCCATTCATGATAAAAGTTTTGGAAAGATCAGGAATTCAAGGCCCATACCTAAACATGATAAAAGCAATCTACAGCAAACCAGTAGCCAACATCAAAGTAAATGGAGAGAAGCTGGAAGCAATCCCACTAAAATCAGGGACTAGACAAGGCTGCCCACTTTCTCCCTACCTTTTCAACATAGTACTTGAAGTATTAGCCAGAGCAATTCGACAACAAAAGGAGATCAAGGGGATACAAATTGGAAAAGAGGAAGTCAAAATATCACTTTTTGCAGATGATATGATAGTATATATAAGTGACCCTAAAAATTCTACCAGAGAACTCCTAAACCTGATAAACAGCTTCGGTGAAGTAGCTGGATATAAAATAAACTCAAACAAGTCAATGGCCTTTCTCTATACAAAGAATAAACAGGCTGAGAAAGAAATTAGGGAAACAACACCCTTCTCAATAGTCACAAATAATATAAAATATCTTGGCGTGACTCTAACTAAGGAGGTGAAAGATCTGTATGATAAAAACTTCAAATCTCTGAAGAAAGAAATTAAAGAAGATCTCAGAAGATGGAAAGATCTCCCATGCTCATGGATTGGCAGGATCAACATTGTAAAAATGGCTATCTTGCCAAAAGCAATCTACAGATTCAATGCAATCCCCATCAAAATTCCAACTCAATTCTTCAACGAATTGGAAGGAGCAATTTGCAAATTTGTCTGGAATAACAAAAAACCTAGGATAGCAAAAAGTCTTCTCAAGGATAAAAGAACTTCTGGCGGAATCACCATGCCAGACCTAAAGCTTTACTACAGAGCAATTGTGATAAAAACTGCATGGTACTGGTATAGAGACAGACAAGTAGACCAATGGAATAGAATTGAAGATCCAGAAATGAACCCACACACCTATGGTCACTTGATCTTCGACAAGGGAGCTAAAACCATCCAGTGGAAGAAAGACAGCATTTTCAACAATTGGTGCTGGCACAACTGGTTGTTATCGTGTAGAAGAATGCGAATCGATCCATACTTATCTCCTTGTACTAAGGTCAAATCTAAGTGGATCAAGGAACTTCACATAAAACCAGAGACACTGAAACTTATAGAGGAGAAAGTGGGGAAAAGCCTTGAAGATATGGGCACAGGGGAAAAATTCCTGAACAGAACAGCAATGGCTTGTGCTGTAAGATCGAGAATCGACAAATGGGACCTAATGAAACTCCAAAGTTTCTGCAAGGCAAAAGACACCGTCAATAAGACAAAAAGACCACCAACAGATTGGGAAAGGATCTTTACCTATCCTAAATCAGATAGGGGACTAATATCCAACATATATAAAGAACTCAAGAAGGTGGACTTCAGAAAATCAAATAACCCCATTAAAAAATGGGGCTCAGAACTGAACAAAGAATTCTCACCTGAGGAATACCGAATGGCAGAGAAGCACTTGAAAAAATGTTCAACATCCTTAATCATCAGGGAAATGCAAATCAAAACAACCCTGAGATTCCACCTCACACCAGTCAGAATGGCTAAGATCAAAAATTCAGGTGACAGCAGATGCTGGCGAGGATGTGGAGAAAGAGGAACACTCCTCCATTGTTGGTGGGAGTGCAGGCTTGTACAACCACTCTGGAAATCAGTCTGGCGGTTCCTCAGAAAACTGGACATAGTACTACCGGAGGATCCAGCAATACCTCTCCTGGGCATATATCCAGAAGATGCCCCAACAGGTAAGAAGGACACATGCTCCACTATGTTCATAGCAGCCTTATTTATAATAGCCAGAAGCTGGAAAGAACCTAGATGCCCCTCAACAGAGGAATGGATACAGAAAATGTGGTACATCTACACAATGGAGTACTACTCAGCTATTAAAAAGAATGAATTTATGAAATTCCTAGCCAAATGGATGGACCTGGAGGGCATCATCCTGAGTGAGGTAACACATTCACATAGAAACTCACACAATATGTATTCACTGATAAGTGGATATTAGCCCCAAACCTAGGATACCCAAGATATAAGATATAATTTGCTAAACACATGAAACTCAAGGAGAATGAAGACTGAAGTGTGGACACTATGCCCCTCCTTAGATTTGGGAACAAAACACCCATGGAAGGAGTTACAGAGACAAAGTTTGGAGCTGAGATGAAAGGATGGACCATGTAGAGACTGCCATAGCCAGGGATCCACCCCATAATCAGCATCCAAACGCTGACACCATTGCATACACTAGCAAGATTTTATTGAAAGGACGCAGATGTAGCTGTCTCTTGTGAGACTATGCCGGGGCCCAGCAAACACAGAAGTGGATGCTCACAGTCAGCTAATGGATGGATCATAGGGCTCCCAATGGAGGAGCTAGAGAAAGTAGCCAAGGAGCTAAAGGGATCTGCAACCCTATAGGTGGAACAACATTATGAGCTAACCAGTACCCCGGAGCTCTTGACTCTAGCTGCATATATATCAAAAGATGGCCTAGTCGGCCATCACTGGAAAGAGAGGCCCATTGGACTTGCAAACTTTATATGCCCCAGTACAGGGGAATACCAGGGCCAAAAAGGGGGAGTGGGTGGGCAGGGGAGTGGGGGTGGGTGGATATGGGGGACTTTTGGTATAGCATTGGAAATGTAAATGAGTTAAATACCTAATAAAAAATGGAAAAAAAAATGCTGGGGATTCCAATGTAGACATCTTTGAGGCACTGTTATTCTGCCTGTTCCCAGGAAGAAGGCTTACCCTTCACTTTGTCCTTATCATTCTTTCAAGTTCCATAGAGGAAAAGAAACACTTTGAGTATTCCAAATCACTAGATATAGATGATTTTTCCATATGCGGCAAGTTGAATACAGAATTAAGTCTCTGAGCTCAAGTCTTAGTAAATATCTATTATCAATGATGCTCTCTGAGAGAGCCACAGAGAGACAAATATAACTACAACACTACTTAGAATGCTAGAGACTCCATAAGGTTTGTATCTTTCAAATTGATACTCCTCCTTGTCTTTCTTAAGTTCTGGTCTAAATACCCCTTCTCTGTGTCTGTATCTGTGTCTGTCTCTCTCTCTCTCTCTCTCTCTCTCTCTCTCTGTCTCTCTCTCTGTTTCTGTGTGTGCTTGTCTGTCTGTCTGTCTGTCTGTCTGTCTGTCTGCCTGTCTTTGGTCCATGTATGATATGGCCCACAATGAGGAAGACAAAAGACAAACTGGACTATCTCCCTTCAACTTCTACCTTGTTTGAGGCAGGGTCTCTTGTTTTTGGATGTTGATAACTGTGCAGGAAATGTGTCTCTTGTCATCAGACTTTTCATGGGTTCTGGGAACATGGAATCAGTTCCTCATGCATGTGTAGAAAGTACTTTAACAACTTAGGTGTCTCCTCAGGCCCCCTTTTACAGGTCTCTCCATCCTATCTTATATCAGACTTAAAGCCAGGACAACTTTGCAAATTTGAATGTAAAAAAAGTCTCCTTTCTGGCTACATTAGGGCCTTTTAAATGTTAACTTGTGCACAATACCTTGATATCATTGGGTCCTTTTCTTGGCATCCCATGAGCAGTCCTCTAAAAATTGTTGTTGGCTCTATGTTTAAAATAATTCCCAAGTCTGAGTGTTTCGCATCCCTTCCATAATGCCCACCTTCTTCAAACCAGGGACATTATAATAACCACCATCTCCACTGACTGTTTTCAACTCTGAAAGAAAAGTAGTATTCTTTTGAACAAACAAACTGATCAAGATATTTTCACCAAACATTTCTATGGATTCTCATCACACTTAAGATAAAACTCACAGTCTACTGTGTACATTACAAATACCTGTACTGTCTGGTACAAGCACAACACTCAGTCAGACATTAGTTCCTCACTTAAGGCAATTCAAACACATGAATCTCCTGCCCAACTTTTTCTCCAGGCTCTCCATGATCACCTTCTTTACACTGTTCAAAATGTGATTCAAGTGCAAGCTTTTAAGGAAAAGTAGATGTCTAATTGAATATGACTTTTAGATTAAAGATGTACTTCTTTTATATACATGTCCCATGGACATAAAGAGGTCATTGTGTGTTCAAATTTGCTAATTAGAGCAATTCTCTGTAAATGAATTTGTTCAGTGATGTATCTAAGCATTTTCACCTTTTCCACCTTCCTTTTAGATTGCTTTTATTAATATTTGAACATTATTAACTGTTTGTTCATTTTGTTTATTATGTGTCTGCCCAGGAGGATATAAACTCTGTGAGGCAGAGACCTTGCTTGCCTTGGTTTAACCACAATGTAGTGCTGAGACTCCTAGAATGACTTCAAGTATTTATCAAAGAAATAAACAAATGAATAATTAAGTTTCTTTGACCTCTCTGCTGATTATATAGTGACCTCCATCTTTCCCTTAAAGCCAATGTGTGGCTAGCTATCTGGGCTGAAGGGAGAACACTCAGAATTTAATTATTACAGAGTAGAGTATAGTTTAAAAGGGGAAAGAAACAGCAATCAACGTTCCAAAATAGGTTCACATTACATGCGTTTATGCAGATTAGTTCTGGACAAACACTGTAGGGGGTTTAGTGAGTGTCAGACTCTCTGCCCTAAGATGACAAGGTGAAAGGCATTTCTTTCGCATTTGAGAGACTTGAGGAACAGTTAGCATGGGACACCCCAGAAAACCATTTGCATTTAATTATGTGGACACTTAAGGAAGAGCTGGGGTCACTTTTCTAGTTTTAGATTACTGTTCATTTAAATGCACACATTTAAATCAATTCTTCTTCCTGCTTGGATGACAATTACCATATTTGACATTTGTTAGTCCTCAGCAATGCCTGGGACTTGTGAATAATTTAGGAATGTTAGATTGTTCCCTAATCAAGGCAACTGAACAGAAGCAAGAGCTCAATTTGTAGCTTCAGCATCTTTCCACAGAAAAGTGACGGTATTGAAATAAGACCATTTACAAGATGCACTGACTTACCTTGTGCTGAGTGCTCATTTTTTCATATAAAATCTCCCTCTGGTACCCATATCATAATACCTACAAATACTGAATCCATTCATGTTGATAAAGATAAAGAGGAAACTCACCATTCCAACACTTTGAATTTGATGAAGTCTGGTCCATATAGGTTGGGCCTTCATCGCCCATATAAAAGCCTCACACCATGGGATTTAGATTAAAGTTATGGTTACCATTTGCTTAATTATCAAAAATGTATAAGATGACTATTAAGTGCTAAGTATTGTTTCAGATATCAGTAATCTTTCCTTCAAAATAATAACTTGAAAGAAGAGATACAACAAATGTATAAAATTTATTCTCATGAAAACTACACACTAGAATTTTCAAACAGATGAGGTTCAGGGTGTATTACTCTAAAACATAATTACTGTTGTGTGTGTGTGTGTGTGTGTGTGTGTGTGTGTGTGTGTGTGTGTGTGTATACTCTTGATCTTCCTGCCTTTGTCTCCTGAAGTGGGTCAAAATATGTTGTTAGGTAGCTAGTTTAATACTAGAAATTACCTAGGGAGCTGAAGGGGTTTGCACCCCCCAGAGGAGGAATAACAATATGAACTAACCATTATCTACAGAGTTCCCTGAGACTAAACCACCAGCCAAAGAAAACACATGGTGGGACTCATAGCTCTAGCTGCATATGTAGCCAAGAATGGGCTAGTCAGTTATCAATGGTAGGAGAGGTACTTGGTCCTGTGAAGGTTCTATGCCCCAGTATAGAGGAATGCCAGGGCCAGGAAGTGGGAGTGGGTGGGTTGGTGAGCAGGGGAACAGGGAAGGGATAGGGGGTTTTCAGAAGGGAAACTAGGAAAGGGGATGACATTTGAAATGTAAATAAAGAAAATATCTAATAAAAAAATAAAAGTTAAAAAAAAAGTACTAGCAGACTTGGAGATCATTGGGAGGGACCATACACATTCACAGTTAATAATCTGTAAAACCAAATTTGAAAGAGCAGGGCTCTGATTTCTTGTCAACAGAATGGGCTCTGCTTCATGCCTCAGGCTTAGCTAGAGATATCATTAATAGATAAGTGTCTAAAACTTATAAGTTTATTACCAAACAGACTTTCCAGTAAGAACAAGGTCATAACATTGTCCCACTTAATAACAATCAATCGAATTGGGCTTGCCAAAGCTATGGATAGGGAAATACAACTCAGGAATAAATATCTGCTCGAGAGACTTTTGGACTAGAATACAGTCTGATGAAAATACAGATGAGTATATGGTCCCTTTGGCCACTGTCCACTCTTGTCTGCTGAAAGTTCTCCACTTTATAACAAAATCTACCTGACTTCTGTACTCAGTTGTGTGTGTGTCATCTGAATTCTTTAGTGGTGAGCATAAGGATGAAGGAGCAAAGGAGCATTTAAAGCAAAATCTCAGTAACAATGTGAGCATGCCCTTCTTATAGCCAAAAAGAAAGAAGATCACATCTCCAAAGACAAGGGATGCTAAGAGGAACTTGTGTGAGCAAGCATTCAGAAGTTTCCTCCAGTTTATGACCTTCAGTTCATATACTTTGTCCTTTGTTTCTCCATAGTTTTCTTTGTACACTTCATCAAACATAGCATAACACACACACACACACATACACACACAAATACAACAAATAAAAGTCCAACAAAGATTACTACAGAAGAGAAAGGACTTAGCAGGAACAGTAAGGAAACATGAGAGAATAATGGAAAACTGTGAAGTTTTTAGATCTTCATTTCATCATGAAACTTCTGTGTCTTATAAAAACTAATACTAGCTCCTATTCTTGTAAGCAGCCAGAGGTCACCTGCCAAGAAGGTTCGCTACTCTCTTGACCCAGAAAACCCCACAAAATCATGCAAATCAAGAGGTTCAAACCTTCGTGTTCACTTTAAGAACACCTGAGAAACTGCCCAGGCCGTCAAGGTTATGCATATCCGCAAAGCCACCAAGTATCTGAAGGACGTCCCTTTAAAGAAGCAATGTGTGCCATTCCGGCGTTATAATGGTGGAGTCGGTAGATGCGCCCAGGCCAAACAGTGGGGCTGGACACAGGGTCGGTGGCCAAAAAAGAGTGCTGAATTTTTGCTGCATATGCTTAAAAATGCAGAGAGTAATGCTGAACTTAAGGGTTTAGATGTAGATTCTCTAATCATTGAACACATCCAGGTGAACAAGGCACCTAAAATGCGCCGACGAACCTACAGAGCTCATGGCCAGATTAACCCATACATGATCTCCCCCTGCCATAGTGAGATGATCCTCACTGAGAAGGAACAGATCGGTCCAAAGCCAGGAGAGGAGGCTGCACAGAAGAAAAAGATATCCCAGAAGAAACTGAAGAAACAAAAACTCATGGCCCGGGAATCAATTCAGCATAAAATAAATGCAGATAAAGTTAAAAAAAATAATAATACTAAGTAAACTTGCATACATTTCCTCCTCTACAAAGCTAACCTACAGAAAAGCTCAGCAACATGTTTTTAGTGCTTAGGAAAACAAATAAAGTCTAATTTGGCAAGAATCCAGCAATCATGGACTAGAGGATCAAAGAGCAACAAAAGAAGGACATGGGGCAAATATAAGCAGGTCAGGGGAGCCAAGGATTGGATGCAATGATAGAACATAATTATCAGTTAAGGTGAACCACATAACGACTCATAAGCAAGCAGATGAGTAATAAGATCAGACTAGCATCTCAGAAAGTCTGCCCCCAGCATGGGATGAAATCTCCATGATATGCTAAGAATGAAATATGAGAATAATGAGATTTTAAGTTTAAATTCCCACTCCTGTGTATGTTTCATCACACATATGTATGGTGTTTTGAATGAGAATGCCTTCTATAGGCTCATATGTTTGAAGAATACAAGCTTGGGCCCCAGTTGGTAGAACTGTTTGAGAAGGATTAGAGGGTGTGGTTTGTTGGGGAAATTGTATTACTGCGAGGTAGGCTTCGAGGTTTCAAAAGCCCAGATCATTCCCAATGAACTCTAACTCCTCTCTCTCTCTCTCTCTCTCTCTCTCTCTCTCTCTCTCTCTCTCTCTCTGCTTATCTCTCTGCTTATACTTAATGATTGGAGTTTTAACACGTGAGCTTTCAGCTCCATTTTTTAGCACCATGCCTGCTTTCCTACATCCATGCTTCCCACTATGAAGGCCATGAACTCACCATTTAAAACTGTCACTGAGGCCACAAAAAACTCTTTCTTCTATAAGTTACCTTGTTCACAATGTCTTAGCAAAGCAATAGAAAAGTAACTAAGACAATGTGAAATATTAACGTAGCACTACAAGTATATTCTTTATAAATAGGTATACACTGAGGAGGTATTCTAGGTTCTTATTTGGTGCTGTGATAATAGGTTCTTACCAAAGGCAAATTCATGGAGGGAAGCATTTATCCTCTCTTACATTTCTAGGCTACAATCTAACAGTGAGAGAAGTAAGGACAGAATTTCAACATAGGAACCCAAAAACGAAATTATTGAAGAATATTGCTCTCTGGCTTGCTCATAGGCTCC
Source organism: Mus musculus (assembly GCF_000001635.26). NCBI lineage: Eukaryota > Metazoa > Chordata > Mammalia > Rodentia > Muridae > Mus > Mus musculus. Next base: position 92,159,735 of record NC_000078.6, on the reverse strand, counting down.
TATTTAGCTAGCTTTCTTATACAGCGGAAGACAACTTGCCTAGGGATGTTAATGATCACAGTGAGCAGAGTTCTCCTACACTAATTAGCCATCAGGACAGTGTCCTATGGGGCATTCTGATCTAGGCAATTCTTCAATTAAGCTTTCCTCTGACCAGGTGATATTAGGTCAGAAAAGATTAACAATAAAAACTAATCAGTGTGACAAGTATGCTTAGTGATGCAAAAATAAGAATATAGAATTAGGATAGGATGGGGAAAGGGACTGAGAATGGGCCAGGCACATGACTTGTTGGTAGGGTGCTTTCCTAGCTTGTATAGAGCTCTGGTTTTGATATCTAGTACTACATAAAGTCAAGCATAGTGGTGCATACATGTAATTCCAGTACATAGAAAGAAAAACAGAAGGATCATGAGTCTAAGGTCATTCTCAGATATATAGAAAGCTCATCCTACTTGTATGAAATCCTTTCTTAGAAGAAAGAAAGAAAGAAAGAAAGAAAGAAAGAAAGAAAGAAAGAAAGAAAGAAAGGGAGGAAGGAAGGAAGGAAGGAAGGAAGGAAGGAAGGAAGGAAGGAAGGAAGGAAGGAAGAAGAAAAGAAAAGGAAGAAAGGAAAGGAAGGAAGATGAAATGAAAAGAAAAGAAAGAAAGAAGTAATGAATGAAAATCTGGTAACCAGCAGTCAAGTAAGTTACAGACTCACCTTTAAGTCCAAAGTAGGCCTCCCAAATGGCAGTGCCAATATATTCTAAATAATAGTCTGGGCTCAGATCAGGCTGGAGTCTGACTGGTAAACAGAGGATTGCTACCTAACCTCAGAAATCTATGACTCATCAGCTCTTCATAAAACTGGAAAGGCTTTCCCTGGCTTTCTGCTGTTCTCTCTGCCCCCATAGAAGCAATGTGATTGCTTGCCTTCCCAGTAAACCTTTCTTTCTACCCTCAGAGTGGTCCTGTTTCCTATTTTCACTGAACCCTCACTTACACCCACAGGAAAAATAAGAGCAATCTGATGTGATACCTTTAAGGGGAAGGAAAGGGGAAATCTGTTCTAATCGTTCAGATTCTAGGACTGAGGATGACAAACTAACAGGGAAAAAGAGGATGCATGTTTAGAGGGTGTCTCAGTCAGGGTTTCTATTCCTGCACAAACATCATGACCAAGAAGCAAGTTGGGGAGGAAAGGTTTTATTCTGCTTACACTTCCATACTGTTGTTCATCACCAAGGAAGTCAGGACTGGAACTCAAGCAGGTCAGGAAGCAGGAGCTGATGCAGAAGCCATGGAGGGATGTTCCTTACTGGCTTGCTTCCCCTGGCTTGCTCAGCCTGCTCTCTTATAGAACCCAAGATAACCAGCCCAGAGATGGCACCACCCACAAGGGGACCTCCCCACTTGATCACTAATTGAGAAAATGCCGTGCAGCTGGATCTCATGCAGGCATTTCCTCAACTGAAGCTCCTTTCTCTGTGATAACTCCAGCTGTGTCAAGTTGACACAAAACTAGCCAGTACAGAGGGCTTTGTAAAAAATAAGAATGATTAGACTTACTTGGGACTATTACATCATTTTTTAAAAGGCCAATAAATTAGTTGAGGAAGGCATGCAAAAAGAAATGGGTTTTGGCATCTGATGGTCATGAAGTGAGATAAAGGTAAACTTATAAGGGGAAATAATGGGATGTCTGATTTACATTGATAAGATTCATTTGTACAGATTCCTCTCTCAGTGCCGTCTTTCTGATTTTGGTGCTAAGGATAGATCTGGTTCAGAACAGGGGAAGGGACATCTCCAGAAAAGAGAAATTAGACACGCTCCTTGTAAACAGACAGGCAGGAAGAGCTCCCTTTCAGTGTTTGTTCTTTTCTGATTGTCTCCCACTCAAAACAACCTTTTTACCAACAGAGTGTATTTTCATGAATTGATCTTTATTCCCAGGTCTCTTCATCTCTTCATCATCCTGAATGATGATACATAAGGTTTCTCATGTAAGCAGAAAGTCATCCATATACCAGAAACCATAATCTGTATCCAGCAAAGAATTAGAACCTTAAGGTCCCACAGAAGCCACTGTTCGTTGATAACATCACAGTCTATATTTCAACACATCTTAACATTTGTCTATAGACAGAATCCAAATTAAGGTCTTAATTTTGTCCTTTCTATTGTCTCCAGGGAGAGATTATTTATATCTTTAATATTCTCTAATGTCTCCCAGAAATGAATTCTAAATATTTCATATATATACCCTTTAATTATTGATAAAATCTACCCAGGCATTTTCTTTAAATCTGATAGTGATCAAATAGAAATCTGAATTGTCACTGTCCACTCCTGTCCCACTCAACACAGAATCTTATTAAAATACTCCACAGAGTGGTGAGCTGACAGTTTATGACATCTGCCAAGTTTTTTTTCCTAAAAAAAAAAAAAAAAAAAAAAAAAAATGTATTGTGAAAACTTCACACTCTTCACCACCATTCTTTCTAAGAGAAGCAAGCCTCAGTAAATTACCTAAGCAGGAAATTAATGAAACAAAACATGAATCAAGCATGGCTTCCTTCAGTACATTGTACAATTTGGAAATTCACTATGGTGTGGTAAGCCTGTATTTGACTGAGCAATTTTACTGTCTTTATAACATCTGCATAATAAAGCCCATGTTGGTTGCTTAGCATAATCAGAACACCATCCATCCTGGAGCTGTTGAACAAAATGTATGTAGGCACACACTGACAACTCTAGGGCCTTGGTGAAGGAGAAATTCACTTTCCTAGCCTTTTCCCACTGTGTGGAGGGCAAGCAGCCAGGGACACAGGTGTGCAACTCATTAAAATCAGAATTAAGCCCAACAGGCTAGCTAGCAGCCACATGAAGAATGTTCTGCAAAGTGAAGGCACTCTAGGGCTTTGACCTTGGGTAGAGACTCAGGAGGTAGAGCTGGGTCCCTTGTTTACTGTTTTCCTTTGTTACTGACTGGGTGAGGAGAGCCACAGAAATGTTGGCTCTAACAACTGCCGTGGCAGACTCAAAAACACAACTGCAAATGTTAATACATTAAAGTCAATATCTGCTAAATACATGTGGAACAGAAAGAACTGGCCTCCGTGGTAAAGGCAGCGATGAAATTAAAGCGAAGGGATAGGCAGAGCCACCTCAAAGTATTCGACTTCAGCATGAGAACGACTCCGTTAACAATTCTTGCAAAGAACCTCTCTGTGAGTAGAAATGGGATATGCAGACCCCTTGGCGCGGCTTCTTATCTTTCTCATACCAAGAGGAGAGTATCTCTTCTCTACATAAAAACCTAAATAAGCAAACACTAATTTCAAATTGTCTGGCCACCATCCTACAAATCACTGTCCCGAAGAGTTTAAGCCCCCTTTCTCTTTGTCCAGCCATCTCTCTCTACCAACGTATTACCTTTTTACAATGCACGACAAGCTTCTAGGCCTCAACACCTACTTGACTTAGAGCACCTTATGTGTGAAATCAAACATAAAATGTGCACGCCCCTTCTCTAGTTAAAATGTCTTTTTTCAGTCTCATATATTTTAACATCAGAATCTAAATAACCCGCCCACTGCAGAAGCCCAATATTCCAAAGGAATATAGCAAAATGTGTCAACCTAACACAATTATTATTTCCTCTCAAGCTGGGAATATATCTCAGTGAATAAAGTACTTTCTATCAAAGCATGAGGACCTCAATTTGGACCCCTAACGCCCACATAAAATTCAGGCATGGTAGCACATAGCTCTAACCTCAGCCCTAGAGCATGAGAGACAGGAGGATACCTGGGGTGGATCTCTGGGACTCACTAGCCAGACAATCTCTGAACAAGCAAGTTCCAGATTCACTGAGAAGCTTTGTCAAAATATGAGGTAGAAAATTAATTGAGACACTCTACTTGAACATGTGGTCTTTCCACCATACACCCACCTGGACCAATACTACTTCAAATACCAGAGAGAGAGAGAGAGAGAGAGAGAGAGAGAGAGAGAGAGGAGAGGAGAGGAGAGGAGAGGAGAGGAGAGGAGAGGAGAGGAGAGGAGAGGAGAGGAGAGGAGAGGAGAGGAGAGGAGAGGAGAGGAGAGGAGAGAGAGACAGACAGGGAGACAGAGAAAGAAGAGAGAATATGAGAATGAATTTATGTCTCAATTACTTTTATGGAAGTTTTTAGGAAGTTTCCCTTAATTTGTCTGTGCTCTTTGAAGCACATTATCACAGTATCTGACAAATTTAAGCGTTTCAAATGGAATAAAATCTTCTCTTGCTAAGATGTTACTTTGCCCCAAATGACAATTGCAAGGGGACTAAACTGTTAAAAAGGACAAAATCATCCTGACTCTAAGATCTACAAGTGCTTCAAGGCTCAGGGGGAAGTGGGCACTTTTCCTTTATAGAGCAATGTCGACATGACTATAAGAAAACAGGTATGGGAAATCAGGCAGAAAAGGTGACTAGGATTAGATGGTAAACCAGACACTGTTTTCCTATGAGGCCAGCACACTCTGGAAGAGAATGCCAAAGACAAGGGTTGTGCAAGTTCAGATGAAAGTAAGCAAAATTCAGTGGCCTAAGAACAGTAGGTAAATGTAACCAACGTTTGGTTAGTAAGCATTTGGTCTTGATTGAGACAGAACAGAATAGCTCACCAATTATTTATGAGATACAGAAAGAGAGTTTGGGGGCTGTGCCAGCCTTGCCATGGATAAACAATGAGGCATCCATGAGTTTGTTTAATCATAAAAGGAAGGGTGGTTCTCCGTACTAAACTCTTTCCAGGAAAAGTGAAGGACAGTTAGATTTTCCTAAAAGTTTTCATGAGTGCACACGGCAGGTAGTATTTAACTGTCAATAAGTATCATTCTGGCAGCAGTAGAGCCATTTGTTTGAAACTAGATCATCTCAGAAAAGCTTAACTTTTAGTGCTGTCTTTCTAGGGTTTGGATGTGGAATTCTGGCTCTTGGGTTACTGGGTATTTGGGGTTTTTTTTATTCATATAACTTTTCTATAGTGCCATTAGAATATGACTTAACTAGGAAAACCCTCAATTTACATACTAAAGTGTAAAAAGTCACTGGCATGGTGAAGAAACCTCTCATTTTTTGCCCCATTAGCAAATACTTTAGCCAATAGACAATGTATAAACTGTTTAGTACTTAGATTTTTATAAAGACAAACTCTACTACCACTACTGAGTTTCCATTACCATTTTTTAAGTTTAAAAGGCTAGTTTAAGCAGGGTGTGTTCCCCATGCCTATAACTCCAGCACTCTGGAAATGGAGGTAAGAGGATCAGGGGTTTAACTCCAGCTACCCTAGCTTCAAAGCAAGTTAGAGGTCAATCTGGGCCACATGAGCCACCATTCATATAAAAATAAACAGACCCAAAAAACCCACTTTCTACAAACAATATTCTTAGAATAAAAATTACAGTATATACAAAAAAAAAAAAGCTTTTAAGCTTTTTGTCAAGAAAAAGCATTCCTTCTTCTGCTGTGGCCATATTTTCATCTGAATTGTTACAAGAGTTATACCAAGGGAGATTTCTTAGCTGTGGGGTGAAAAATACTCGGGTATCTTTAGAAAACTTCTATTAGAAAACACTGGAGGCAAAGGGGCACAGAGAACAACATAAAAAATTAAAGTGATAAAAAATTAATTATACCTTAATCCTTAAAGTACTTTACAACCTATACACATAATGTACTGGGCCGACATAATAAGCAGTATACATTTAGATAATCCATTTTAAAATATTGCTTCTAAGCCATAATCTCCCTCAATTATGGAACAAGAATAAAGCATCATTGAGAATGTCACAAAGGGAGGGTGACCTGGCTGGGTTGCACTTTAAGAAAACTGGCCCCCAAATAAACACTCTGGAAGTGCCCTCCTGCTTCTCCACCTACCCTCTAATTATGTTTCTCATTCTGCTTCCTCCACACACCACCCAGAATTCTTTCAAAGAAATCAAAGCTCTTATTTATTGAGTTACCAGAGTGTTAATCACATATAATGGTTTTAACACAATAGCAGCCAACCTTTAAATGTGTTCCTTTAAATGATTAATGCTTGGCTTCCACTTGGGCTTCTTCTTTTCTGCAATTCTCCTATGATTCCAAGAAGCACCCCCCTTCCTCTGCTCAAATCAGCATCTCTCACTTCAACAAGCTTGTGTTAGGATGATACCGAGGAAGGTACAGCAATGGTACAAAGACTGTGGACTCCAGAAGGGCAACTTGTTAATATCTAGATCCCTTAGATATTACCATCTAACATAGTGTCAGGCCACAGTGGGTGCTCAGGCACTATTTATGAAGTGCAAGGGTGGGAGGATGGAAGAAGGCAGAAATAAAGGAAATCATATTATTCCTCAATAAGAGGAATGAACAGGCTCACTTGCCTCCTTGGAGCATACTGAACATATAGCCAGAGTAAAAGAAAGACTAGAAACTTGGTCAGGAAAGCTCACTTTATTCTTCTCTTTCCCTCCTGCCCTCTCTATAGCTGCCTTTCTAAGTCAAGGGTAGATATATATGGTAGGCGCTATGACACAAGGAAAAGTCTATGCTGGAAGTTTCTTCTGGCAAGCTGGTTTAAGAATTAATTGCTCTCTCAGCCAAGTTCAGGGTCCATTAGTGCAGTGATGCAAGAAAGGCCTCCTTCTCTAAACTTAAGTACTAATGTCCATCATCACAGGCTGGGGAAAGCTAAGGAACGAGGGCAGAAAGGGAGCTGGGATGCAGTGGTTTGTAACTCCAAACACTAGAAACCCCCCAAGGGTCATTGTTTGATTTTATTTCCCATGCAACATAGTTTTCTGAGAGGGTATGGGGTAATCAGTAATTATTTGGAACACAATGGCCACAGTTAATTGTTCTCTTCCAACTGTGTCAAAAACAACAGCAACAAGGGAATTGAGCCTGTAAATGAGCCATGTGTGTCAGGGGGCATAAAATAACAGTACTTAGGAGTTATTTTTTGCAGCATTTGACCGTTTATTAATGCATTATTCCAACCAAAATGTCCTTGGATGATTGGTCTGGTCATTTTGCCAATTTTTTCAAATCTGTTAGCAGCTAAACAAAAGGGTGAGAGCATGCGGTGTCCCAGATTTGTCACTGTGAGTCAGTAAATGAATGAGCTATGCCTGTCAGGCCAACCTAACCTCCACTACCATGGAGAAGCTGCACAGGAGGGAGCTGAGGGTGGCAAGACATCCCCCACACAAGCCTGCAAAGCGAGGAATAATTATTATCCTTTGTTAGCACTCTGTGAATGACTCAAGATAAAACATTCAGTCCTCCCAGGAGCAACACAGTAAAATCATGAGGCTTCTTGTATTTTTCTTGTTGCATAAATTGGGTATTCATACAAAAAAAAGGAGAATATAAAATCATAAGTAGGAATGAATATGTGTCATTACAGATCCTGACTTGTCCAGAAGTATCAAGTGTGCTTGTATATACACACCACCACCACCACCTTGTAATCATGTCGTGTCTGTCTAGCAACCCAGGCTGCAAATTCAAAACATAGATATAACACATGTTTTTCTACTACCCTTTTGTAAAAAAAAAAAAATTCCAATCCTGATATCAGGGCATCAGTAAAGCTATTTCACTTTCTAGCACTTTGTGGCTGAGGACTTTAAATAACTAATTTAAGAAATATGTTCATATAGTAAGCATTAATTTCCTGTTAATATCTTGTACTTTGCTAATTGAAGACCTCTTGCTACTTCTCCAGACAGTATTTTGTCCTGAAATCTCCAAGACTTATCCCATACAGGTTGAAATGGTGAATAACTGGGATGTGTGGCAAGAGGAATAGGTCGGCTGAAAACAAGGAGAAATCTATGCCTCTTAACAAATGTTCAGCCATCTGTGGCTCAAATGGTCCTCTTCCTGTGTGCCATGCTGAATCTTAAAATTTTATTCTAGGAAGGCTGAAGAGGAGAAGGAAGTAAAATTATATATACATATATGTATATATATATACCGAGAAAGCATATTTTACACATCTCCAAGAATAAAAGTGAGCCGATGATGGTGGAAGCATGCCCAAAAAACTTAAATCAAATCTATCTCTACACCATAAGTCATTCCAATAATAAATCTAAGATGCATCACAGCAAGTGAGGGCTGCTTATTAAAAGCTCACATTCCAGATCTGTGCTACTATTATGGGAGCCATTCTTCACACATCTGTATTGGATATTAAATTAGAACTAATCAAATTTAAGATTATCTCTTGATTGCACTAGTACCACTTCAAATGCTCAGTGGCCAGATCTGAGAAGTGGCTGTCAGATTGGGCAGTGCACTTAGGAAACACTTCCTACATCAAAAAATAAAAATTCTGTTAATGTTATTTTAGTAAGTAGGGGTTTTCCTAGTGCTGCTTAGAAATGGGACACTTTGCAAATTATGGAATAAAGAACTTCCTAATCCATGATAAGTTAAATCACATATTAAAATGTTCTAATTTTAGAGACATTCAAAAAGTAAAAAGCAACACACAGAAATAAAAGTTCAAATAACAAATATTTCCTTTTTTAATTTAATTTTATTTGTAATTCATTTTTTACACTCCATATTCCATTCCCTGCGCCCCATCCACCCTCCAACTGCTCCACATCTCACACTGACTCCCCACCCTAACCCGTCTCCAGGTGGATGCCCCTACCTCCCACCCCACCTGACCTATAAACTCCCTGGGGTCCCCAGTCTTGAGGGTTAGGTGCATCATCTCTGAATGAACACAGACCCAGAAGTCCTCGATTGTATGTGTGTTAAGGGCCTCATATTAGCTGGTGTATGCTGCCTGTTTCGTGGTCCAGTGTTTGAAAGATCTCGAGGGTCCAGATTAATTAATACTGCTGGTCCTCCTACAGAATCGCCCTCACCTCAGCTTCTTTCAGCCTTCCCTAATTCAACAGGGAAGCTAACAGGGGTCAGCTGCTTCTGTCCATTGGTTGGGTGCAAATAACTGTATCTGACTCTTTCAGCTGCTTGTTGGGTCTTTCAGAGGGGAGTCATGATAGATCCCTTTATGTGAGTGCTCCATAGCCTCAGTAATAGTGTCAGGCCTTGGGACCTCCCCTTGAGCTGGATCTCAATTTGGACCTATCACTGGACCTTCTTTCCCTCAGGTTCTTCTCCATTTCCATCCCTGTAATTCTTTCAGACAGAAACAATTATGGATGAAACTAGAAAATATCATCCTGAGTGAGGTAACTCAGACCTAAAAGTACATGCATGGTATGCACTCACTAATAAGTGGATATTAGCTAATAATAATAATAATTAATAATAATAATATAAAATAAAAATTAAAACATACAGAATACACAGAATTCAAAAGGCTCAACAAACTGAAGTGCCCAAGTGAGGATGCTTCAGTCCCACTTAGGAGAGAGAAGAAAGCTATTACAAGTGGAGAGGGAGGGAGGGAGGAACTTGGGAGTAAATGTGGATGTGGTTGGGGGCAGGGGGGATATAGAGGAACCTGATTTGATATTGGGTGAGGGAAAAGAACTGAAGCCCTGAGGGCCAGCAGAAAGAATATAAAATTGCAACCTCAGGAAATAGGAGGTTGGGGGGGACCCCCCCATAATGCACCAGAGTCCTGGGAGGTGAGAGACTCCCAGGATTCATAGGGAGGGACCTTTCATGAAATGCCTGAAAGTAGGGAGAGGGAACTTATAGAGCCCACCTCCAGCAGGAAGACAGGATATCAAGTGAGGAATGGGGTTGCCATCCCACAGTCATACCTCTGACCCATAATTGTTTCTGTCTGAAATAACAAATATTTCTTAAAGTCAGAGAATATCCAAATTGATGTATTTCATTTGCACATCCATAGACTAAATGGTAGGTACTTAAAGAAGAGAATATGGGGCTGGAGAGATGGCTTATCCAATAAAGTAATCTCCAGTACCTACACACGCCTGTAATTTGGGCAGTAGTGAGGCAGCGATGAAGATCCTTGGGACTTGAAAAACAGCCAACCTAATAGAATCAATGAGCTACAGGTTCAGTGGGAGATCCTGTCTTAGAACAATGGATGATACTTGGTATAACTTCTACCCTACAACACACATGTACATCAGAGACAGAGACAGAGACAGGGAGAGACAGAGAGTGACAGAGAGACAGAAGCAGAGAGAGAGAGACAGAGAAAACAGATATACACCAGACAGAAAGATAGAGGAGAAGGAGGGAGGAAAAAGAGAAGAGGAGAGGAGAGGAAAGGGGAGAAAAGAGGTGAGGAAAAGAGGGGAAAGGGGAGGAGATAAGAGGGGAGGAAAGGAACGGGGTCAAAAGGGGGAGGGAGAAGACAAGAGAAAACAAGACAACAGAAAAGGAGAGGGGAGAAGAGAGGAGGTAGGAGGAAGGGAAAGGAGAGGATGATGGTTAGAAACTACCATGGGCTCAGTTCAAATAGATTGATTCATTTTTATCACCCTACATAAAACTCAACTCCAAACCAAACAAATAAACAAACAAATAAACCTCAATATAAAACCAGATGCACTGAACCTGATAGAACAAAAAGTAGGCAGAGCCTTGTACTCATTCGCACAGGAAAAGCCTTTCTGAAAAGAGAACATTAGTACTAGCACGAATATCTTCAATTAAGAAATGAGAACTGTCGGGTGTGGTGGCACACGCCTTTAATCCCAGCACCTGGGAGGAAGAGGCAGGAGAATTTCTGAGTTCGAGGTCAGCCTGGTCTACAGAGTGAGTCCCAGGACAGCCAGAGCTACACAGAGAAACCCTGTCTCGAAGAGAAGAAGAAGAAGAAGAAGAAGAAGAAGAAGAAGAAGAAGAAGAAGAAGGAGGAGGAGGAGGAGGAGGAGGAGGAGGAGGAGGAGGAGGAGGAGGAGGAGGAGAAGAAGAAGAAGAAGAAGAAGAAGAAGAAGAAGAAGAAGAAGAAGAAGAAGAAGAAGAAGAAAGAAGAAGGAAGAAGAAGGAAGAAGAAGGAAGAAGAAGGAAGAAGAAGGAAGAAGAAGGAAGAAGAAGGAAGAAGAAGAAGAAGAAGAAGAAGAAGAAGAAGAAGAAGAAGAAGAAGGAAGAAGAAGGAAGAAAGAAGAAGAAAGAAAGAAGAAGAAAGAAAGAAGAAGAAAGAAAGAAGAAGAAAGAAAGAAGAAAGAAGAAGAAAGAAAGAAGAAGAAAGAAAGAAGAAGAAAGAAAGAAGAAGAAAGAAAGAAGAAGAAAGAAAGAAGAAGAAAGAAAGAAGAAGAAAGAAAGAAGAAGAAAGAAAGAAGAAGAAAGAAAGAAGAAGAAAGAAAGAAGAAGAAAGAAAGAAGAAGAAAGAAAGAAGAAAGAAAGAAGAAGAAAGAAGAAAGAAGAAGAAAGAAGAAAGAAGAAAGAAGAAGAAAGAAGAAGGAAGAAGAAGAAGAAGAAGAAGAAGAAGAAGAAGAAGAAGAAGAAGAAGAAGAAGAAGAAGAAGTGAGAACCCATGAAACAGAAAAGCTTCTGCGCTTCTGCTCAGCAAAGGACACCGTGATTCAGACAAAGCAGCAGGCTACAGAACAGGCAAAGATTTTTACCAACTATACATATGATATTGGGTTAATATACAAAATAAAGAAAGAAATCAAACTAACCAGATAGCAAGAAAATAAGTAAACCAATTGTCTTAGTCAGGGTTTCTATTCTTGCACAAACATTATGACCAAGAAGCACTTGGGGAGGAAAGGGTTTATTCAGCTTACACTTCCATACTGCTGTTTATCACCAAAGGAAGTCAGGACTGGAACTCAAGCAGGTCAGAAAGCAGGAGCTGATTCAGAGGCCATGGAGGGAATGTTCTTTACTGGCTTGCCTCACCTGGCTTGCTCAGCCTGCTCTCTTATAGAACCCAAGACTACCAGCCCAGAGATGGTCCCACCCACAGGGAGCCTTTCCCCCTTGATCACTAATTGAGAAAATGCCATACAGTTGGATCTCATGGAGGCATTTCCTCAACTGAAGCTCCTTTCTCTGTGATAACTCCAGCTGTGTCAAGTTGACACAAAACTAGCCAGTACACCAATTAAACACAGAATTCTCAAAAAAGGTAATTCAAATGGCTGAAAAATAAAAAACTTAAAGAACTGTTCAGCATCCTTAGCCACCAGAGACATACAAATCAAAACTACCATGAGATTTCATCTTACATCTGTCAGAATAGCTCAGATCAATAAAACAATTGACAGCTTATGCGGGAGAGGATGTGGAATACAAGGGACACTTATCCACTGCTGTTGGGAGTACAAACTTAGAAAGCCACTATGGAAATCAGTGTGGCAATTCCTCAGGAAGATGGGAATCAATCTACCCCAATATGCAGCTATATCATTCCTTTACATATATACTCAAAAGTCCACTTTATCCTATCACTGAGACATTGACTCAGCCATGCTCATTGCTGATATAGTCATGATGACCAGATATCAAAGATAACCTAAATGGCCCTTGCCAGAAGAATAAAGAAAATGTGGTACATTTACACAATGGGGTATTACTTAGCCATTAAAAAGAAATGAAATCATAAAGTTCTAAGGTAAATAGCTGGAACTAGGAAAAAATCATTGATAATGAGGTAATCTGGACCCAGAAAGACAATTATGATCATTGCTTTGCTCAGCAATCATCGGAGAAGGTTCCCCCTGCAGTAGACAGGAACAAATACAGAGACCCACAGCCAGGTACAGTGCAGAAAGAGTCAGAGACTTAGGAACACTTAGTACTAAATGGGATGTCTCCTTCAAATCCCTCCTGTCAGACTCAGGGAACCTAAGAAGAGGAGAAAGAGTAAAACAGCCAGATGCGATGGAGGACACCAAAAAAACAAGGCCCTCCAAATCAACATGATCAAACCTCAAATGAATTTACAGAAACCAAGGCAGCAAGCACACGGCCTGCATGAGTCAACACCAGGTCCTCTGGGTTTACTGAACCCTAAGGTTTTCAGTTTAGTGTGTTTGTGGGATGTTGGGGTGTGCAAATGAGTAGGACTCTGATTCCTGGATTCTTTCCTTTCTTTTTATTTGGGTTATCCAACTTCAATGGATTGGTTTTTGTTTTAGTTCACAAAGAATAAACCAGCTGAGAAAGAAATTAGGGAAATAACACCCTTCACAATAGTCACAAATACTATAAAATATCTTTGCCAAGCAAGTGAAAGATCTATATTGCAAGAACTCCAAGTCTCTGAAGAAAGAAATGGAAGATCTCAGAAGATGGAAAGATCTCCCATGTTCATGGATCAGTAGAATTAACATAGTAAAAATGGCCATCTTGCCTAAAGTAATCTGCAGATTCAATTCTGTGGAGAATTCAAAACTCAATTCTCCACAGAGATAGAAAGAGAAATTCTCAATTTCATCTGGAATAACAAAAAACCCCAGGATAGCAAAATGATTCTCAACAATAAAAGAACTTCTGGGGGAATCATCATCCTTGACCTCAAGCAATAGTGATTAAAACTGCATGGTATTGGTACAGAGACAGACAAGTAGATCAGTGGAATAGAATTGAAGACCCAGAAATGAACCCACACACCTATGGTCACTTGATCTTTGACGAAGAAGCCAAAACCATCTAATGGAAAAAAAAACACAGCATTTTCAATAAATGGTACTGGTCTAACTGGTGGTCTGCATGTAAAAGAATGCAAGTAGGTCTGTATTTATCACGCTGCACAAAACTCAAGCACATAAAACAACATATACTGAATCTAATAGAAGAGAAAGTAGGAAAGAGCCTTGAACACATTGGCACAAAGGAAAATTTCCTGAACAGAACACCAATGGTTCTGGCTCTAAGATTAACAATTGACAAATAGATCTAATGGAACTAAAAAGCTTATGTAATGCAAAGGACACTGTCAAGAGGACAAAACTGCAACCCACAGATTGAGAAAAGATCTTTACCAACCGTACATCTGGTAAAGGGATAATATCCAAAATACACAAAGAAGTCAGGAAGTTAGAACCCAGAAAACCAAATAACCAATTAAAAATGGGGTATAGAGCTAAACAAAGAATTCTCAACTGAAGAATCTCAAATGGCTGAGAAGCACCTAAAGAAATGTTCAACATCCTTAGTCATCATCAAAATGTAAATCAAAATGACCCTGAGATTCCACCTCACACCCGTAAGAATGGCTAATATCAAAAGCCCAGGTGACAGCAGATGCTAGCAAGGATGTAGAGAAAGAGGAACACTCCTCCATTGCTAGTGGGATTGCAAGCTGGCAAAACCACTTTGGAATCAGTCTGGAGGTTCCTCAGAGATTTGGAAACAGTTCTACCTGAAGACCCAGCTATACCACTCCTGGGCACATACCCAGAAGATGCTCCAACATATAACAAAGACCTGTGCTCCACTATGTTCATAGCAGCCTTATTTATAATAGCCAGAAGCTGGAAACAACCCAGATGTCTCTCAAAGGAAGAATGTATACAGAAAATGTGGTACATTTACACAATGGATTACTATTCAGCTATTAAAAACGATGACTTCAAGAATTTTGTCGGCAAACAGATGGAACTAGAAAATATCATCCAAAGTGAAGTAAGCCAGACCCAAAAGGACATACTTGGTATATACTCACTGATAAGTGGATATTCTGAGCCCAAGAGCTCAGAATACCCAAGGTACAACTCACAGACCATATGAAGCTTAATAAGAAGGAAGGTCAAAGAGTGGATGTTTCAAACCCACTTAGAAGAGGGAACAAAATAATCACAGGAGAAAGAGGAAAGGACCTGGGTGGGAAGGGAGAAAGAGGAAATAAAGAGGTGTTAGGAATAGGTATGGGAAGAGACAGGAAAGAAGTCCAGAGGGTCAGGAGAGTGAATAGAAATAAGTAGCAGTGGGACGTGGTGGTGGTGGGGTGACTTTTGGAACCACTAGAAAGTTCCAGATGCCAGGGATGCAAAGGGCTCCCAGGACTCAGGATCCAGTGGGAATAACATAAAAATAAATAAATAAATAAAAATTTTTAAGCAAGAAAAACATCTATTTTCAACCATAGGAAAATTTAAGAAAGCATAAAAAGCATATAAAATGAGGGCCACTTGGTAAAAGTTATGGAGACCAAATTTCAGCACTTTTAAAAAGGATGATGGGAATTTCCTAATAACTCACTCCTGTCTTAACACAAAATGAGATTCATCAACAGAGCAATCCTCACTCCCAATGGGATGTTCAATCGAAACCATACGTCAGTAGCACTTAGGAAGGGCAACAGCTACAAGGAAGAGATTGGAAGACATGATCTCTACGGATCTGTCCTCTGCTCAAATTCTCTGACTTTGTTTCCTGCCTCCTCTCACCTGCTCTGATATTCCTGGGTGAGTGACTGAGGAGCAAACAGTATACTCAACAGCACTTTGTAAGTCAGACTTTTCACTATCCTTGGCCCCCTCTCTGCCTCCAGGCAAGATATCATGGTGGCTTCCCTGGCAAGGCTGGCAGTAAAGGGGGGCTCATGAGGCACTAGGCTATTTCTACATGACAGATTTGTTTGGCTTTCATGAAAAACAACTTAATTCATTGCAATTTCCCTTCTTTCTTGTATAAAATGAGTCACATTTGCCAACCTTTTTTTAAAAAAATAAAACAAAACATTAAGTATGTAGTTGAAAGCACACAGAAAGCTTAAAGTATAATGTATAATATAACATAGCATACCTTTGTCAATCTGGAATGCTAACTGGTCTATTCAAACAAACAATTGTAGAGTAATTGTTTATAGACATTTAATTAATTATTGAATATCTCCACTTTCTTAAAAATAAAATAACACTGAATTAAGGATTTATCTAAGCAGTCAGTTTTACTAAAAGTCTTTGCAATGCTGTCCCATAAAAAATAATCAGCTACACCCACTATTCTACTCATAAGGCTTATTACTATTTACTATGGAAAGCACAGAAGTTAATAAAGAAGAGATACTCCTATCATGTAGTTTTCTGTCTAATGATAACAAAATGGTGGACAGCACAAAGGTGTATCCATTGAGTTGTATAGACAGATAACTTCATCTAGAGACAAAGGTCTTATCTGGCAATGATAAACACAAAGTCATTGCCATCAAAGAAGGGGCAAAAGAAAGAAGAAAGAAATGATCTGTTCTTTGTCTCAGAAAGTCAGTTGAGGAGATTCTTATGATAAGAATAATATTTAGATAGAAGTGACCCTAAAAAATTCCACCAGAGAACTCCTAAACCTGATAAACAGCTTCAGTGAAGTAGCTGGATATAAAATTAACTCAAACAAGTCAATGGCCTTTCTCTACACAAAGGATAAACAGGCTGAGAAAGAAATTAGGGAAACAACACCCTTCTCAATAGTCACAAATAATATGAAATATCTTGGCGTGACTCTAACTAAGGAAGTGAAAGATCTGTATGATAAAAACTTCAAGTCTCTGAAGAAAGAAATTAAAGATCTCAGAAGATGGAAAGATCTCCCATGCTCATGGATTGGCAGGATCAACATTGTAAAAATGGCTATCTTGCCAAAAGCAATCTACAGATTCAATGCAATCCCCATCAAAATTCCAACTCAATTCTTTAACGAATTAGAAAGGGCAATTGGCATATTCATCTGGAATAACAAAAAACCTAGGATAGCAAAAACTCTTCTCAAGGATAAAAGAACCTCTGGTGGAAACACCATGCCTGATCTAAAGCTGTACTGCAGAGCAATTGTGATAAAAACTGCATGGTACTGGTATAGTGACAGACAAGTAGACCAATTGAATAGAATTGAAGACCCAGAGATGAACCCACACACCTATGGTCACTTGATCTTTGACAAGGGAGCTAAAACCATCCAGTGGAAAAAAGACAGCATTTTCAACAAATGGTGCTGACACAACTGGCGGTTATCATGTAGAAGAATGCGAATTGATCCATTACTATCTCCTTGTACCAAGGTCAAATCTAAGTGGATTAAGGAACTCCACATAAAACCAGAGACACTGAAACTTATAGAGGAGAAAGTAGGGAAAAGCCTCGAAGATATGGGTACAGGGGGAAAATTCCTGAGTATAACAGCAATGGCTTGTGCTGTAAGATCGAGAATTGATAAATGGGACCTCATAAAATTGCAAAGATTCTGCAAGGCAAAAGACACCGTCAATAAGACAAAAAGACGACCAACAGATTGGGAAAGGATCTTTACCTATTCCAAATCAGATAGGGGACTAATATCCAATATATATAAAGAACTCAAGAAGGTGGACACCAGAAAATCAAATAACCCCATTAAAAAATGGGGCTCAGAGCTGAACAAAGAATTCTCACCTAAGGAATACCTAATGGCAGAGAAGTACCTGAAAAAATGTTCAACATCCTTAATCATCAGGGAAATGCAAATCAAAACAACCCTGAGATTCCACCTCACACCAGTCAGAATGGCTAAGATCAAAAATTCAGGTGACAGCAGATGCTGGCGAGGATGTGGAGAAAGAGGAACACTCCTCCATTGTTGGTGGGATTGCAAGCTTGTACAACCACTCTGGAAATCAGTCTGGCGGTTCCTCAGAAAATTGGACATAGTACTACCGGAGGATCCAGCAACACCTCTCCTGGGCATATATCCAGAAGATGTCCCAACCGGTAAGAAGGACACATGCTCCACTATGTTCATAGCAGCCTTATTTATAATAGCCAGAAGCTGGAAAGAACCCAGATGCCCCTCAACAGAGGAAAGGATACAGAAAATGTGGTACATCTACACAATGGAGTACTACTCAGCTATTAAAAAGAATGAATTTATGAAATTCCTAAGCAAATGGATGGACCTGGAGGGCATCATCCTGAGTGAGGTAACCCAATCACAAAGGAACTCGCACAATATGTACTCACTGATAAGTGAATATTAGCCCAGAAACTTAGGATACCCAAGATATAAGATACAATTTGCTAAACGCATGAAACTCAAGAAGAACGAAGACCAAAGTGTGGATACTTTGTCCCTTCTTAGAAATGGGAACAAAACACCCATGGAAGGAGTTACAGAGGCAAAATATGGAGCTGTGACGAAAGGATGGACAATCTAGAGACTGCCATATCCAGGGATCCATCTGATAATCAGCTTCCAAACGCTGACACCATTGCATACACTAGCAAGATTTTGCTGAGAGGACCCAGATATAGCTGTCTCTTGTGAGACTATGCCGGGGCCTAGCAAACACAGAAGTGGATGCTCACAGTCAGCTAGTGGATGGATCACAGGGCTCCCAATGGAGGAGCTAGAGAAAGTACCCAAGGAGCTAAAGGGATCTGCAACCCTATAGGTGGAACAACATTATGAACTAACCAGCACCCCGGAGCTCTTGACTCTAGCTGCATATGTATCAAAAGATGGCCTAGTCGGCCATCACTGGAAAGAGAGGCCCATTGGACACACAAACTTTATATGCCCCAGAACAGGGGATCACCAGGGTCAAAAAAATGGGAATGGGTGGGTAGGGAAGTGGGGGGGAGGGTATGGGGGACTTTTGGGATAGCATTGGAAATGTAATTGAGGAAAATATGTAATAAAAAATATTAAAAATTAAAAAAATAAAATATAAAAAAGAATAATATTTAGGCAAACTTTAACTATCAACAACTTATGCATTATTTAAAGAGTGAATAAGATAAGCTGCTTGGTCTTAGCTAGAGGGAGGCTAAGAGACCTACAAACTACATAAAGATTTAAAAGTATAAGCGAATGGATAAACTGAAAATACTAACGTAGTTCATTTGAGCACATTTAGAAATTAACAAGAAGTGATGAAGTCTATGAATGAAGAAGATGGATTAATGGGTGTCATAAGATTTCATAAACATAAATAACTTGTTGACTGAGGCAAACAAACTAAAGAGAGGATAAGAGTATGCTTATGGAGAGGGAAATACCAAACAACAATTTCCAAACTGACATGAAGCATGTTAATCTAATATAGTGCATCATCTGGGTCCTTAAAGAAAGGTCCAGAGGATTAACACTGGAGCTCACACATAAAATCACAAGTGTGAAAACAGAATTTTAACATGACGCGGTATAAATGGCAGTTAAGTGTGGGCAAAGACAGAAATTTGATCATTAAGAGATTTGGATATTAGTCCCCTATCTGATTTAAGAGGAATGGATACAAAAAATGTGGTACATTTACACATTGGAGTACTACTCAGCTATTAAAAAGAATGAATTTATGAAATTCCTAGGCAAATGGTTGGACCTGGAGGGCATCATCCTGAGTGAGGTAACACAATCACAAAAGAACTCAAATGATATGTACTCACTGATAAGTGGATATTAGCCCAGAAACTTAGTATAGCGAGATATAAGGTACAATTTGCAAAACACATGAAACTGAAGAAGAACGAAGACCAAAGTGTGGACACTTTGCCCCTTTTTAGAATTGGAAACAATCACCCATGGAAGGAGTTACAGAGACAAAGTTTGAAGCTGAGACAAAAGGATAGACCATCTAGAGACTGCCATATCCAGGGATCCATCCCATAATTAGCCTCCAAACGATGACACCATTGCATACACTAGCAAGCATTTGATGCAAGGACCATGATATACCTGTCTCTTGTGAGACCAGGCCGGGGCCTAGCAAACACAGAAGTGGATGCTCACAGTCAGATATTGGATGGATCACAGGGCCCCCAATGGAGGAGCTAGAGAAAGTATCCAAGGAGGTAAAGAGATCTGCAACCCTGTAGCTGCAACATTATGAATTAACCAGTACCCTGGAGCTCTTGTCTCTAGCTGCACACGTATCAAAAGATGGCCTAGTCGGCCATCACTGGAAAGAGAGGCCCATTGGACAGGCAAACTTTATATGCCCCAGTACAGGGGAACGCCAGGGCCAAAAAATGGGAATGGGTGGGTAGGGGAGGGGGTTGGAGGGGGACTTTTGGGATAGCATTGGAAATGTAATTGAGGAAAATACGTAATAAAAAAAAAGAGAGAGATTTGGAGAGAGGAGCAAAGGTTAGATGTATTAATTAGGAGTTTTTACTTGTTTCCATGGGTATGTCAGCATTTGTTTTCTACTAATATTTCAGAAGCTGGCCCTCATTTGGATAGTCACTTCCTAATAGATAATGATTGTTCTAGAAGTGAGCCTATCACATGAAAGCTAATCAACCCAAAGTCTATATTTCCTATAAACCTATTTCAATTAATGCGTATAGTCCAGGCCATCACTAATCTAGAATGTTATGGTCACCTCAGGTGCAGTATCAACAACTAGAATTTGCTGTTGTACCGAAGAAAATGATTCACCAACTTCTGCCTACAGAAACTACAATGGTGATACCTACAAACACTTCCCCTCACTCCAGATTGGTCTATACTACTTCCTGGCATGGCATGACTGCTCCTCGGGAGAGTTGATGGCTGTCATTTCTAAATCCATTGTCTTGATCACCCAAACGTTACCAAAGGATAAAGGGGCTGTAATTTGGACTTGGGGATAACCCTAGTGAAGAATGAAGGAGTTGGCCAGGCATGGTGGCACACGCCTTTAATCCCAGCACTCAGGAGGCAGAGGCAGGCAGATTTCTGAGTTCGAGGCCAGCCTGGTCTACAAAGTGAGTTCCAGGACAGCCAGGGCTATACAGAGAAACCCTGTCTTGAAAAATCAAAAAACAAAAAACAAAAACAAAAACAACAACAACAACAAAAAGAACGAAGGAGTTGAAGATATAAAAGATATTACAAGTAATCAGGCATATGTCTGATATTTCTTTACTATGTGGGGCAACTTATTGTGCACATTAAAGTGCAATGAATAATAATTACATCCACCCCTTAAAACACAAACACGGAGTACAATGAGAAAACAGAGTGTATGGATATCAACATGAGAATAATATGGAATGAGGACATTAAAGACTGAGGCTGCAGCTTCCGGAGAAAACTGAGAAATCTTTGTGAATGAATTGATACTCGGGAAGTAGAAGAACGATCAAACTATATGTTACAAGAAATATATCGAACTCGGCTCTAGTCTCCAAAGTTGAATGGAATGTCACAGGATTGTCAGAAGAAGAAATTAGCAGATACGTATCTGATATTTATTTACTGCAGGGATAGGTAATTTGAATTTTACATTAAACCCTAGAAGATTCAATCTAATGATGTCTGTACATTAAATAAAATGTAACACAGGAGGAGTTTGCCAAGAAAACAGCATTATGAAAGAAAAATTCAAGCATAACTATGTGTGTAGTGAGAATGATCAAACTCGAGTTCTACATGATATGGTGGCAGATGGAGAAAAGGTGGCAGATGCTATTGTTTTAGTAGAATATGATGAACATATAATCATATAGAAAGAGGTGAAGGTGAGGAGTAGTACCTGGGTTTTAACTATCCAAAAGAAGTATTATAGAAAAGGGGGTTCTTAGTGCTGTAAAGAGAGTGTCAAATGAGCACAGACTCAACTCTAAAAGAATTTATGAGTCTATTAGAGCCTCTACGGCTCCAAACAGACTTCGCCGAATGTCATGCCAAGGACAAAAGGGAATATTTGCTGACATCTTTAATTCAACTAAAACCCCAAACTGCTCATTTATAATGTGGCTATAATCTGTGTTTAGGGGGTGACCATAGTTAGTAATGAAAGGAGCTGAACTTGTAGAAAACACAGAAGACATTACCAAGTCACTAGATAGTTATCTGGTGTTTATTTATCATATGGGGGCGATGTGATGTGTAAATTAAAGCTCACCAGAAACTTCACCCAGAATATCAGAGAGATGTATTTAGCTTAGAGGACTTTTTGTTCTTAATTCTTTTCAAGGGAAAAAATAAGGTTCTTATAGATATTAGCTTTCTCTTCTTCTTAGGCAGAGCAAAAAAAAAAGCCAACTACATCATGAGGTAGGAGGGAGGTTGAAGTGTTACGGGAATGCTTGGGGGTTCTTCATTAAGAAGGTGAGAGTTAAACAAATACTCTGAAGCAGGTGAGAGTGGGAGCCTCCTGGGGAGGGGAGACTGGACTTTGTAGGTGCCAGGCACTCTGCTGAATGATCTCACTTGTTACCATTATTAACCACTCAGCAGATGAGGAGCAAGGGCAAACAGAGGGCAATTATCTTTGCCAAGCACAGTCAGTGCGAGCAATAGTCTGGATGTAAAATGAAGTCGTCTTACTGAGGAAACTCAAATGCACGAAAACTCCTGAGCTCTCCACAATCTCCACCTTGAATTTTATCCCCACTCAGTCCTCATACCTGAGAGGAAGAACCCCTGAAGGAGAGTGCCTGGAAATGACAGAGGACGCTTGCAGTGCAGGCAGACTGCTATCGCTATATTAATCGATTGCTTTTATCACTGGCAATGAAAACAAAGTCCTGAGCAACAACCGTAAAGTGAGCCCTACTCACAAGCTGTGACATTTGATGCACTGTGACAATACCTCCATGAATGTGGCTCATGGTGACCCTGGAGCCTAAGGAGATCAGATTGACATAGTGTGTGTGTGTGTGTGTGTGTGTGTGTGTGTGTGTGTGTGTGTACATGAGTGTGAAGGTCAACGATTGATTCAGAGTATCTTCTGAGTCACTCTACATCATACTTTTAGAGACAGGGACTCTCACTGAACCTGGAATTCACCAAGTCAGTTAGGCAGGCTGACCAATGAGCTCAAAGAATACCCCTGCCTCTATCTTCTCCATCCTCTCCAACTAAACCCTATACTACCTCCTATCCCCTCCCCTGAGTGCTGGGGCTGCAGATGCATGCCACCACTCAGAACTCAGGTCCTCCAGCTTTCATTCGCCAGCATTTTGCTGACTGAATCACTTCCCAACCCTTTCATTATAAACATTTAATAGACTCAATTTATTTTTGGTTCTCAAAGACTTCCAAATTTTGATTTTTTAAATACCATCATCCTCCTTGTGAATAAAACTAAAACAAATGATGTAATTAGAAACCCATCATTAAATGGAGAAAATATAAGAAATTATGGAGATTTGCGATGAAAGAATTATCATCCAAGGGGAAGAATTTTATTACAAGCTTTCTCAAAAATGAGGCAGACAGCCCCTTTCAGATGAGCTTGGCTCTGGTCATCTTTCTCTCAGTACAACTGATTCAGCTCAAGGTTGTTATAGAAGGTTACACAATTATCTTTCAACTATCACTAAACCTATTTCCCATGCTGAGATGCCAGAAACACCAGATCATGGTATTCAGATTTGAAAAACAATGTCTCTGAGTGCTTTGACATCTCACACACTTTGACATGAGCATCAGGACAAAGGACATCTTAATTCTCTCTTGGGATTAGTGGAGCATATAGTACCAATTCTTGGCATAGCTATAGTAACCTAGAAGAAAAGTGCAATTAAATTTGGAGTTAGCGGCAAGAAGAGCTCATCCTCTCAATTTCAAGGCAACATGAGGTAGTGACTGACCTTGCTTCTGGGTACAACTGCAAATCCAGGCCTCCATCCAGAGAGCAAAATGAAGAAATATACCACAGAGACTGCCTCTGCAGGCCTGCCAGCTCTGCCTGGAGGCAGGAACATAAAACATAATGAGAAGCTTCATCTGTCTACTCAATTGCAGCAGTTTTGCCAACTTTTGCAAGGTCCACCTATGCTTCAAAAACTCATTTGAGGAGACCCCCAAAACTTCAGGTGAGAGACTCATTGTCATTCAGAGTAAATCTGAGTGCCGGTAGCCTCCTAGATTTCTCACCATAAAGAAAAATTGAAATCAAGACGTAAACAGAAGAAAAGTGCCAATGATTTTCTTCTGGGATAGGGTCACATATCTACAAAGGTGGCCTTGAACTCTGTGTAGCCACAGATGGACTTCAACTCCTGATTTTTGTCTACCTCTCCCTTCTAAGTACTAGGATTTCAGGCTTACACTACCATATCTGGTTTTCTGCGGTGCTGAGGATAAAGCTTCCTTTTATAGACTTAACACAAACATTTTTTATGGAACACAAAATATAAATAACCCCCAAACCCAAGTATATAAAATTTTAAATCACGGGTTTACCCTGAAGATGAAAATCCACTCACAGAGAGGACAGAGAAAAGAAAAAGATTGTGTCTCTAAAGAGTCTACATCACCAACTTGACCCCAGAACGAGTTAGCCAACTGTCTTCTTACACAGCTGCTTTCAAAAATGCACACACACACACAAAAAAAATCTCCAAAAGGTTAACTATGCCTGTCAGCCTAAAGAATTCCTATGTGGCTCAGACTTAGCCTGTGCGCGCATTATCAATGCCTGGGCTTCCTTCACACTTCCTATATCCCTTTAGGTCATAGGATAATATACAAGTGAAATCAAAGCGGATATTAGTCACTGACATACAGTTATTACTCCAGGGTGAGGTGAGGAAAGCACATGGGAAACCGATATCAGAATGTTCCCAGCCTGCTTCAAGGATCTACATTGACTTTTTGTTTTCTTTCTTATAATGGCCACGATATCTGAAACCTGTTTCTCAGAACAAGGTCATCTCATTGTCCCTTGATTACAGCCCTCGCCCAAGAAGCCAGCGTGGCTACCCATTATTTGTAGCATGTTGTGCAGGTGGGAAAAACAGCACAGAGAAGAAAGGGATCACTGGTGACTCGTGAGTAGTGACCAGGCCCTTTACCTTAGAAAATTAATTTCCAGCCCTTTGGGCACTCTTCACATCTTTGGAAAATACTAATATATTGAAATTTTAAAAATCACTTTGCTTTTTTTTCTATGTGTGTGTTAACTGATTTTTCACCTTTACACAATAATAGGATGGGACACTCCCCCCTGCTGTTGTGGTTTTACAAGTGAAGAAAATGAAGTCCAGATGACTAAGTAGTTTTATCAAATGTACAAAAGTTGTGAGGATCAAGGTTCCAACTTTGTCAGTCTGGCACAAAAAAAAAATCATATTTGTAGCCGTTAAACCATTCTCCTCCATAAATCAGACTACTTGGCATGAATATCCCTCCACACATGGATTCTAAACACTGGATAGGGAAAAAGAAAGTTAGAATACGATAATACGGGTGATCATGTAGAAAGGCATTTCTACTAAACATCAAGGATACCAGAATCTTATTGTGAGATATCCTAAGACTACGAAGAACTATAGATGATTGTCTAACAACCATCTGACTTGACCTGATCTACTTGTCAATGTGTCCATTTGTGATAAGTAGATTTTGCCTTAGTTACTATTCTCCTTTTATGGTGAAAGACTATAGCCAAGGTAACTCCTCCTCCTCCTCCTCCTCCTCCTCCTCCTCCTCCTCTTCCTCCTCCTCCTCCTCCTCCTCTTCTTCTTCTTCTTCTTCTTCTTCTTCTTCTTCTTCTTCTTCTTCTTCTTCTCCTTCTCCTTCTCCTTCTCCTTCTCCTTCTCCTTCTCCTTCTCCTTCTCCTTCTCCTTCTCCTTCTCCTTCTCTTCCTCCTCCTCCTCCTCCTCCTCCTCCTCCTCCTCATCCTCCTTGATTTTATTTATTCTTTTCATTAGATATTTTCTTTATTTACATTTCAAATGTTATCCCCCTTCCTGGTTTCCCCTCTGAAAATCCCCTATCCCCTTTCCCCTACCCCTGCTCAACAACCCACCAACTCCCACTTTTTGGCCCTAGCATTCACCTTCACTGGGGCATAGAGCCTTTACAGGACCAAGGGTCTTTCTTCCCACTGATGACCGACCGACAAGGCCATCCTCTGCTACACATGCAGCTGAAGCCATGGGTCCCTCCATGTGTACTCTTTAGTTGGTGGTTTAGTGCCTGGGAGCTCTGAGATACTGGTTGGTTCATATTGTTGTTCCTCCTATGGGGCTACAAACCCCTTCAGATCCTTGGGTCCTTTCTCTAGTTTCTTCACTGGGGACCCTGTCCTCACTCCAATGTTGGCTGAGAGTATCCAGCTCTGTATTTGTCAGGCACAGGAAGAACCTCTCAAGAGATAGCAATATCAGGGTTCTGTCAGCAAGCACTTGTTGGCAATAATTTCTGAGTTTGGTGACTGTATATGGGATGGATACCCAGGTGGGAGAGTCTCTGGATATTCTTTTTCTTGGTCTCTGCTCCATACTTTGTCTCTGTAACTCCTTCCATGGGTATTTTGTTCCCCCTTCTAAGAAGGACTGAAGCATCCACACTTTGGTCTTCTTTCTTCTTGAGCTTCATGTGGTCTGTGTCCTGTATCTTGGGTATTCTGAGCTTCTGGGCTAATATCCACTTATCAGTGAGTGCATGACATATGTGTTCTTTTGTGATTGGGTTACCTCACTCAGGATGATATTTTCTCCTTTTTTTTTCCATTTTTTATTAGGTATTTAGATCATTTACATTTCTAATGCTATACCAAAAGTCCCCCATACCCACCCACCCCCACTCCCCTACCAACCCACTCCCCCTTTTTGGCCCTGGCGTTCCCCTGTACTGGGGCATATAAAGTTTGCGTGTCCAATGGGCCTCTTTTTCCAGTGATGGCCGACTAGGCCATCTTTTGATACATATGCAGCTAGAGTCAAGAGCTCCGGGGTACTGGTTAGTTCATAATGTTGTTCCACCTATAGGGTTGCAGATCCCTTTAGCTCCTTGGGTACTTTCTCTAGCTCCTCCATTGGGAGCCCTGTGATCCATCCATTAGCTGACTGTGAGCATCCACTTATGTGTTTGCTAGGCCCCAGCATAGTCTCACAAGAGACAGCTACATCTGGGTCCTTTCGATAAAATCTTGCTAGTGTATGCAATGGTGTCAGCGTTTGGATGCTGATTATGGGGTGGATCCCTGGATATGGCAGTCTCTACAGGGTCCATTCTTTCATCTCAGCTCCAAACTTTGTCTTTGTAACTCCTTTCATGGGTGTTTTGTTCCCAATTCTAAGGAGGGGCATAGTGTCCACACTTCAGTCTTCATTCTTCTTGAGTTTCATGTGTTTAGCAAATTGTATCTTATATCTTGGGTATCCTAGGTTTTGGGCTAATATCCACTTATCAGTGAGTACATATTGTGTGAGTTCCTTTGTGAATGTGTTACCTCACTCAGGATGATGCCCTCCAGGTCCATCCATTTGGCTAGGAATTTCATAAATTCATTCTTTTTAATAGCTGAGTAGTACTCCATTGTGTAGATGTACCACATTTTCTGTATCCATTCCTCTGTTGAGGGGCATCTGGGTTCTTTCCAGCTTCTGGCTATTATAAATAAGGCTGCTATGAACATAGTGGAGCATGTGTCCTTCTTACCAGTTGGGCCATCTTCTGGATATATGCCCAGGAGAGGTATTGCTGGATCCTCCGGTAGTACTATGTTCAATTTTCTGAGGAACCACCAGACTGATTTCCAGAGTGGTTGTACAAGCTTGCAATCCCACCAACAATGGAGGAGTGTTCCTCTTTCTCCACATCCACGCCAGCATCTGCTGTCACCTGAATTTTTGATCTTAGCCATTCTGACTGGTGTGAGGTGGAATCTCAGGGTTGTTTTGATTTGCATTTCCCTGATGATTAAGGATGTTGAACATTTTTTCAGGTGCTTCTCTGCCATTCGGTATTCCTCAGGTGAGAATTCTTTGTTCAGTTCTGAGCCCCATTTTTTAATGGGGTTATTTGATTTTCTGAAGTCCACCTTCTTGAGTTCTTTATATATGTTGGATATTAGTCCCCTATCTGATTTAGGATAGGTAAAGATCCTTTCCCAATCTGTTGGTGGTCTTTTTGTCTTATTGACGGTGTCTTTTGCCTTGCAGAAACTTTGGAGTTTCATTAGGTCCCATTTGTCAATTCTCGATCTTACAGCACAAGCCATTGCTGTTCTGTTCAGGAATTTTTCCCCTGTGCCCATATCTTCAAGGCTTTTCCCCACTTTCTCCTCTATAAGTTTCAGTGTCTCTGGTTTTAAGTGAAGTTCCTTGATCCACTTAGATTTGACCTTAGTGCAAGGAGATAAGTATGGATTGATTCGCATTCTTCTACACGATAACAACCAGTTGTGCCAGCACCAATTGTTGAAAATGCTGTCTTTCTTCCACTGGATGGTTTTAGCTCCCTTGTCGAAGATCAAGTGACCATAGGTGTGTGGGTTCATTTCTGGGTCTTCAATTCTATTCCATTGGTCTACTTGTCTGTCTCTATACCAGTACCATGCAGTTTTTATCACAATTGCTCTGTAGTAAAGCTTTAGGTCAGGCATGGTGATTCCACCAGAGGTTCTTTTATCCTTGAGAAGAGTTTTTGCTATCCTAGGTTTTTTGTTATTCCAGATGAATTTGCAAATTGCTCCTTCTAATTCGTTGAAGAATTGAGTTGGAATTTTGATGGGGATTGCATTGAATCTGTAGATTGCTTTTGGCAAGATAGCCATTTTTACAATATTGATCCTGCCAATCCATGAGCATGGGAGATCTTTCAATCTTCTGAGATCTTCTTTAATTTCTTTCTTCAGAGATTTGAAGTTTTTATCATACAGATCTTTCACTTCCTTAGTTAGAGTCACGCCAAGATATTTTATATTATTTGTGACTATTGAGAAGGGTGTTGTTTCCCTAATTTCTTTCTCAGCCTGTTTATTCTTTGTATAGAGAAAGGCCATTGACTTGTTTGAGTTAATTTTATATCCAGCTACTTCACTGAAGCTGTTTATCAGGTTTAGGAGTTCTCTGGTAGAATTTTTAGGGTCACTTATATATACTATCATATCATCTGCAAAAAGTGATATTTTGACTTCCTCTTTTCCAATTTGTATCCCCTTGATCTCCTTTTGTTGTCGAATTGCTCTGGCTAATACTTCAAGTACTATGTTGAAAAGGTAGGGAGAGAGTGGGCAGCTTTGTCTAGTCCCTGATTTTAGTGGGATTGCTTCAAGTTTCTCTCCATTTAGTTTGATGTTGGCTACTGGTTTGTTGTATATTGCTTTTACTATGTTTAGCTATGAGCCTTGAATTCCAGATCTTTCCAA
The DNA here is from genome assembly GCF_000001635.26 of Mus musculus. Classification (NCBI taxonomy): domain Eukaryota; kingdom Metazoa; phylum Chordata; class Mammalia; order Rodentia; family Muridae; genus Mus; species Mus musculus. The sequence continues at coordinate 92,130,780 of NC_000078.6, read as the reverse complement.
ATCTTTTATCATGAAGGGGTGTTAAATTTTGTCAAATGCTTTCTCAGCATCTAATGAAATGATAGATCATATGTTTTTTTCTTTGAGTTTGTTTATATAGTGTATTACATTGATGGATTTCTGTAAATTAAACCATCCCTGCATCCCTGGGATGAAGCCTACTTGATCATGATAGATGATTGTTTTGATGTGTTCTTGGATTTGGTTTGTTAGAATTTTATTGAGTAGTTTTACATCGATATTCATAAGGGAAATTGGTCTGAAGTTCTCTATCTTTGTTGGGTCTTTCTGTGGTTTAGGTAAGGATGATATTTTCTAATTCAATGCATTTGCCTAAGAATTTCATGAATTTGTTGTTTTTAAAAGCTGAGTAGTACTCCAATGTGTAAATGTACCACATTTTCTGTATCCATTCCTCTGTTGAGGGATATCTGGGATCTTTCCAGCTTCTGGCTATTATAAATAAGGCTGCTATGAACATAGTGGAGCATGTGTTCTTATTACATGTTGGAGCATCTTCTAGGTATATGCCCAGGAGTAGTATTGTTGGGTCCTCAGGTAGTACTATATCCAGTTTTCTAAGGAACCACCAAACTGATTTCCAGAGTGGTTGTGTCAGTTTACAATCCCACCAGAATTGGAGGACTGTTTCTCTTCCTCCACATCCTCTCCAGCAACTGCTGTCACCTGAATTTTTTGATCTTAGCCATTCTGACTGGTATGAGGTGGAATCTCAGGGTTGTTTTGATTTGAATTTCCCTGATGACTAAGGATGTTGAACATTTTTCAGGTGCTTCTTAGCCATTCCGTATTACTCTGATGAGAATTCTTTATTTAGCCCTGTACCCCATTTTTCATAGGGATATTTGGTTCTCTGTAGTCTAATTTCTTGAGTTCTTTGTATATCTTGGATATTAGCTATCTATAGGATATAGGGTTGGTAAAGATCTTTTCCAGTCTGTTGGTTGCTGTTTTGTCCTATTGTCAGTGTCCTTTGCCTAACAGAAGCTTTGCAATTTTATGAGGTCCCATTTGTCAATTCTTGATCTGTATTACAAGAACTTCAAGTCTCTGAAGAATGAAACCAAAGATTTCAGAAAATGGAAAGATCCCCCATGCTCATGGATTTATAGTATTAATATAGTAAAAATGACCATCTTGCCGAAAGCAATATACAGTATGAATCAATGCAGTACCCATCATGATTCCAACTCAATTCTTCATAGAGTTAGAAAGAATTTGCAAATTCACCTGGAATAACAAAAAGCCTAGGATAGCAAAAACTATTCTCAACAGTAAAAGAACTTCTGGTAAAATCATCCTTGACCTCAAGCTGTGCTACAGAGCAATTGTGGTAAATACTGCATGGTAATGGTACAGTGACAGGCAGGTAGGTCAATGGAATAGAATTGAAGACCCAGAAATGAACCCACACACCTATGGTCCCTTGATCTTTGACAAAAGAGCCAAAACCACCCAGTGGAAAAAAGACAGCATTTTCAAACAAATGGTTCTGGTTAATTGGTGCTTAGCGTGTAGAAGAATACAAATCAATCCGTTCTTATCTCCTTGTACAAAGCTCAAGTCCGAGTGGATCAAGGACCTCCAGATAAAACAGATACACTGCAACTGATAGAGGAGAAAGTAGGGAAGAGCCTTGAACATATGAGCCAGGACCATCATGACAAGAAGCACGGCATCAGGCCTGAAAACATGATGCTGGAACAGTAGCTGAGAGCTCTCATCTCACCCACAGATTTCAGGGAGCAAGAGGGAGAAAGGGGAGGAGGCAGAGAAAGAGAAAGAGAGGGAGGACAGAAAGACAGACAGACAGACAGACTAGACCTGGCATGGGCTTTTGAAACCTCAAAGCCCACCACCAATAGCACACCTCCTCCAACAAGACAAAAGCCAGCATGATTCAGAGGTCAGGCTCACTTTATATAGCAATCCTCACAGAAAAATTACCAAGGCTCCAAAAGAACTATACCAAATCCTCCAGATGGCAATCCCTTTAAATGTCCTAAACACTTAGTCACTAAGTCCTACCAATTAAAGGTACTCCCTCGAACATGGCCAAAGTGAGGACAACCCGAGTATATGAGCCTTTGAGTGACCATAGAACTATTTTAAGTTCTATCCTTAAATTTTTATTTCACTATCCCTGAGCATCTTTTTTTCTTCCCTAAAGGAAACTGAGCTCCATTAAGAACCATCTAACCCACAGTAAATGTCCACTCAGGGTGCCTATTTCTGAGAGCTATAAGGCAGAGTAAAGGCAGTAGCCGAGACTATAAAACAGTTTCATTAAACAGAAGTAGGGAGATGCAGATAGTGAGTTGGGCCAAAAGTCATAAGCCAAAAGTCTCCCTGACAGGTCATCTTATAATGCTTACTAAACCAGTGCACAGGCTAATGGAGGGAAGGAATGGGACTTCAAATTATCATTCAGTGAATTGAAACACACACAGAGAGAGACAGAGAGAGAGAGAGACAGAGAGACAGAGAGACAGAGAGAGAGAGACAGAGACAGAGACAGAGAGAGTGAGAGAGAGAGATCAAGAAACGTGTAAGGCTTTTACTATCTGTTCCTGTTTCTCTATGTTCCAAGTCAGGGTTTTACTTTCAACCTTACCTAAACTGTAGTCCTGCTGTTGTTTTGAACTCTGACAAAATGGATCTTCTCAGCCTTACTCCCAACTTCTGTTTTTGCTCCTTCTCTACTACAGCAGATATCAAGGTCTGCTGTCCTTCCTAACCCCGGGGGACAATTAACTATTCTTCTCACCGTGCTACCAGGACATCTACTATAAACCACTTATGGACAGGATAAGAGGATGACATCAGGACCCTGAAACAATTCAGAGAAGAGGGTTTCTAAAAAGATCCAGAGCATTTGTAGACAGAGAGGAACTGAGCTCCAGCCAACGTCTTGCATAAGGGAAGAAAATAACCAATAGGAAAAGTTGACAGCAGCTTAGGAGCTCAGAAAGAAGGAAGCGTTAGCCTCAGCGTGGAAAAAGTGCAAGTATTATAGCCAGCCTGGGTATGAATACTCACATGGGACAAAACCTGTTTGAGAAACTTCGATACTTATTGACTACCCACAACCATGCCAACACAATGGGACTTTACTACCTTAATTATAGAAATAAGGAGATAAATAATAGAGTTGAGGAAAAAATATATTTTCCTGCCTTTGGGATGTAAAAATGCAAAGTATGATATCTTAAATCAGGTTGTTTAAAATCCTTCTATGAAAGTGCTTCATGTACTTGACTTGAAATGCCCAGTTTAGTTGCAGAAAATGAAAACATAAATGCACCTTTTTATGAAGATAAATACATTGTAGATGCCGTTATATATAACCCAAGGGTAGGAAAGACATAACAGAGAAGCATAGACTCTTAAACACTGTGCTTACTCACTTGCTAGATGGGTCCAAAAAAAAAAAAAAATCAGTGATTTGCCCCTATAGATCTATGAATATTTTTCAAGTGAGTATTTTTAAGTCGGGGAGGCAGGCTATTTGGAAATTTCTTTAAAGCATGTGTCCTAAGCACATGATATATCTTAAAGAGTAAAACCACACAATTTCACAGAAAGGAAAATTCCGACCTTAGCCATCTGTGATGTCCCAGTGGATACGGGCACAGAGTGTCTGAACGGGCTGCTGAAATGCAATGGGGAACGTACAGCAGCCAGCGAGGCATGTAATGTGAGAGGAGGAACAGAGCATGGTTGGGTTATAAAAGGCAGCCTTAAATGTTTGCTGATGGGACCGCAATAGCTGGAGGCTTATCCATAATACACTCCATACACATAAAAGAGAAGGAAAGACACGGGCATACTGAGGATGAGCACTGCTAAAATATGAGGTAAAGAGGAAAAGGAGACAGAGGCGAAACAGTCCAAAATAGAAAGAAAAACGAAAAGGCAGTGGTAAGACCCACTTGAGAGCACTCAGATGGCAAATCCGAGCATTTGTATGGCTCTAAAGGAGCCAAATGAAACTATCAACGGGGAATGTTCTCATCTGCCAACACAAAGCCCAACAATGGGAAGAGAGGCACGGCTGCCTAAAACAGGTGCCCTAGCGATCCCTTGGCCCACGTTCCTCAGTGAACTCAGTCCTGATATTTATCATAGAGGTCTTCAGTCCTGGAGGCTGGCTGATGGGCATATCTGACCATTCTGTGAGATGTAAAATCCAGAGATGAGGAAAAGAGTGAGTAATGGTATCCAGCAGGATATTGAAGTCAGAAGAATGGAGAACTTTAAATCCTTGCCTCTTCCTCCATAGGTTCAGGTCCCCATCTTGTCACCTGCCCCCCCCCAGGGGTTAGTTCCTTCATTAGGGATTCAAGAGGCTTAGTAATAACTTCTCACTGTCCAAAAAGTCCAGCGAGGTGGGGAAGTGGCAGAATCAACCATTAAATCCCTGTGGAAACAGACAACATGGAAGATTGAGTAACCCCAGGAGTCCCACTTGAAAACTGAGGCTCATAAGAGGATTTTAAGATTAAGAAAAAGCAATGGTGTTAGACCTGATCTTGACAAATATGACAGTACAAAAATGGAAGCAGTTCGAAAAGTAGACTCGCTACAAAATCCCCAATGCCAGTCCAGGCTTCGGATGAATCCTTAATCTTCTGGGAAATCCACCCCAGCAGGCAAACATAAAACAACTGAGTTTCCTTCCCATTTGAAGTATATACTAAGGGATGAGGAAAATCATAGGATGTAATAGGAAACTTTTACTCCAAGCAACACCAACATATGTAGCTGGCATGGGTGAACTGGAAGTACATCCCAGAGATGTTGAAGGAAGACCAAGAATGTTTATATAGCGTGGAGGAATGAAGAGCCACAATTGGAATCCATGCACCTGGCCATTTATCCTCCTTGAAGCAAGGACTCAAGATTCCTAACCTAGAGGGTCTCTCCTCTCCCTCTCTCTTCCCTCCCCATCTCCCTCCCCTCCTCCTCTTCCTCTTCTCCCCCTCCCTTTCTCTCCTCCCTCCCTGCCCCCCTCGAGTTGCTGTGATAAAATACCCTGACAAAAGCAACACAAGGGGAAAAGTGTTTATTCCAATTCACAACTTATGGGTAGAGTTCACCATGGCAGGAAAGTCAAGGCAGGATGAGTTTGAGTTAGTCAGTCCTGTAACACCCACAATCAGGAAGCAGAGAGCAGTGTATACCCTTACTCAGCTAGCTTTCTTTCTTTGTACAGTGCAGGACCAAAGCCCAAAGACTGGTGCTGCCTACTTAAGTGCGAATCTTCTTACCTCAATCAAGTTCTCCAATGTAATTAAATCCTCATAAGCATGCCCAGAGGTTATGTAATATCTTGTAGATGTGCCTGGAGTTTTATCATCTAGCTGGTTTCTGATCCTGTCAACTTAACAATTAACACTAATTAATCAGCAGCAGACTGTGCAGGTTAGCTTGGCTCAGATGATGGCTTCAGGTTTACAGACCCCATTAAAATAAACAAACAAACAAACAAACAAACAAATAAATAAATAAATAAATAAATAAATAAAAGCAGGCGATTCAACAAAACTAATTTCATGGACATAATAATCCCATAATCAGGAATTAGTCCAGAAGGACAATGAATGAATGGTGGATACTGTGAAACAAGCAAAAGTAAACATTCCCCTCATTTTAAGAAAGGAATCTTGCTCTACAGATTTCAGTGCTGTTTTTGCTACTAAGACATCAAGAGAGAATAATGACAAACCACTTTTTAATTTGTCAATTGGACCATAGGTACCTAGATAGTTGGTTGAGTGTTACTATGGGTGTATCTACAGAGTGTCTGGAGATGAGATTAACATTTGAATCCATACACTGATAGAGCAGATTGATGTCTGTCATGGGGTTATGTCTCTACTAGTCAATGTGACTCAGTGAAACGGGAAGTCTGACCCTCCTACAAGTAAGAGGTAACTCCGTCCTATTACTTTGAGCTGAAACATGACTTTTATCCTCCCTTTGGACTCAAAATGACTCTGCTGCAATTGAGACTAGGAGTCCAAATCAGCTTTCCTAGGTCACTAGCTTATTGTTTGCAGGTGATGGGACTTCTACAACCCTGGGACTGTATTGACTGATTCTTTCTACTGTCTCTCCAACCTTCCATTTCATAGGAGGAATAGCTAGAGACAGGTGATGACTTAGTTTCATTTCCTGTTACTATGATAAAATATTCTGAGCAATGGGGCTGGAGAAATTGCTCAGTAGTTAAGAGTACTGGTTGCTGTTAATGAAGACCTGAGTTTAATTCCCAGCATCCACATGGTTGCTCACAATCATCTATAACTCCAGTTACAGAGAACCAACACCTGACTTCCGTGAGCATGTGCTACACATACTTATATGCAGGCAAAACATCCAAAAGCATAGATAGATAGATAGATAGATAGATAGATAGATAGATAGATAGATAGATAGATAGATAGATAGATAGAGATAGATTTTTAAAAAATCCTGACCAAACAATTTAAGGGAGAAAGTGTTTATTTGATTTACAATTCCAGGTTACACCCCAACCATGGAAAAGACAAGTCAGTGAAAATTTGAAGCAACTAGAAAAATTGCATGCACAACAATGAGCAGAGAGCAAAGAATTAATAGAAGTATGCTAATTAACACTCACTGTATTTTATACTGTACAAAAACCCCTCATGAAAGGATGGTGCCACCCACTATGGAAAGTTTTTCTCACCTCAATTAACATAATCAAGTCAATTCCTAACAAACTTGCCCACCAGCCAATATAATCTAGAAAATCTTTCATGGAAACTCACATGGTCTTTCCTTGGAGTATTCTAATGCATTCTCCTCCTCAAAGGGGAGGTATAGAAGAATGTGTTTCTCTTTTCTTATTATATTTAGAATAATAACTTCCCTTGTTCTTTTACCATTTTATTCACAGCGTTTATTGTGTTTTTCTTTGGTCTAGTTGATGTTGACATTATAATCAGAACTTAGAGCTCTGACATAATTCAATTTTGGTGGGGAGGGGAGGAAAGGGTTTATTCAGCTTACGCTTTCTTTTTTTAGGTATTTATTTCATTTACATTTCCAATGCTATCCCAAAAGTCCCCACATGCTCCCCCACCCACTCCCACTTCTTGGCCCTGGCATTCCCCTGTACTGAGGCATATAAAGTTTGCACAACCAATGGGCCTCTCTTTCCACTGATGGCCGAGTAGGCCATCTTCTGATACACATGCAGCTAGAGACACAAGCTCCGGTGGGTACTGGTTAGCTCATAATGTTGTTCCACCTATAGGGTTGCAGATTCCCCCCCCCCAGCTCCTTGGGTACTTTCTCTAGCTCCCCCATTGGGGGCCCTGTGATCCATCCAATAGCTGACTGTGAGCATCCACTTCTGTGTTTGCTAGGCCCTGGCATAGTCTCACAAGAGGCAGCTATATCTGGGTCCTTTCAGCAAAATCTTGCTAGAGTATGCAATGGTGTCCGCATTTGGAAGCTGATTATGGGATGGATCCCTGGGTATGGCAATCTCTAGATGGTCCATCCTTTCGTCACAGCTCCAAACTTTGTCTCTGTAACTCCTTCCATGGGTGTTTTGTTCCCAATTCTAAGAAGGGGCAAAGTGTCCACACTTTGGTCTTAGTTCTTCTTGAGTTTCATGTGTTTTGCAACTTGCATCTTGGGTATTCTAAGTTTCTGGGCTAATATCCACTTATCAGTGAGTACATATCATGTGAGTTCTTTGTGATTGAGTTACCTCACTCAGGATGATGCCCTCAAGGTCCATCCATTTGCCTAGGAATTTCATAAATTCATTCTTTTTAATAGCTGAGTAGTACTCCATTGTGTAAATGTACCACATTTTCTGTATCCATTCCTCTGTTGAGGGACATCTGGGTTTTTTCCGGCTTCTGGCTATTATAAATAAGGCTGCTATGAACATAGTGGAGCATGTGTCCTTCTTACCGGTTGGGACATCTTCTGGATATATGCCCAGGAGAGGTATTGCAGGATTCTCCGGTAGTACTATGTCCAAGTTTCTGAGGAACCGCCAGACTGATTTCCAGAGTGGTTTTACAAGCTTGCAATACCACCAACAATGTCGGAGTGTTCCTCTTTCTCCACATCCTCACCAGCATCTGCTGTCACCTGAATTTTTGATCTTAGCCATTCTGACTGGTGTGAGGTGGAATCTCAGGGTTGTTTTGATTTGCATTCATAATTCAATTTTAAAGTAATTACAAGAACTTTATCCTCAGTTTTCCTACCTGCTGATTTGGCCAATAACATCTTTAAAACACATTTGTTTGGGGAAATATATGGCATATCAAAGGGAAAATGCCCAGATAATGCTTAATAAAATATCAGCTACTAAATGATAGCTTATTACATGTTGAAAGAAAAAAAAAAAAAAAAGCTGGGCAGTGGTGCACACGCCTTTAATCCCAGCACTTTGGAGGCAGAGGCAGGCAGATTTCTGAGTTCAAGGCCAGCCTGGTCTACAGAGTGAGTTCCAGGACAGCCAGGGCTGCACAGAGAAACCCTGTCTTGACAAACAAAACAAAACAAAACAAAACAAAACAAAACAAAACAAAACAAATCAAAACAAGCATAATTTAATGCTGAATCCACATTTTCTACTGTTTTATTTACGTCCACCAAGCATTAGGCATACCAGGTGCTGCAAAAATTATCTATAAACAAATAATGAAATGTACTGATCAAAAATTGAGGGCATTTCTAAAATTATTTAAGCTGTATGTGCATACAATTATGAGTGTGAATGAAAATATTCAACTGAAGAGCACAAACTAGACAGCATGTGATTATAGCACAGCTCAGCCGTGAGGTAACCATAGACTTCTAAAAGAGGAGCTGGACACCCTAGTAAGAAAACTGTGATCCTTAAGGAAAATGATAGAGCCAGTGCTGTGGACTAGAAAGTCCCATTAGAAGGTGTTTTCTGTCATCATTAAAGTTCCCGAAATTAAAGCCAACAATGCCCATTTCTTGACTACTATTGATATAAATTCTTGTGAGCACATTCTTCTAACCTTCATAAAAGGTCACTTCTCACTGGAAGATAACTTGTTAAAAATTGAAAAAAAAATATCTTTATAGTTCAGATCCCAGTATTTAAGGCTCAACTATCTCAGTTTAATCTCTGCCTTTCCATTTACATGAATAGGCTTGGAATACTCGTCTATGAGGACAAAAGAGCAGAACTGAAGAGATCTATAACTTTAGTTTTATAATGACATTATCACAGAGAAGCAAGGAGAATATTCTCTTCTAACATCAGTGTTAGTAATTTTTTGAATAGGCAACAGAATTTAAAGTTAATCAAAATTAAAATTTTTCCATGGAATCTTAAAGATATGCTTATATTTCAAATCTTGTGTTTTGAGAAAACAAAGACAAATTAAAAAAAAAGCAAGAATTCTAAATTTCTGCAACATCAGTTTCCATCATGATTCTGATTACCTGCCTTTCTCTACATTTTTTTTTTAGCAAATGCTATTTAAGCTATATAATGCTACTATAACGTAGCAGAGACTGCCCTGAAGGTGAAGGACACAGAAAAGCACAGTGGAAACTTTCATCTTAGAAGGGAAAAGGAAAGAATAATCATGTAAACAAACGATAACCCAAGGTGGACTTCTGTAGGGGACAGTTTGGAGATAATGTATAGGAGTGACACGGGTACCTCATTAGGAATTCTCAGCAAAGAGCCTTCCAAACAAGCAACATTGCGCTGACACTGGCCACAAAGACCCAGACTGGTTTAGGGGAAGGTGTTCTGAGCAAGGGAACCACCAGTGCAAACTCCAGGGTACAGAGAGACAAGGACAAGGCTAGCTTGATGCTGGCATGCTCAAAGGAGAAAGCGGTATGAGAATAAGGTGTCTGCAGCTATTACAGACAACGGTAATTTTGCTTACAAAGCAGAGGATACACCCAGCCCAATGATCTCAGAGTCCAGTGTTCCTCATTATCACGGAGCTAAACCCTTTTCTGGCAACCAAACACTATACTTCTGGAAAAATAGCTGGAAAGCAGATTTGACTCCTTGGCTGTAGGATTTTATTTATCTGTAACACGAGGCCATTCAGTAAGCCAAACGATTCTATAAAATGGATTCCCAGGGATGGCCCAATCCATTCTGTCTACTTAAGGGGTGCCATTAGTTTCCCCTTGGCTGATGCAGACTGCTATGTCCAACTTGGACATTATGGAGTTGTCTGGGAAGAGAAAGGCCAGTGAGTGAGAAATGACAAATGTCTTGCCTCTGCAAAGTACACTTTCTCAATGAATCAGCACCATAGTGCTGGGCCTTCCCGCTTCTTCCCGGGATTGGGGGCCAACTCCACAGGCTCCTTAGGGACCAGAAAAATTTGTACTCACATTTTTTTTCCTGCCTAAGGAACACAGCAAGACAGATCTGGTTTAAATCAAACTCCCATCCAAGGCTTACCTCTACTCTCCAATGGACAGGAAATGAGACAAATAAAAACAGTTTGACTTACCCTGAATAGATCAGCCACTCGTTGAAGCATTCAATGAGAGACTGAGACAAGGGAAATCTCAGGATTGACCAAGCTAATGCAACATCTCAGGTCATTTTCATTTCCCCATCAGTAATTCTGCTATATAGTAAAGAATACTCATCTATGCATCTGATGTGTCTGTCAGATGCCCATTTAGTTTAATGCCTTCACAACATCAATTCATCTCTATTTCAATGTAATTTCCATGTACTCTATCCCTGTGTCTCTGTGACTCTCTGTCTGATCTGTCTCTCAGTGTGTGTCTGTGTCTCTATGTCTCTATTTCTCTCTCTCTCTCTCTCTCTCTCTCTCTCTCTCTCTCTCTCTCTCTCTCTCTCTCTCTCTCTCTCTCTCTCTCTCTCTCTCTCTCTCTCTCTCTCTCTCTCTCCCTCCCTCCCTCCCTCCCTCCCTCCCTCCCTCCCTCCCTCCCTGTGCTGATCAGAGAAGTTCAGAAATCAGAGAGTGTATGTCCTGATCTTGGGCCAAATTGATGTAAGAAAACTTTCCTTTTCAGCCAAGTTTATTCTACAAAACTTAATTATCCAATTCCTATTGTCTTAGAAGTAAATTAGAAACTGAGTGAAAATTATGATATTGCCAAGTTTCTGTGGAGAAGTACAGCAATGATAATGAAGTATTGCTTATGAAGCCTTCACTAAGTGCCAAGCAGCACATTATAAGTGCAATGGATACTTTCTGTTCTTTATTTCTCAAACCAGCCTACAGAGTGGCAAAGGAGATTCATGGTCTCTGTAACTGCAAAATGTATAGATACAACTTGCGGAGTCCTACTTTGTTGTTTATATGTATATTGCCTCAAGACTGACCATTCTGTATTAGACAACCAATAAGGAAGCTTATCTCTGGGAGAGGCACAACTTGCAGAGGCCTATTTTGTTGTTTATGTGTATTTCATTTCAAGACTGACCATTCTGTATTAGACAACCAATAAGGAAGCTTATCTCTGGGAGAGACTAACCGTCTGCAAAGTCCATCATCTTATCAGAATTTGAAAATTCTTTCACTATGTCTTTTATTCAGAAATGGAAATGTATGGCTATTTTAGAAGACTGTAGATATAATTACAAATACTGATTTTGATTTTTGTCTTATTACATTTATCATGGTCATTGAACCACAACCCACACTCAAACTCTAACCTCTAACATTTTTAAAATTAATTTATCTTCTCATATATTATATCCCAACAACAATTTTTCTTTCCTCCCTCCACCCCCACCTTTTCCCTACACATTCTACCTCCTCCATACCATCTCCTTCCTAAACATCCACTTGTCCTCTGTTTCCCTTCAGAAAAGGGCAGACCTCCCTTTTCTAACTAAATTAAACATGGCATATCTAATTGCAATGAGATTATAACCTCTAGCTTTTGATTTTGTGAATAAAGTTTTATTGGAACACAGCCGTGCAACTATTCATCTTTATGCTGTCTATCATGTGGGTTTCTTTAATGCTGCAATATTAAGGGCTAAGTAGTTACAACATAGTCTATCTGGATCAAGGAGAATAAAAAAATATTTTTAATTAAATTTTATTTTAATTGAAATACAATTATAACATTTCTAGCCTTCCTTCAGCCCTTCAGCCCTTCCAATTACCATCCCTTGAACCCTTCTATGTTCTCCCATTCCCAAGTTGAAACCCTGCTTTTATTTGGTGTGTGTGCGTGTGTGTGTGTGTGTGTGTGTGTGTGTGTACACTCACAAATTTGTGTAAATGCTACTTGCTGACTCCAATTTTTTTTTGGTTATGTGTATATGGTTTCAAGGCTGACCATTCTGCATCAAGCAACTAATAAAGAAGCCCATCTCTGGGAGAGGCTAGTTCTCCCAGCCATCAATCATTGCCTGCAGTTCTTTGTCTAGAGGTATAATATCTCTTCCATGTTGTTCCCTGAGCCACAGATTCAGGAGCTGTGATGTCAATGCAAACACTGGGGTTTAGCTCCCCATGATCCTTTGATCTCTGCATTGTGTCCAGCTGTAGTTTTCTATGACGACCTTCATTTGTTGTAGAGAGAACTTTTTGTGAGTGGTCATCGCTACAATTATCTGTTGCTATAAGGATATGATTTAGAATGTACTAAAAATGATGCTGGGTTAATAGTAGATTCTTTTCTAAGGTCCATGGTCTCACTAGCCCAGGGAAACTGGCTAGATCTCCAGTACCAGGCATGATCTCCCTTTTGTTGGTTTCCCTTCTGCGGGCCTTAAATTCAATTAGAGGGCTGTTTGTTATCATGGACATGTGAGTACCACTTTGGACACCTTTATGCACATCTTGTCCTGCTAGTCATTGCCATGGTTCACTAAGTGTTGCACTTGTTACCTGCTTTTTATTTAGATTTAGTTTGGTTTGGTTTGGTTTGGTTTGGTTTGGTTTGGTTTGGTTTGGTTTGGTTTTTTGACATCAGGATCCTCTATATAGTTTTGGCTACGCTGGAACTCACTATGTAGACCAGACTGGTATTGAACTCACAGAGATCTGACAGCTCTGACTACCAAGTGCTGGCATTGAAAGTGTGTGCCACCACAATTGTCCAGGTAAGACAGTTTAATTGCTTGTCTTCCTTGGCAGTTTGCAGGGCACTGTCTGGAAACATGAGAGTATAGAAAAATCATAAGAACAAGAGGACCAAAAAGTGTACTATAAAACCATATCTTCTAGAAGTGGCTGTGTGAATAAGACCAGAACAAATGCATATTAATGGAAATGTTAACTATGAAAGGGGGAGGTTTCATAGGATCCTACCTCTAGACAAAGAGCTATGGGCAAGGATTGACTGTTAGGAGAAGACTTAGCTTCTCTCACACAAGTTCAGAAAAAATACTTGAAGGTTAGATCAAGCTTCGCTCATCCAAGTTGTGGGTTCAAAGTGTCCAATAATTTTCAATGTTTTTAAATTATTTTTACCAATGGAACCAAAGAATCTGCAAATGTTTCTCTGCATCCTTTATAACAATACTGGAACATTTATTGCTTCCACAAATGATACAAACAAACACAGTATTTTGTACACTAACTTTCAGAGATTGATTAAGAAAATTTAAGAAAAATAAAATGCTCACTAGAATGAAGTTGGCCACATGTGTGGTGTCATATTCCAGGCCTTTCTGACAAGAAAAACTAAGGCAGGACTTCCTCCTCCTTTCTCTCCAGCTTTCCTCTCTTTTTTTCTTAATTTTTATGAACTTTAGTATAAGAATAGAAATAAAAACTTCACACACCAAAATTAACCAGCCTCAAAGTCTATACAACTTAATGGAGTCTATAAAGTTAGAATGAGCATTCAGAACAGAAGCTGTGAAGCTTCAAGTTGAATTTTACACTTTAAATATCAACTATATTTTATGCTCTTAGGCACCACCAAAACCAACAGGTCCTACCTAGGAGAATTTCTCTTCATATTCCTCCTTGCAGAGTCTTGATTTCTGTTTCCTTATTAAGCAAATTGACACCTGGTGTTTCTGTATGAGGAGCATTCATTTTGGTTATTCATAATTTCAGAGAAATGTCTGGCAAATTTTATACATTATACACTGAAGTTTGAAACTTAAGGCAAAATAAACAAAGGGAAAAAAAAAGAACTAGGAGTTATTGAGTACTGTCCTTAATCTCAGATGGTGTAGTCCTTTGGGAAGATGATAAAACTTAAGAAACCTCCAATTTTTCATTCCCTACCAGGATTGTTGATGGCCACTCTTACAACAGCACATGTTCCTCATCCTACCTTAAGAAGTATATGTGCCACAAGAAGGTTGAGGTTCTTTTCATCGTGTTGATTTCATTAAATAGTTCTGCAAGCTTTGTCATTCTGAGCCATCTCTCCATCAGAGGTCTCAAAAAGAACAGCATCAACCACATAACACAAGGAAATGATCCATTTAAAAATAGGTCTGGTATCTGATTCTGAGCCTGGCATGATCTTTGGTTTAAATAAAAAGAGAGAGAGAGGAGAGGTGTCTGCCCCACCTGGGAGGACTTTGTTGGAGCACGGGGGGTTGGGGGGCATCTTGGTTCCAGGATCCCACAGAGACTAGTCTGCACAGGTGAGAGTGTGGACTACAGAAGCTAACAGCTTTTGGGACAGGCAGAAGCCACACAGCTTCTGGGGCAGACCCCTTCTTAAGCTCCAGACATCTGGGCACCTTCCCTGCCAGAGGGGAACTGTCCACCCTGCCCAGGAGGGCTTTGCCGGAGCACCTGGGAGAGCCATCTCTGATCCAGGATCTCTCAGAGACTAGACTGTGTAGGTGAGAGTGCCGACTACAGAAGCTACACAGCTTCTGGGACAGGCCCTGTTTCAGGCCTTCATCTTCTGCCAGGAGGTAGGTCCAAATGCCAGATATCTGTGCACCTTCCCGGCAAGAGGAGAGCTTGCCTGCAGAGAGTACTCTGACCAATGAAACTCAGGAGAGAGCTCGTCTCCCAGGTCTGCTGATAGAAGCTAACAGAATCACTGGAGAAACAAGCTCTAACCAGAGACAACTATAACAACTAAATCCAGAGATTACCAGACGGCTAAAGGCAAACGTAAGAATCTTAATAACAGAAACCAAGACCATTCACCATTATTAGAACCCAGCATTCCCACCTCTGCCAGTCCTGGATACCCCAACACACCCAAAAAGCTACACCCAAATTTAAAAGTATATCTCATGATGATGGTAGAGGACATCAAGAAGGACTTTAATAACTCACTTAAGGAAATACAGGAGATCACTAATAAAGAAAAACAGGAAAACACAACCACATAGGTAGAAGTCCTTAAAGAAAAACAGGAAAACACAACAAAACAGGTGATGGAATTGAACAAAACCATACAAAACTCAAAAGGGAAAGTAAACACAATAAAGAAAACCCAAAGTGAGGCAACGCTGGAGATAGAAACCTTAGGAAAGAAATCTGGAACCATAGATACCAGCATCAGCAACAGAATACAAGAGAATCTCAAGTACAGACAAGTCTACATAGAACATGGGCACAACAATCAAAGAAAATGCAAAATGCAAAAGGATCTTAAGTCAAAACATCCAGGAAATCCAGGACACAATGATGAAGACCAAACATAGAGATAATATGAGAAGATGAGAGTGAAGATTTTTCAACTTAAAGGGCCAGGAAATATCTTCAACAAAATTATAGAAGAAAACTTCCCAAACCTAGAGAAAGAGATGCTCATGAACATAAAAGAAGCCTACAGAACTCCAAATAGACTGTACCAGAAAAGAAATTCTTCCTGACACATAATAATCAGAACAACAAGTGTACTAAATGAAGACAAAATATTAAAAGCAGAAAGGTAAAAAGATCAAGTAACATATAACGGCAGGCATATTAGAATTATTCCAGACTTCTCATCAGAGACTATGAAAGCCAGAAGATCCTGGACAGATGTTATACAGACACTAAGAAAAAGGCTACTATATCCAGCCAAACTTTCAATTACCATAGATGGAGAAACCAAGCATTCCATGACAAAACCAAATTCAAACTATATCTCTCCACAAATCCAGCCCTTCAAAGAATAATAACAGAAAAAAAAAACAATACAAGGACAGAAACTATGCCCTAGAAAAAGCAAGAAAGTAATCTTTCAACAAACCTAAAAGAAGACAGCCACAAGAACAGAATGCCAACTCTAACAAAAAAATAAAAGGAAACAACAATTACTTTCCCTTAATATATCTTAATATCAATGTACTCAATTCCCCAATACAAAGACATAGACTAAGTGACTGGCTACACAAACAGGACCGAACATTCTGCTGCTTACAGGAAACCCATCTCAGGGAAAAAGACAGACACTACCTCAGAGTGAGAGGCTGGAAAAAAATTTTCCAAGCAAATGGTCTGAAGAAACAAGCTGGAGTAGCCATTCTAATATCGAATAAAATAAACTTCCAACCCAAAGTTATCAAAAAAGACAAGGAGGGGCACTTCATACTCATCAAAGGTAAAACCTTCCAAGAGGAACACTAAGTTCTAAATATCTATACTCCAAATGCAAGGGCAGCCACATACATTAAAGAAACTTTAGCAAAGCTCAAAGCACACATTGCACTTCACACAATAATAGTGGGAGACTTCAACACACCACTTTCATCAATGGACAAATCAAGAAAAGGGAAACTAAACAAGGACACTGTGAAGCAAACAGAAGTTATGAAACAAATGGATTTGACAGATATCTACAAAACATTTTATCCTAAAACAAAAGGATATGCCTTCTTCTCAGCACCTCATGGTACCTTCTCCAAAATAGACCACATAATTGGTCACAAAACAGGCCTGAACAGATAAAAAAATATTGAAATTGTCCCATGCATCCTATCAGATCACCATGGACTAATGCTGATCTTCAATAACAACATAAATAATAGAAAGCCAACATTCATGTGGAAACTGAACAACACTCTTCTCAATGACACCTTGGTCAAGGAAGGAATAAAGAAAGAAATTAAAGACTTTTTCGAGTTTAATGAAAATGAAGACACAACATACCCAAATTTATGAAACACAATGAAAGCATTTCTAAGAGAAAAACTCATAGCTCTGAGTACCTCCAAAAAGAAATTAGAGAGAGCACATACTAGCACCTTGACAACACACCTAAAAGCTCTAGAACAAAAGGAAACAAATTCACCCAAGAGGAGTAGACAGCAGGAAATAATCAAATTCAGGGGCAAAATCAACCAAGTGGAAACAAGAAGAACTATTCAAAGAATCAACCAAAGGAGGAGCTGGTTCTTGGAGAAAATCAACAAGATAGATAAACCCTTAGCCAGACTCACTAGAGGGCACAGGGACAGCATCCTAATTAACAAAATCAGAAATGAAAAGGGAAACATAACAACAGAATCTGAAGAAATCCAAAACACCATCAGATTCTTCTACAAAATGCTATACTCAACAAAACTGGAAAACCTGGATGAAATGGCCAATATCTAGAAAGATACCTGGTACCAAAGTTAAATCAGGATCAGGTTAATGATCTAAACAGTCCTATATCCCCTAAAGAAATAGAAGCAGTCATTAATAGTCTCCCAACCAAAAAAAGCCCAGGACCAGATGGGTTTAGTGCAGAGTTCTATCAAACCTTAAAAGAAGATTTAATTCCAGTTCTGAACAAACTATTCCACAAAATAGAAGTAGAAGGTACTCTACCCAACTCATTCTATGAAGCGACAATTACTCTGATACCTAAAACACAAAAAGATCCAACAAAGATAGAGAACTTTAGACCAATTTCCCTTATGAATATCGATGCAAAAATACTCAATAAAATTCTCGCTAACCAAATCCAAGAACACATCAAAACAATCATCCATCCTGACCAAGTAGATTTCATTCCAGGGATGCAGGGATGGTTTAATTTATGGAAATCCATCAATGTAATCCATTATATAAACAAACTCAAAGACAAAAACCACATGATCATCTCATTAGATATGGAGAAAGCATTTGACAAAATCCAACACCCATTCATGATAAAAGTCTTGGAAAGATCAGGAATTCTAGGCCCACACCTAACCATGATAAAAGCAATCTACAGCAAACCAGTAGCCAACATCAAAGTAAACGGTGAGAAGCTGGAATCAATCCCACTAAAATAAGGGAATAGACAAGGCTGCCCACTTTCTCCCTACCTATTCAACATTGTATTGAAGTCCTAGCCAGAGCAATTCGACAACAAAAGGAGATCAAGGGGATGCAAATTGGAAAGGAAGAAGTCAAAACATCACTTTTTGCAGATGATATGATACTATATATAAGTGACCCTAAAAATTCCATCAGAAAACTCCTAAACCTGATAAACATCTTCAGTGAAGTAGGTGGATATAAAATTAATTCAAATAAGTCAATGGACTTTCTCTACACAAAGAATAAACAGGCTGAGAAAGAAATTAGGGAAACAACACCCTTCACATTAGTCACAAATAATATAAAATACCTTGGCATGACTCTAACTAAGGAATTGAAAAATCTGTATGATAAGAACTTCAAGTCTCTAAAGAAAAAAATTAAAGATCTCAGAAGATGGAAAGATCTCCCATGCTCATGGATTGGCAGGATCAATATAGTAAAAGTGGCTATCTTGCCAAAAGCAATCTACAGATTCAATACAATCCCCATCAAAATTCCATCTCAATTCTTCAACGAATTAGAAAGGGCAATCGGCAGATTCATCTGGAATAACAAAAAACCTAGGTTAGCATAAAATCTTCTCAAGGATAAAAGAACCTTTGAGGGAATCACCATGCCTGACCTAAAGCTGTACTACAGAGCAATTGTGATAAAAACTGCATGGTACTGGTATAGCGACAGACAATTCGACCAATGGAATAGAATTGAAGACCCAGAAATGAACCCACACACCTATGCTAACTTGATCTTTGACAAGGGAGGTAAAACCATCCAGTAGAAAAAAGACAGCATTTTCAACAAATGGTGCTGGCACAACTGGAGGTTATCATGTAGGAGAATGCGAATTGATCCATTCCTATCTCCTTGTACTAAGGTCAAATCTAAGTGGATCAAGAAACTCCACATAAAACCAGAGACAGTGAAACTTATAGAGGAGAAAGTGGGGGAAAGCCTGGAAGATATGGGCACAGGGGTAAATAGAACAGCAATGGCTTGTGCTTTAAGATTGAGAATCGACAAATGGGACCTCATAAAATTACAAAGCTTCTGTAAGGCAAAAGACACCATCAATAAGACAAAAAGGCCACCAACAGATTGGGAAAGGGTCTTTACCAATCCTAAATCAGATAGGGGACTAATATCCAATATATATAAGGAACTCAAAAAGGTGGACTCCAGAAAATCAAATAACCCCATTAAAAAATGGGGCTCAGAGCTGAACAAAGAATTCTCACCTGAGGAATACCAAATGGCAGAGAAGCACCTGAAAAAATGTTCAGCATCCTTAATCATCAGGGAAATGCAAATCAAAACAACCCTGAGATTCCACCTCATACCAATCAGAATGGCTAAGATAAAAAAATTCAGGTGACAGCAGATGCTGGCAAGAATGTGGAGAAAGAGGAACACTCCTCCATTGTTGGTGGGATTGTAAGCTTGTAAAACCACTCTGGAAATCAGTCTGGCAGTTCCTCAGAAAATTGGACATAGTACTACCGGAGAATCCTGCAATACCTCTCCTGGGCATATATCCAGAAGATGTTCCAACTGGTAAGAAGGATACATGCTCCACTATGTTCATAGCAGCCTTATTTATAATAGCTAGAAGCTGGAAAGAACCCAGATGTCCCTCAGCAGAGGAATGGATACAGAAAATGTGGTACATTTACACAATGGAGTACTACTCAGCTATTAAAAAGAATGAATTTATGAAATTCCTAGGCAAATGGATGGACCTGGAGGGCATCATCCTGAGTGAGGTAACTCAATCACAAAAGAACTCACATGATATGTACTCACTGATACGTGGATATTTGCCCAGAAACTTAGAATACCCAAGATATAATTTGCAAAACACATGAAACTCAAGAAGAACAAAGACCAAAGTGTGGATACTTTGCCCCTTCTTAGAATTGGGAACAAAACACCCATGGAAGGAGTTACAGAGACAAAGGTTGGAGCTGAGACAAAAGGATGAACCATCTAGAGACTACCATACCCAGGGATCCATCCCATAATCAGCCTCCAAACGTTGACACCTTTGCATACACCAGCAAGATTTTGCTGAAAGGACCCTGATATAGCTGTCTCTTGTGAGACTATGCCGGAATCTGGCAAACACAGAATTGGATGCTCACAGTCAGCTATTGGATGGAACACACGGCCCCCAATGGAGGAGCTAGAGAAAGTACCCAAGGAGCTAAAGGGATCTGCAACCCTATAGGTGGAACAACAATATGAACTAACCAGTACCCCCAGAGCTCGTGTCTCTAGCTGCATATGTATCAGAAGATGGCCTAGTCGTCCATCATTGGGAAGAGAGGACCCTGGTCTTACAAACTTTATATGCCTCAGTACAGGGGAATGCCAGGGCCAACAAGTGGGAGTGGGTGAGTAGGGGTGTGGGAGAGGGAGGGTCTGGGGGACTTTTTGGATAGCAATTGAAATGTAAATGGAGAAAATATCTAATTAAAAATAAAGTCCCAGATTTGTCATATGCTTTTTAGAGAAGTTGTGTTCTTTGCACTGTTAATTTTCTTAGACTTCGATGGGGCTTTAAAATAAAATAAATGACCTTCTTGTGGCCCTTCTCTTCTACCACAATCACCCTTCCCCCAACACCCTGTGAGATCTTCTGCTCTCTCCTTGGCACATTCACATACCCTAGGATTCACAGCCCATTGGAATGCCTGTTAATAAACGCCCAGAGGCATTCTCTCTAGTTGAACAATTAAGAAAGATTTCTTGGAGACTGAACCATGTGTGACCTAAATTGGCTTTTAAAATGCTTTTCAGAGCCCAGGGAGCAACATTTGCAGCATAATCGCCTCTACCTTGACATTAATTATGCACCATGGTGTTCAGAGAGCAACTCTGAGCCAGGGATATAAGTGTTTGTAAAGTAAACATGTCAAGCAAGGCAGAACATTGTAAAATGAAGAAAATATTAAAGCCAGTGCCGTTATGATCCATTTCCTCTGCTCGTTTTCCTCCATCCTGAGTCTCCTGCATGGCGGATACAAAGGGATGGCCTTTCCCTGTTCAGTGGAAGATTGGGTGGTTCAACAATCCTTATACTTTGGGTTTCTTAAAAGGGAAAGAAAAAGAGAGAGAGAAAACAGTGCATTTTTTTCCATTTTGTGATTGAAAATCAAAGGGACTTGCTGATTTAAAAGGCTGCACAGCCTTGGGAGACCTTAGAAAGCATTCTCAATAGGGGTAATTCTGTTTCTATACAACCCATGAACTGTAATTTCATTCCCCTTTGTGCATTATCGGGGACATTTGCATGACAGCAGGGACTGAGCAGTTCCTTCGTTCACCTATTCCTAAACCTTACATCTTCATTTAGTGTCATTAGCCCTCGCAGGGGGCATCTTTATTAATTGTTACACACAAAACCCCAGTGTCACAAAGGACCCCCAACTAAAGCAAGAGGCTTAAAGCATATATTCCACCAGCTGTAAGAAAAAAAAAAAATATCAAGACAGCAACCAAAGATGTTCAAAGGATCCCAGTGGTTTACTAAATAAATTTAGCATCCTTTCTATAAATCTCACGAGGAAACGGAATTTAAAGAGGGGAAGAAAAATAAGACATAAATGTGGAGTAGTCTAGGTTGAATTGGATGTTGTCCAGCACCCATACATCCACCATGGTCCAAGAACCCTGGAACAGCACCAGTAATTCTAAAGAACTCTAAGGGCATCTCCCATGTTCAATTTGGAAATCAATAATTTGATCTACCCACAATATATTGATGCCTTCTGGATGGAATATATTTATTCTCCCTGACAGCAGGTTCACTAAGCTTCCTTCAAAGCCCGTTCTACAGATAACCATCTAGTAAAATTTTACTCACTGAAAGACAATTGGAATACATTTTTCCTCCTGAAAAAGCTACCTTAACTTCTGCAGAGTACCTCTCCATAGCACATCTCTGCCAGGCATCTCGAGATGGTAGACTTCATGAACACACTAGAGGAACTTTAGGAACACACTGAGGCAAAGAGGACTTATCAAGGAAGACCTTATTGCCGGTGAGATAAAACCTAAGGAAGCCAGAGCTCTCTGCAGGTCAAAAACATTTGCATTTTCTTTTGGGAAAAAAAAATGAGCATGTGCTTGAGGGTTGTGCATGATAATTGAAAGGCACGACAGAATGTCAGTGATGAAGAAAAGAAACCCACGAAGTCAGGTGGCAAGTGTCTAGGTTTTAGAAAGATAATACGCTAAGAGTCAGACTAATTCCTGTAAGAGTCAAAGGGACAGACATAATATCTAGTGAGAACAGGAAGATATAGAAAATGAATTATATTCACATACTTACAACTCCATAAAGAAAAAAAACCACATTTTTTTCTATGTTCTTCAAATGTGTGCTGCTACTGTTACACATGTGGGTTTTTTTTTGGGGGGGGGGGTGTTTTCTTTTGTTTTTCTATTAAAAGACTCACCTGTCATCAAAAAACAAAAACAAACAAAAAAATTAATAGCATTTACAAACGCCCAGATCTTATAGTGACCTACAAAAGCTCCCTAGCACTTGAATTGTGAGTTG
The DNA here is from genome assembly GCF_000001635.26 of Mus musculus. Taxonomy (NCBI): domain Eukaryota; kingdom Metazoa; phylum Chordata; class Mammalia; order Rodentia; family Muridae; genus Mus; species Mus musculus. Next base: position 92,107,992 of record NC_000078.6, on the reverse strand, counting down.
CCCAATGAAAAAATAGACTAACGTAAGAGTCAAGAAGTATCTAATATTACAGCTATAAAGGAGAAAGTGGAGGGGTTCTAATGGATAAATAGAGCCTATCAAATATCATGGTAAAAAATGACTTTTATCACAAAGAATGCTCTAAACCTTGATCAGCTTGAAAGATTTTGTGGCAAAATCCACGTTATGAGTGACACCATCAATGCAACCTCCCAAAAATATATAAGTGAAACTTTCAATGGTCAAAAACAATATGTGGTGGCAATGCACCTTAGAAACAAGGATGGTAACATGAATATGACTCTTTTCTTCCATAAACATTATTTTATTAGAATATGAAATGTCCTGCATAGGCTCATGTGCTACTGGTGCTATTTTGAAAAGTGTTTGATTGAGTGTAGGGCCTACGTGGAAGAGGTAGATCACTGGGTCATGTTTTTTAAGGTGTACCAAGTCTCTGGTCACCTCTGGTCACTTCTTACTCTAAGTGCTTTTCTTTTCCTTTCTTTTCTTTTCTTTCCTTTCCTTTCCTTTTCTTTTCTTTTCTTTTCTTTCCTTTCCTTTCCTTTCCTTTCCTTTCCTTTCCTTTCCTTTCCTTTCCTTTCCTTTCCTTTCCTTTTCTTTTCTTTTCTTTTCTTTTCTTAGTACCTTATCCCTGTTTCTACTTCCAGTTATGTGTCCTTGACTCTGTTTTGTTGTTCTGGACAAGAGGCCAGAAACTTTATTGGGTGGCCTTCAGATGCAGATCCATTCCTGTGACACCACTATGATCCTCTGCTCAAGTATATAGTGCCATGGAGACTGAGAACTCTAAAACTGTGAGGGGAAAAAATAAGTTCCTTGTTTATTATTCTGTCAAGGACCCTGTCACTGTAAGGAGAAATGCTAATGGGTTTGGAGATACGGCTCTGTGGTTAAGAGCACACACACACAATTAGAAATAAATCACTTTTTAAAAAGAAAATCTCGTGAACACAAACATACATGTGAATCTGTTTCTCAAATTCGAGGTACAACTTGAGTATCGGGAGACACCAACATTAAATCATAGAATGTCAGAATTAATTTGCAGTCTTGTTGCCACCATCTTTTACTTTGTCTAAACAGTTCTGGCCCATATATTATCTCATTTCAATTAGATTAGCATTTCTTTTCCTCCATACACAGCAGCAGCAAATGCATTGACCCCTTTCTCTGAAGTCATCTCTTTTGATCTACTGGAATTTCTCAAGTCACACGTATATTCCCAGGGTGGAGACTCTTTCATTATCATTCAAGGTGAAGAAGCATCCTCCTCTTTGATTTGTTCTCTGTCTAAATAATTGATTTATTTTCTTTATCTCTCTGTCTGAGCTATGTTAAAAGCTCCAGGCTTGTATTCTTTACAGCTATAAATTTAAAACTAAAACCTAAGGCTTCTCAAGAAATATTTGGGAAGAAAATGAACCAGGATGGAGACTAGCAGAATCTTTCCCAAAGGTAAATTATAGAAAATCTCTTTCTAACTTTTTCAAACTTCATGGCCATTTGTTTTCAAGCATTATGCTTTCCTTGTTTCACTTTACTTACCTTTCTTAATGTAATTGTAAACCAATAAATAATTGTATAATTATTGTGTGCTAATACCTACATTGTATTAGGTATTATGTGACACAACAAGGATGTATGCTTCCTCCACCTTGTATTCTAGCTGAGGCCATTTTAGGTTTAGATAAATTTGATCTCCTTGATACAAAGTCCTGTGGGAAATTAATTCCCAACTCTATTCTAAGAACCAGAGGTCGAAATGCCCCAGCTAATTTATCTTAGCTTCTGTTAAACAGCCTGCTTGCATAAACCTACCCCTGCAGCTGCAGAGCGAGATACCAGGATGTAGATTTTTTTTTTCTTTAAAAAATCCCTTACTCTAAACATCCTGTACTACACTTAGTTCTCAAATAACTGAGAATAATCTCAGGTGGCTGGAATAAAGATTTTCAGTTGTCTATAAATGTTGTCTGAGTGGTCATCTCTAGTGAGCTCCCCATCACATTATATGGAGTATTCCTAAATGTCTAGATATTATGTAACCCAAAGCATGTTCTAATTGGATTTATAATATATTCTCAGACAACTGTGAAATTAAACAGCAAAATCTATCCTAGAGATAGAGAATAATAGCACTGTGGCATTGCAGAACAGAGATAAAGAACAGGGAGACACTCAATATGTTTATAAGTCTTCAATTGTTTCATCCCTGTATTCACATACCCTATATATAGATGAAATATTCATGTATAATAGATACATAAAAGACTGATAATGCAATAAGTATAGTACTTAATAAGAGCCCTATAAAAATTAGGAAGTAATTTGATGCTATGTACAACATTCAATGAATCAGTAGTTTTCAACTCATTATTAAATAATTGCACTTATTTAAGGCAAAAAAAAAACTTCTAAATATCAAAACATCGAGTTTTGTTCCTTTATCAGCTGTCATCTGCTATGTGTATTGCCGCAGACCGGCCTCAGTCGGTCCCCCCTCAATCCTCGGAAGAAATCAGGGTTCCAGTACAGGTGGGCAAGAGTTGGCGAAGAAAAGGTGACAAACAGACATGGAGACAAGGGAGTGTGCTGTATCTGAATGTAATTTGTCTCAAAGCGAGTACCAGTCTTTTAAGTGACTTTTACACAAAACAGAGGAATGCATACAAAAAACTAACAGGAACCAACTGGGATAAAAATCAATGTTAACAACTGGGATCAAAAGCAGCCCCACCTATGATCAGCTTAATCTTAGAAGCCAGGGGCAAGGGCTTCATGCCCTTGCCATAGTTCCAATTCTAGTCTATTGTATAGTCCACCTTCCCCCTAGGCCACTGTAAATTCCTGTGTATGGGTGTAACTCAGCTATCTAGTTCTAAGTATTTACTCTAGTTCCTTCTTAGACCACAACCTTCCTTCTTCCTAGGTCATTGTAAATTCTTGCATATGGGAGTAACTTGGCTGCTCTGACAAAGGGAATCTCCATTTGTCAGAACTCACCAACTTTCTTCTAAAATGCAATGTAGTCTACCATATCTGACTGTAATGAAGATTCTAAATATACTTTGCTAAGCTTGCCCTGAGATTTCTAACTCTATGTAGTAGATAGTAATGCCTGATTTCTTTCACTATCTCTCTTACAATACTAGAGGCAATTCTGAATGTCACTGAATAGGCAACATTCTTACTTAATTCCAAGCCCAGGATCGGCTCAAGGACTACCTAGGGCATTGGTGAAGGCCAGGAAGCAATGTTCAATTTTGCTTAGGTATTTGACAAGTCTTTGCTTGGAGACTCCTATAATAAAACAATACTGAAAGAAAGCAGACAGATCCATACTCTGACTAATGTAAGGACAAAATTGGAGCATACATGCTATGGGATGCCACGGTTCCAGATGACTAAGTTTCTGTGAACTTTTCACCTCGGGACTGCGTCCAGGTTTCTAGGCCTGTCATTCGAGGCACTACTGAAGTAGATGTAGCAGTGTATTATCCTCATAATCTCAATTAGTATTTGATGTGGAAGCAAGGAAAGACAAACCGTGGAAGAGAAACCCTTGAGAAAGCACCTGGTCTAGCAGTCAGATGAAACTTCAAGAGTCTGGACTGGGATCTGGGTTGTAATGTCTCATGGGAGAGGGCAGATAGCAGTGGTACCAGTAGGAATAGGGTATGGGAGCTCAGAAGCAAATGCAGTGTGGGTGGAGAACAGTGTGTTGGGAGTTGGAGAAGAGCAGAGGTAAAAACATGATGAAGAGGTACATTGGCCACAAAACTCATGCAAGTCAAGTTCAACATCTGTTTCTAGCAGAAGTCTGTTTCTAACAGCAAAGAGTAAATTCTAAGTATGATGTGAGTAGTAATGCACTCTGCTTTGTAAGAGAGTAACTTTTTGTAATTAAAAAGCAATGTGACAAAATGTTATGATTAGCCTAGAGCACCCTCCCGCAGAGTAACACAGGCTATCGATATTGTTCTTTGTGGTCTACTATAACTGAATAACAAGATCTTCTTCCTGAAGACACACACACTACTTTGATTGCGGAGCGTAGACAAGACTAGATGGAATTATAAGTGAAAACTGCAAAGAGGCTATGTCAAAGGCTGATTGACTGCAGTGATGTGGGGAGATTAGAACGTTGCAGACAGGCACCAAGGCTAATAACCTTATCTCAGGCTGGCGCTCGCTAAAGAGCCATGCCTTGTCCACTTCTGTGTCAGAACTAATAGCCTGTAACTAATAGTGAAAAACCTTTTGGGATCTATAACTTAGCAGAACACTAACTTCCACCAAACCCAAAGCTAGCAATGTCATCAAAAACAATCTTAGGCATATAGAAAAGCATCTCCAATCTTAATGTAACAGCCTTGCTAACATACCCACCAATATATTTTAAACCTCATTGATTTATGCTTTGTTGTGGTGGTGATTCTGTAAAACTATAAATCTTCATGAAATCTATGTTGGAACATGAAATTAGGAGTAACCTAATTCTGTCTTCCTGGGCCATGGTCAGTCAAAATGGCTACAATATAATCTTTTAACCCTTTAAGATTAGAGCAGGTTATTGTTGTTGTTGTTGTTGTTGTTGTTGTTGTTGTTGTTGTTTTATTTGTTTTGTTTGCTTTCTGCCAACAGAAATGACCTGAAAACCTTCCCCACTGCTAGCTAGCTTTCATACTTGTCAATAGTATTCCCCAGAAGTGGACCTTTATATTGCTACAATGATAACCTGCCAAGTATGAAGGTTATAGAGGCAAACACTTCCTGGCTATAGTTGAGGCCTGCTTAGTACTATAAACTTGATCGAAATCCTGCATCTCCATATAGGACATATAGTGAAATTGACTTCTAAATATGTCTGTTTATACCCATCAATTAGTGTTGCTCTCAACCTTGGCCAGAGACACTTCTTTCTAGTGGATGGCACTTAACACAGAGACTCAGAACAGGTCAAAATACTGAGAGTGAGTGATTGTAGAGTGTTCAGAACTAAATGGGACTTCTAGATCACCACCCCAGAGGAATATAAAAGAAGTTTGTTAGAAAGACTATAGAAGCCAGAGTTGCAGAGTCCTATGTCTCCTCAACATGAATAACATGAAATAACATGACTATTGGACTAAAGAACTCATTGCAGTTATGTTTATCGGCATAAGTCCTGCACAAGATGAAGCCAACAAGATGATGAAGCCAGCTTTCCAGCAGGCAACACCATTTGAATTCAGCGAGTTGTCAAAAGCAGGGTTGTGTTGTGGGAAATATATACATAAAAAAAAAAAGACCAGCAGGCTTCCCATGCTACTGCCAGCCACTCTCTGCCCCGGTGCTCTCTGCCCGCCTACTCTCCAGCAGGACAGGAGCTCCCAAGCCCCCCTTGCTGCCACAGCAGCCCCATGCAAAGACCATCTACCCCACGGTCAGACACCACATCACCCAGCAACCTGGTAGAAACAAAACTCAATAAATCAATCAATAAATTCTCACATCACACAATGCCAATACAATATTTTCAGAACAAATTGATAATGATAAGAGCTGCCCACCTAGATTAGACAAATTGCACCAATTATTCTAACCTTTATGATATCATAACTACCTGTGGCTATTAAAGCCATGCTGGTTCAGGCTCTTCTTCCTGTCTACCCACCTCCATCTTGGCCTTTTTTCATCTCCCCCATGCTCTCTGTTTCTGCAACTCTTAGCTCTGCCTTCCTTTTCCTTGTCCAATCACAGGCCTCCTGCTGCACTAATATTTTAGTGTGACTGGACAAGGAAAAATCCTGTCACAGTGGTGGGTGAACGTTGGAAGGGCCCATGTTGACACAGGTCTACAGGAACTGGAAGCAGACAATGGGGACAGATATGACCAAGATACATTGTATATCTGTATGAAAATGTCAAAGAGTAAATAGAAGATAATATATTTAGAAAACTGTAATTAACTAAAACTGAATCATGTTTTTCAATATTATCATTCATGTGTCAATGCTTACATTTACATAACAGAAAATTAATGAAGGCATCAGTGAACACAAAAAGCAAATTAATCTGACAAATAAATTAGGACCTCACCTTTATGCTTTTGTGTCTCCAGTATTGTAATTACAAGAACATTATAATAGATCTAAACAGTGGCCCCCACTTTAACTACTAGAAAGTAGAGCCCTTAAAATCTCAGGTGTAACAGTAAAAGCACAGCTGAAATAATGATAGAATTTATTGTTTAGAGAAAAGTCACAGTATTTGTTAAATATATCAATACAAATAATTGATATATATTACATACATACAAAAATACCATAGATACATATACATACATACATACATACACGCACACACAAACATATCACATACAAATTAGATAACTGGATATGCCAAAAATATGTCCAGACTTGCAAATCTTTGGACATTGGCATCTACTTATTAATACTGCAGAAGCATGTGGAGTCTAGTTTGTTTATCAATGTGATAAAACATTCACCAATGCAAGCTGGAGGAGGAGGAGATTTATTTGGCTCATATTTCCATATCACAGCTAATCATCAAGGACAAACACCCAAGGTAGGAACCTGAAAGCAGGAACTGAAGCAGAGACCACAGAGCAATGCTGCTTCTTGGCTTGCTCCAGGTTTGCCTTCAGCTTTCCTACACAACCCAAATGGAGTGAGTTAGGCACTCCTCCATCAATTAGCACTTTTTAAAAATGCCGAAGATACCCATAGGCCGATGTGAGAGAGGTGAGCCCTTAATTTAGGTTCCCCTTTCCCAGGTGTCTTTAGTGTGGGTCAAGGTGACAAAAAAACAAACCAACACAATCTCTATCTACTGAACTGAGGACAATAAAATCTCTCTGAAGGATAATACACCCATCTTTTATTTCAAGTACAGTCCCATAGCAGATGTGATAACGAACAGTCAGGGTTCCATTATTCCTTGCCTCTAAACTTTGAAGTATCAGCCAAATGTACAATGAAGGGAAGCATGTGTCTAATACTAAGGAGATTTTCAACAAAGCAGTCTCCTTACTGTAGGTTTTGTTTTTTTTTTTCCTTTTACTCTCACAAATTAAGAACTACACTCTAGACAGTAACTAGATGTCTCCCCTCAAAAGCAGTGACATGACTCTTAGTTATAAAAATACTCAACTCTTAGTTATAAAAATACTCAAATGTTAAGCAGCATTGAATTTGCTTGCTTCATTCCAAGGTCATCTCTAGCAACTATAAGTGAGAGAAAAAAAATTACCAAAAGTGGCTAAGAATGATTCCATCAGACTCTTCTTAGAGCTTTTACTTTCTCAAAAACTAGGATCACATCATATGCCATGGCTTGGGAGCATGCTAAAATATTAGAAGTGATTTATCCCTGAAAGTTCTACTGTGAATTTTGAATATAGAAGTAATTTTCTTTTTTCATGGAGCTGAGAAAAAGAGAATGAAGAGAAAGAGGACGAGGATTAAGAAGAAGGATAGAGAGGCGTAGAAATGCCTGTTTCCTTTGAGTACCGCACTACCAAATGTCAAATCCCTAGAATAGTATTTTCTACAAAGCTTTAGAGAAAGCTGTCAGTGTTGCTACCGAGACAATAAACTGCTTAAGCGGACAGTCTGGCAGGATTGGTGTGCAACTTCCCAAATTTAAATCTCTGAAAATTTGATCAACCTCCAGTGGCTTGAAAACATCATTTGGCAGAAGAGTTAAGCATTGTAGGAAACCAGGACTGAATCAGAAATTGGCAGGAAGCGTTTTCCATCCTCCTGCCATGAGCTTCTCTATTTCAAAGGTGTTTCTTTCAAAATGAAATCTACTGAGAACAGATCCCAGGTGTTGACAGCCAGCTAGTTGTATCTCTTTTCATCAACTGAAGAACTTCCATTGTGGTTAGTGGCATAGGATGAAACTAGTGCAAATATTTTTCACAATGTTGCTAACCACTAATAGCAAAGAAGTCTTAAAATTAAAGCTTTAATGATTGTGTAAAGAATAATGAAGTTAAAAGATGACAAGGAATATGAGATTTGTCTAAATAGTTTTGCCAGTGATCCATAGAAACAAATGCTATACCAAACTTACTTACAGCATACAAAGAAATGTAAGATGCCCTGAAGGGAACTTTTCCTTTACTCTTATAACTGTCCATCTGCAAACCTACAATGAGTTTGTTGATTAGTTTTGCCTTGATGGAAAAACAGCTAAGCTGACCATGCAGTTGTATTTTCCAAAATACTTTGGCAGGTTTACACTCATTCATTTTGATTTTTTTCTCTCCTTTTTCTTTTACATAAGTGAAACACTAGCCACTGTGTTCGCTACCCACCACTTCAAAAGCAAAAAATATTTCAGTGATAAATTGGATGCTCTGGCATATAGCATTATGTGGACTTTTTTAGTCTTGCCTAAAATCATGGTCTAGAAGTCATTTTAAAATATGAAGACCCTAATTGCCCTGTGGCCTAAATGTTCTATTGCTATTAGGGAAAATGAAAAGCTATTGTTGGTAACATTTGTCATGGTTTTAATAAGAGCTAGAGAGAAAGGTGTGATGGAAAAGCAAAGCTGTACTAAAAACCCCAAGAGGCTTTAGAGAGCCAGGAGAGAAAAATGAGCCTGGACCAGTATGCAAGGACCAGTCCTGGGAAGTAATGGGGGAAAGAGGAAAATTTCAAAATTTCCTCTGCATATACAAATTTGAAGCCATGTCCAGAATGTATAGCATAATTCATGTCTTAGAAACTCTTTAGGTTTATTTTTCCCTAATTATAAAACTAATACTTTATATAGGAGGAAATGGAATTCTCCTTATAGAATAATCATCATCTATTCTTTTGATCCCTAGAGATAATCTCCATGAATAGTGTTTTGTACTCATCCCAGAATTGTTAATATTTATGCTTCACACAACTAAATACAAACTGAATATAATCTTAATGTCCTAACTGTATTTTACTTTTCCCAATGTCATTAGAACCTCTTTTAACACACACACTCACACACACATATATATTTTTTAAATGTGTTAATGTATACTCACATTTGAGCAGCATTGGATGTTTTCATATTCACAGATTCATGATTATTTTTTAAATCCCACTGATAATTCATAGTCACTAAAATCTGGAAGTGAAAAATGTCACTCAGTAATTGAATGGATAATCTCTGGAATATTCAGACAAGGTGAAACTCTCCAGTTATGAATGGAATGAGCTATCAAATCCACTCAAGAAACACAAATAAACCTTAAATTCATAATGAATTTTAATAAGGACTTGGAAGAAAGATTATGAACTAAATAACCTTAGAAATGACTGAAATAAACAAGCCTAAAGGCAAAAGGATGTACATGAGCATGGAAATACTGGTTTCCATGGGGATATATATGAACAATAATGAAACCAGTACGCACACACACACGAGTTGGAGAGTTAAATAAACCAAGGTTGAGTAAAGTGAGGACCAGGTTTCTTTCCATTTGAAAATTAAGTTATAGAAAAAAAAATCTAAGAGTAGAGACTAAATGGCCAGTGAAATTCTGCATTACAATTGGAGACATTGTCTGCATGTAGAAGAATACAAATAGGTCCATATTTATCACCCTGCATGAAACTCAAGTCCAAGCGGATCAAGGACCTCAACATAAAACTGGATATACTATGTCTAATAGAAGAGAAAGTGGGAAATAGTTTTGAATGCATTCCTGAACAGTACACTAATGGCTCGGGCTCTAAGATCAACAATTGATAAATGGGACCTCATGAAAATGAAAAGCTTCTGTAAGGCAAAGGACACTGTCATCAGAACAAAACGGAGCCAATAGATTGGGGAAAGATCTTCACCAACCCTACAACCAACAGAGGGCTAATATCTGAAATACATAAAGAATTCAAGAAATTGGACTCTAAAAAACCAAATAACCCAATTTAAAAATTGGCCATTGAACTAAACAGAGAATTCTCAACAGAAGAGCTTGAATGGCTGAGAAGCTCTTAAAGAAATGTTCGAAGTTCTTAGTCATCAAGGAAATGTGAATCAAAATGAACCTGATATTCAAGCTTACACCAATAATAGTCATTAAGATCAAAAAACTCAAGTGACAATGGATGCTGGCAAGGATGTGGAGAAAGGGGAACACTCTTCAATTGCTGGTGGGAGTACAAACTGGTATAATCACTCTGGAGTGGGAGTTATGGCGGTCAGTGTCAGGTATGGGGAAAAAACAGAAGAAAAGGCCAGAGAGCCAGGAGAATGAATAAAAATGGGCAGCTGCTGGGAGTGATGGGGTGGGGAATCTTTAGGAAGTCCCAGAGACCTGGGATGAGGGAGGTTCCCAGAAACCAATACCGATGACCTTAACCGAGATGCCTAACAGTGGGAACATCAAATCTGAAGAGACCACCTCCTATAGCCAGGTAGGGCTCACAAGTGGAGGGATAAGTACACCAACCCACCCACAAAACTTTGACCCAAAATTTGTCCTGTCTAAAATTCAGGGACAAAGATGGATCAGAGACTAAAGGAATGGCTAACCAATAACCAACTTGAGACCCATCCCATTGACAAACCACCAATCCCTGACACTATTAATAATATTGTTATGCTTGCAGACAGGAGCCTAGCATAACTGTCCTCTGAGAGGCTCTAACCATCAGCTGACTGGAACAGATGCAGATAACTGCAGCTAAGAACTAGACAGAGGTCAGAAACTCTTTTGGAAAAGTTGGAGGAAAGACTGAAGGCCCTGCAGGGGATAGGAACTACACAGGAAGACTAACAGAATCAACTAGCCTGGACCCCTGGGAACTCTCAGAGTCTGAGCCACCAAGCAAATAGCATATGCAGGCTAGACCAAGGCCCCTGGCACATATGTAGCAGATGTACAGCTTACTCTCCATGGGGGTTCCCCAACAACTAGAGCAAAGGCTATCCCTAAAGCTGTAGCCTGACTATGGTATCTGTTCCCCAACAGGGCTGCCTTGTCTTGCTCAGTGGGAAAGGGTGCACTTAAATCCTCCAGAGACTTGATGGTGTGGGGCAGGAGAACATCTAAACATGCAATAATAACATTCATGTCTTGGCAATAAACAACAGCTCTCTAATTGGACTTAAAACCCACTCAGCAGGAGAAAATTTATGTTTGGTGCTGAAAACCAACCATCTACCAGGGGCTACTGAGGTTATGGATCTTAGAGGAGAACCTACTATCACTATTTTACTAAACCAGAATACTTCCTAACTGCTTTCTAAATGTTTATTCTTACACCTAAGGCAAGTTTCGTTCCCAATAAAATAAGCTTCTCCTTCAACAGACAGAGGCATTACAGAAAACTACAACTGGTCAAAATTCTGAGAATAACTAAATCATGAAATGCCTAACCTCAATGGATACATCTGCAACACAACTTCTCTACCTAGGGCTCAGGGAGCATTGCAAAAGAAGGGCAGAAAGATTGTTAAGAGCCAGGCTACTAGGGCATCTTCCGTGAAGTTGTGTCACCTAGAAGTGACAGGGCAATGCCATCTATGCTATCTCAACAAAATGGCTACTTAAACAAGACCTGAACAAGGATAATAACAACAGACATGCTAACAGAGAAGGGGGAAAACTCACAGGGCAGTACCTCTAGACAAAGAACTATGGGCAACTGAGGGTGCTGAGAGTCGGGGAAATAGTCTTCCCCAGGGACAAGCCCCCTAACTGGTTATCAAATACCAAACATGAACACTGAAACCATGTACAGTGAATGTACTCAGCAGGCTCTGTGTGCGTGTATGTGTGCCAAGGTGTGTGTGTGTGTGTGTGTGTGTGTGTGTGTGTGTGTGTAACAATAAAAATTAAAGAAGAAGAAGCCAGGAGTTTGGGAGGAGGCATAGGGAGTTGAACAAAGAAAGAAGAATAAAGAAGAATGATATTTTTAATTATTTTTTTCTCTATCTTTTATTGTCTTCTCAACATTTTTTTTTTGGATTGGATATTTTCTTTATTTACATTTCAAATGTTTTCCCCTTTCCAGGTCTCCCCTTCAGAAACCCCCTATCCCATTCTCCTTCCCCCTGCCTCTATGAGGGTGCTCCCCCACCTACTAACTCCTGTCCTCCCACCTTGGCATTCCCCTACACTGGGGCATTGAACACCCTCAGGCCCAAGGGCCTCTCCTCCCACTGATGATCAACAAGACCATGCTCTGCCACATATGTGGACAACGCCATGGGTTGTTCCATGTGTATTCTTTGGTTGGTGGTCCAGTCCCCAGGAGCTCCAGGGGGAGAAATAAAAGCACAAAGACATGGTCACAAATAGAGTCCTGAGGGAATGGGGCTAGCTGAGCCAGACTTGATGAATTTTCAGGACTTAACCTAGGACCCGCTTTCTTTCCAACTCCAGTAGATGTTGCACCAGTAGCTCTGTGTTAGCCAAAGTGAACATATGTCTACAGTGTATTATAAATCTGCTAAGCAATTCCCCTGCCTTACTCCTAAAGCCAGTTGAATAGCATTTGCCAATACAACCCTATTTTAGCCAATCCATTTGTGGGGGAAGAATAGAAGTGAACAGAAGGTAGAAGCAGACAAAGGTGAGCATCAGACTCTGAGTGGTGTTGGGCAAAGCTAGAGCATTAAGTATATGTGAGGACAGAAGCAAATGAGGACCAAATTCTTCATGAGCCAAGGTAAAAGATTTAGAACTAATTCTTAGGCACAGGTGTTGTGGATAGCCTTGGGTTAATTATATTTGCTGTTAATTCCGTTCTCCTGTGAGTGGTTGTGAACAAGGAATGAGTCAGCACTCAGGTGATTTCTTGTAAACCTGCTTCCCATCTTAATTTGTAAAATAAAGAACTGTTGATTGGACAGATAAAAGGGAAGGTGAAGCGGAAGGTGGGGAGAGAAGAAGGAGAAAATGGAAGAGAGAGAGAGGATGCAAAAGATGAGGAAGAAGAAAAGCAGAGCAGAAGCACATGGCCTGGAGAAACCGCAAGTTCTAAGGGGTCTCATAAGCTGTGGAAGATGGTAGTGTGGCGGTAGATCTGCCCAATCTAGGTGCACAACATGTATTCATATTAACTGTGTTGTGTTTTCATTGCCAGAACATATTTGGGAGGAGATTTACCGCAACACACAGGGGCAGCGCTGATGTGTGTGGAATGGAAGTTAGAGTGTAGTTTGAAGGTTAGAGAGAGATCATCTGGGAAGGCAGGACAAACTTGCAAATAGAACCAATTACACTTTTATTGGACACACAGATAACTTGGATGTGACCATTGCCTCTTCTCTACAGGATGATGTAATGGAAGTGTCATTATGAATTGGCACTTGAAGATGTCTGTATTTTTCCTTTGTATGTTCTACCTGGATTTTTATTATTGTTTTTGCTGCTTCCACACAAAGTGTCACAAAGCAGGAGATTGAGGCTTAGCACTTTTGACAGATTTATTACATTTCTAACTGTTGCTAGAAAGTTCACATCTTCTTAACCCTAGAGCCGTGAAAGGAGCAAGACCTGAGACTACAAACTAAATGAAGAGACTGTTGAGAGTAAGGTGAGAGAAATAGTTGTATCCAAACTGGGGCAGTGGAATGGTCGTGTGAATGGCTTTGAAATATTTAGGGAAAGTTCAGAGTGATGGTTGAATCAATGAAGAAAACTGTGAGACAAGGAGGGCAAAGTAAGAAAGATGCCCAGATAACAGACAAATCCGAATTGGGTCTTTAAGCTGTGTTTATGCACAGATGAAGTCTGAGGAGACTGTGGATTAGCACCCTAAGCATCAGTCTTCCATCTTCTCAGTTAGCCAGCAGATAATGTAGGGCAAAGAAAACAATAAAAGCCAGTCATGTCAAAGCTTAGTTTTGTCTCACCAGTCAGATGATCAGTCTTGAAGCAGTAATATATGACATTAAGGCTATTTCCCTTATATTTCTTTTCTATCAGAAGGCAAAAATTCACAACCACCAGGGCTACTAAGTCTATATTCCTCTCAGTCTAGCCATTTGAATGATATTGACATTGCAGGTTAATTCAGCACAAACAAGTCTTAGCAGTGTGTACATGTAGGGTCTTTCCTGCAGTTACCCTGTCACTTAACTTACAAAACAGTAACTTGGATAATGGGTTGTGTTACCTGAGCTGTAGCAATCAATGGAAATGAAAAGAGAAAGGTGCATATGTCAGTTAGTTTACTGAGTGGAAAATATCTTCACACATTCTTTTCTCAGAATTGGATTTTTATTTTGAATTTTGTATATGGTGGAGAGCACGTAAGGGCAGAGCCCACAGAAGCCAGAGGTATTAAGATCCCCTGGAGCTAGAGTTACAGGTGGTTATGAGCAACCAGAAATGAGTTCTTGGGGCCTTAAAAAGGAATAATATAAGTGTGTGTCTGTGTGTGTCTGTGTGTGTCTGTGTGTGTGTGTGTGTGTGTGTGTCTGTCTGTCTGTCTGTCTGTCTCTGTCTGTCTCTGTGCATATGGATAAGTGTATCTGTCTCTCTGTGCTTCTGTGTCTGTGTGTCTAGGTCTATGTGTATCTTAAAGAAGTCAAAAAGGAAAAAAAAAAGTCAGAATGAATAAAAAGATAGAAAATGCTTCATGCAGATGACAGAGACAAAGCAGGAATGTGAAGCTATCTAGAGCCAACGAAAGCAAGGATTTCTTCCAAAGGAAGGACAGCAAGCAGCCTCCAAGAGAAACAAGGACTGAGACACACTTTCTTTCTAAATCTACCACGAGAGTGAAGATCATTCCCGGGAACCAGGCTGTACATGTCCCAGAAAACGTCAGTAGCTCGCCAAAAGGGTTCAGTTAGTGTGAAGGGCCCCGGAGGAACTGTGAAGGGAAACATCAGTGGAGAATTCAGCCTCCTTGTTGAGAAAAGAAAGGGTTTCAAATCGCAAGAGTGCAGAAATAGACAGGAATTGGCTCCTGTTAGCACTGTCTGTAGTAACAAAGGGAACATGATCAAGGATGTTATGCTGAGCGTCTTATACAGGAGGGGTTCTGTGCAGGCTCACTTTCCAGGCTATGTCATAATTCTTGCTGAAACGAGTGATTGCCTGCATGAAAAATACATCTGGAAGGTTTGTGTGATGTTACACATTGTCTGTCCAGCTTCTCCTGCCTAAAAATACATTGCCGTCTCTTCACTTGATTCATAATTTCCTTTGGTGCACAGAAGCTTTTAAATATCATAAGGTCCCATTTGCTGATCATTGGACTGATTTTATGAAAGACAGGTGACTTCTTAAGAAAGTGCTCAATTACGCTTATATCTTAAAACATTTACTCTATTTTTTTTTTCCTCTAGCAATTTCAGAGTCTTAGAGCTGATTTTTGGGCCAGGTTGAAGACAAGGATCTAGTTCCAGTCTTGTACAAGTGGATATCCAGTTTCCCTAGTACCATTTGTTAAAGAAGCTGTCTTCTTTTGTCATGTGTATCAAAAATCAGGTTGCTATGGCTGCATGAATTTATGCCTGAATCTTCTATTCTGCTCCATTGATCTACATGTCAAGAAACACAAATTCTTGAAGGAAATTACAATGGAAATATACTAAACCCCAACCTCTTTGATTATGTAAGTCATAGCTATTTAAAAAACAGGGCTATCAGGAAAAAAAATGGATGTCATTTGTGTCATAGAGAAGAGGAAGAATCTGTAAGAATGAAGAACAAAATCCAATATGGAATTTATAAGGAATAAGACTTTATCCAGCTATAAAGTCAAGATGATGACCGCTTACTCGAGATATTTATAATATTTTAAAGATGGAAAGAAGGGAGGCAGGAAGGAAGGAAGGGAAGAAGGGGAAGAGGGAGGAAGAAAAGAAGAAACCAAGGAGAGTAAAAGTAAGGCTGGCTTAAAAGTAATCATTGATTTTTCCAGTGTGGGTCTCTCTAACACCTAATGAGCCATTTCTCTACAGTGGTTGAGGTGAAGTCAGAGGGTAAAATCAGCAAAGGTGAATAAATAGAAAACAAAGGTAAATTATTTTCAGTCTTCGCTTATGGTTTCTGCCTAGTGAGCTAAATCACAAGTTTCATTTATAACAAATGTATGACCTAACTCACAGCTTTTAACTCCAGACAGTAAATGGTATGAATAATCTGCTTGTCTAAGGACAAAGGGTTTTACAACTACAAAATGTCTCATATTTTATCTTCATCATTCTCCTCAATATAAGTTGGTTAGGGTGTAAAAATAGTAATCTTCTCCCTACCTCACCCCCAAGAAAAAGCCTCTAAGGAAAACATGGAAGAAAGCAAGCTGTTTATGCCCTGGTGTTGGGGCTTGCAAAAGTTATCTACCCTTGAGAAGCCAGAGCTGAGTCCAAGTCTTGTACAAGAAAATAAGCATCAAAGTGTTAGCTAGAACAATAAGACAACAAAAAGAGATCAAGGGGATACAAATTGGTAAAGAAGAAATAAAGGTATCACTATTTGCAGATGATATGATATTATGCATAAGCGACCCCAAAAATTCTACCAGAGAACTTCTCCAGCTGATAAACAACTTTAGCAAAGTGGCCAGATATAAAACTAACTCAAATAAATCAGTAGCCTGCCTTTATACAAAAAATAAACAGGCTGAGGAAGAAATTAGGTTAACAATTCCCTTTACAATAGCCACAAATAGTATAAAATATCTTGGGGTAACTCTAAAAAAACAAGTGAAAGACCTATATGACAATAACTTCGAGTCTCTCAAGAAAGAAATCGAAGAAGATCTCAGAAAATGGAGAGATCTCCCATGCTCATGAATTGGCAGAATTAACATAGTAAAATGTCCTACCAAAGGCAATCTATAAATTCAATTCAATCCCTATCAAAAGTCCAACACAATTCTTCAACGACATGGAAAAAGTAATTCTCAAATTCATCTGGAAAGGGAAAAAAAAAAACCAGAATAACAAAAACAATTCTTAACAGTAAAAGAGCAGCTGGGGGAATCACCAGCCCTAACCTCAAGCTTTACTATAGAGCAATAGTGATAAAAACTGCATGGTATTGGTACAGTGACAGTCATGTTGATCAATGGAATAGAATTGAAGACCCAGAAATAAAACCACACACTTAACACTTGATCTTTGACAAAGACGCCAAAAATATATAATGGAAAAAAGAAAGCATCTTCAATAAGTGGTGCTGGTCTAACTGGTTGTCTGTATGTAGAAGAATGAAAGTAGACCCATATTTGTCACCTCGTACAAAGCTCAAGTCCAAGTGGATCAAGGACCTCAACATTAAACCAGATACACTGAATCTAATAGAAGAGAAAGTGGGAAAGAGCCTTGAACTCATTGGCACAGGGGGAAATTTCCTAAACAGAACTCCAGTGGCTCATGCTCTAAGATCAAGAATTGATAAATGGGACTTTATAAAACTGGAAAGCTTCTGTAAGTCAAAGGATATAGTCAATAAGACAAATCGGCAACCTACTGATTTGGAGAAAAAAAATCTTCACTAACCCCACATCCAATAGATGGCTAATATCCAAAATATATAAAGAACTCAAGAAGTTAATCACCAAAAAACCAAACAGCACAATCAAAAAATGGGGTATAGAACTAAACTGAGAATTTCCAACTGAGGAATCTCGAATGGCTAAGAAACACCTAAAGAAATTTTCGGGGTCCTTAGTGATCAGAGAAATGCAAATCAAAACAACCCTGAGATTCCACCTTACAACAATCAGAATGGCTAAAGTCAAAACCTCAAGTGACAACACGTGTTGGCAAGGATGTGGAGAAAGAGGAACACTCATCTATTGTTGGTGAGATTGTAAACTGGTACAACCACTCTGGAAATCAACCTGGATGTTCCTCAGAAAATTGGAAATAGATCTACCTGAAGACCCAACTATACCACTCTTAGGAATATACCCAAAAGATGCCCCACCATGCCACAGTGGCACGTGTTCCACTATGTTCATAGCAGCCTTATTTGTAATAGCCAGAAGTTGGAAACAAACTAGATGTCCCATGACAGAAGAATGCATACAGAATATGTGATTCGTTTACACAATGGAATACTACTCAGTTATTAAGAACGAGGACATCCTAAGTTTACATTCTTTCTGCTGGCCCTCAAGCCTCAGACCTTTTCCCTCACCCAATACCAGATCATGTCAACAGGTAAATGAATGGAACTAGAAAATATCATCCTGAGTGAGGTAACTCAGACCCAAAAGGACATGCATTGTATGTACTCACTAGTAAGTGGATATTATCCAGAAGAAGAAACAGAGAAAGGAAGAGAGGAAGAGAGAGAGAGAGAGAGAGAGAGAGAGAGAGAGAGAGAGAGAGAGAGAGAGAGAGAGAGAGAGAGGAGAGAGAGAAAAGGAAAAGGAAAAGGAAAAGGAAAAGGAAAAGAAAAAACCCATATAGAATACACAAGATAGTCCACAGAATTCAAAAGGCTCAACAAGCTGAAGTGCCCAAGTGAGGATGCTAAAATCCCACTTGGGAGAAAGAGAAGAAAGCAATTACAAGTGGGGAGGGAGGGAGAGACTTGGTAGAGAACGTGGATGGAGTTGGGGGACAGTGGGGATAGAGGGGAACCTGATCTGGTATTGGGTGAAGGAAAAGGTCTGAAGCCCTGAGGGCCATCAGAAAAAATGTAAACAGGCAACCTCAGGAAATAGGTTGCCCCCCCTCCACCCAGAATGTACCAGAGACTTGGGAAGTGAGAGATTACCAAGACTCATAGGGAGGGACCTTTGATGAAATGCCTGACAGTAGGCAGAGGGAACTTATAGAACCCACCTCCAGCAGGAAGACAGGACATCAAATGAGGGATAGGGTTGCCATCCTACAGTCACACGTCTGACCTATAATTGTTTCTGCCTGAAAGAATTGCAGGGATGGAAATGGAGAGGAGCCTCAGAAAAAGAAGGTCCAGCAACAGGCCCAAAGTGGGATCCAGTTCAAGGGGAGTTCCCAAGCCCTGACACTATTACTGAGGCTATAGAACACTCACAAAAAGGGATCAATCATGACTTCCCTTCAAAAGACCCAACAAGCAGCTGAAGGAGTCAGATGCAGTTATTTGCACCCAACAAATGGACAGAAGCAGCTGACCCCTGTTGTTGAATTAGGCTGAAAAGAAGTGAGGAGAAGGGCAACTCTGTAAAAGGACCAGTCTTAGTTAATCTGGACCCCGAGATCTTTCAAACACTGGACCACCAGACAGCATACACTGGCTGATATGAGGCCTCCAACACACATACAGTAGAGAACTTCCAGGTCTGTGTTTGAGATGATGCACCTAACCCTCAAGAGACTGGTGGCCCCAGGGAGTTTAGAGGTCAGGTGGGGTGGGTGGCAAGGACATCCACATGGAGACAGGGTGGGGTGGTGAGTTGGTGTGGGATGTGGAGCAGTTGGAGGATGAATGGGTAGGTGCGGGGAATGGAATATGGAGTGTAAAAAAATGAACTACAAATAAAATGAAATTTAAAAAGAAAAAAAGAAAACGAGCATTCATTAGAATTCCTCCCCAGAGTTTGTGCAACAGTTTACCATTTAAAGTGATGTAAGGAATATGAAGGAACCAGGATGAAGAGATGGCTAAGTCAGTAAAGTATTTGTCACTGAAGTATAAAAAGCTGATTTCAAATTTCCAGAACTCATACAAAAATCTGGGAGTAGCAGCCAGCAGCCAGTGCCTCTAATCCTAGTGCAGTCCTAGCAGAGACAAATGGATCCCTGGGGTGTGCTGATGAGCCCGTCTAGCTGAATCAGCAACCTCAAAATTCAATGCAAGACCTTGTCTCAAAAATAAGATAGAACACAAGTGAGAAACATCCCTGATGTTAACCTCTGACTTCCAAATGCTCTCAGGCAACTCGTTCATGCATGTGCACGCCAACAGGAAAACACGCATGAAATAAGGAAAAGGGGGGGGGGCAAGAAAGGCAGTGTGGAGCTGGAGAAAGTACTCCACATTAATTGTAGAATCCAAAGTCAACACTGTGAGCCGGTAGCACATGTTTTGACAGAATTGTAGATTACAGACCATAAACTCAGTTTCCTCTTCTGTAAAGTGAAAAGGACGATTCATGTCTTTATTATATTTCTCTTCTATTCTAGTGATCCTCATTTTGCCAATGAAAATGTTAAAAGTGGGTTGAGAAGGAAGGAGAGTGGAGAGGTAAACATGCTCTCAGATCTATTCCTAAGTCCAACTAACTTCAAGAGTTTTGAACTATGTTCAAAGACTAGCAGCTTCCCTACAAGAACACAGTTCCCGGGCTACTTTACTCAGATATAAATTTTCATGAAAATAAGTCTCTATCCAGAAGTCATTTCCTGAAGAAAATTGGAATCAAAGCAAAACAAACAGAATAGTTTCTATTGTGATATGTGTGTATCAAATTTTAACAACAACATGTTTTTATTCAGATGAATTTTTCAGTTATTACTCAATTATTTTTATGGTAAACATAAAATTGAGTGGGATAGAAATCTTGTCTTCAAAGATTCCATTATACAGAAGAAACAGGAATATAATGTATAGGACAAGTAAAATAATATGAATTTCCATGCAAATGGATTCACTGACTATGTCTAGAGTCTTCTGATAGTCTGATAGTCTGATAGTCTGATAGGCTATGCCTAGGGTCCTCTCAGTCCTATAAAATAGTTCCTTTCTTATTAGAAAATAGAAGGTGGTGATCACTTCTTGTTGGTGGGACAATTGCAATTTTAAAAGCAGATGTAGAAGTACAGAGAATTGACAAGAAAGTGGTTATAAATATGTAGAGTATAATTCTACATGTTTGGAAATATACATTTATTTTCAACCTAATGGAATTTGTCCTTGTGTTTATTAAAATAATGGCAAAGACACTGGCCATATTGTCCTCTCTTTGAGGACTCTGATTCCAAGAATGAATTTCCAAGAATTTTTAGAATACTTTTAGAATTTTCCAAAGAATGTCAAATATATCTTATTAAACACATATAACAGTTATTCTTATTATTTTAATATATGAAAACCCCAAGCTCAGAACAACTAGAGCATTTGCTTGAGTTCACGAAACCATCACTAGAACCTTAAGTATCTAGAATTTTAAACACAAATTCTTATCCTAAATGCAGCCACCTGTTTCACTGCCCTTACAATAGGAGAAATAAATCATTTTTAGTATCCTGATCATATTTAGATACCAAGAGAAACATATGATCTTATTTAGCCATCACACTAGTTTCAAGGAAGAGCAACTTTTTGTTTTGTTTGGAGATCTCAGGCATTTCAGAACGTGCCCAAGATCAATCGGTACAAATCGTGAAGACAGTGGTCAAACGCAATACACATCATTCCAACTCTAAGATTCTTGATCATTAATCCAATATAATCTATGCTCTGAGGTAATGGGTGACTTCCCCTCTTAACCACCTTCACTTTGAGGGAAAAACTCAGATGTAAATTTCCAGATTTCTTCCACATAAACGACTATGTATTTATTAAGTGAAAATCTTTGTCATTTTGCCATCATTCCTAAAGAGCTCTGCGTGTCCCCTTTGTCTCTTTTTTTTATGTAACCAGAAAATAAAACAAATCGATGTGTCTCCATTGGTGTTGATTTGCCACGAACTTAATTATTCTTCTAATATGTGCCCCTTTATCAAATCTTGACCTGGAAAAAAAGTAAAAGCCACTCCATCAGTTCTTCAGCCTTTCTATAAAACGTTCCCATTGGATGCTCACACAAAGAAGCTTTTATTCCCCTGTTGTTCTTCATCAGCACCACTAGTTGCTCTTCCAAGTAGCCTGCCCTGATGAGTTATAAAAGATTACACAGGAGGATAAGTGTGGAATAAGAGGAAATGCAGGGCTAATACGTCAATCCAACAAAGATAAATATCCCAGCTGCACCACCATACTTCAAGAGAGGACTGTTGGCTATACAGCTCCTGACATGATAAATTTTATGACCAAAATGTGAGGGCATTTCATAACCCCAGGTCTACTATGGATGATTGGTCCTTCTCTGATGGGGTCAATTGTGATAAATTGCCCTGTTGAACTCTCTCTGAAATATGACATTTCAGCTTAGCTCAATACTCTTTGATGTGCATGCCCCAGTTATCCTGAAGGCATTTTCTACTTAGAACGATGAAATGGGACCAGGTATGCCCTTCTTGTCTCCCTTACTGCTTCATTAGTGGTGAAAAGGAGAAATGTAGGATATCTCCGAGAAATACTGTGGGCAGATTTTTTTTCTAGACTAGCAAGAGACAGAGGACATTGTCCTGACAGAGCAGAAGAAGAAGAAATAAGACAGCCTGTTCAATTTCCTGCATCTTTTGTTAATCCCCCTGGGGTGGAGCCAAAACTCCATTTTTCTTTATGTTATCATTCCTCATCTGTAGAAACTTGAGCAGTCAATGAGCTGAGGCTATGTACTTCACCAAGGAAGCTGTCACTTATCCAGACCAAGAAAGAATGATGATTCTGTCCACAGTTACTCAAGTGCCTGGCATTAGGGAAGAAAACTTGAAAGCATGCTTACCATTCTAGTTTTTTAGCCTTTCAAGACTGATTTATGAATGACATAGTAATGTATGCTACCTGCAGGTGAATGTCACGGTAAACCATCTCCAATTAATTCACCTATGTACACAAAATACACTGTCATATCTGAAACTGCACAAAATGGTTATATGATGGACAAGGTTTAGACTACTTTCTCTGTAAATTATTCTCTTGATCTGTGAAATAAAAATGGTTAATTTTGTTCCACCCAAATATCCTTCTAGCCACACTAACTTCTGTTAGTGCAACAGTGTCCTTGAAGAAACAGACTCAGGAATCAGTCTAAGTTAAAAACCTGGATCCTTGATTCAGAATTGAGACATCATCTTGGTGGATTTTTTCCTTTGATGAGTATGAAGGGTCCTGAGGTGGGGAGTGGGGTTCCCAAGAGTCAATGAAGGTGACCTTAACTGAAATGCCTAACAGTGTGGGCATATAACCTGAATAGTCCAAGTCCTAAAGCCAGTCAGGACCCCCATTGGAGGGATAAGGACACTAACCTACCTACTAAATTTTGACCCAAAATGTGCCCTGTCTAAAAGAAATGCAGGGACAAAGATGGAGCAGAGACAGAAGGAATGGCTAACCAACAACCAGCTCAACTTGAGACCCAACCCATGGACAAACACCAATCTCTGACACTATTAATGATACTCTATTATGCTTATAGACATCATTAATAGTCCTCTGAGAGGCTCTACCCAGCAGCTGACTGAAACAGATACAGATACCCACAGCCAAACAATGGTCAGAGGTTGGGGACTCTTATGGAAAAGTTGGAGGGAAGACTGAAGACACTGCAAGGGATAGGAACTCCATGGGAAGACCGACAGAGTCAACTAACTTGGATCCCTGGGAACTCTCAGAGATTGAGCCATCAAGCAAAGAGCATACATGGGCTGGACCAAGGTCCCACAGCACATACATAGCAGATATACAGCTCAGTCTCCATGTTGGTCCCCTAACAACTGAAGAGGGGCCTATCCCTAAAGCTGTTGCCTAACTGTGGTGTTCATTCCCCATCAGAGCTGCTTTTTCTGGCATCATTGGGAGAGGATGCGCCTAATCCTGCAGAGACTTGATAAGCCAGGGTAGGGGGATAGCTAGTGGGGCACCCACCCTATCAGAGAAGGAGGTCAATGATGGAGGGAGAGATTCTGTGAGTGGGGAATGGGGGCAGCATTTGGTATGTTAATTAATTAATTATCTAATTAATTAAAAACAAGAAAGAGATTTATATTAAAATTTAAAAATAATATACCTTACAAAAAAAAAAAAGACGGATTCTTTACTGGCTTATCAAATTTAAGTGGTACATTCTATGAAATAGAAGTGAGCACAATAGCCTGCTCACATGGAGCTGAGGATTAAATATGGAAATATATGTAAAGTGCATATACAAACAGACAGAAGACTGTAAGTGTTCTGTAAGGGTTATTCACTAATGCCCTGGTTTGTATGTCATTAGTATATATTTTTAAAGCAATCATTATCAAGCTGGCTAGAGTAGTGTATGTTTATAACCCGAGCATTCAGAAGCTGAGACCAAAGGAGCGCCACAAGCACAGGAGCATCCTAGGCCAAACAGAAAGACCTTGTCTCAAACAAGTGACAAAGCAAAATCACCTATGTGATAAATGCTGTTCTAGGTGTGGAAATAACTGACAGTGCTCAGTAACTCACCTCCACCTATGATTCAATTCCAATAAATATGTAAATTGCTATAAAAAAACACTAGGGAAAGGCTATGTAGATTTAGTATGTACCATTAATTTTCATCTTCTTTATCAATATAATTATCACCACCCTCACAAGTGGCAACATCATACATCTCTCCCTCCTTTTAGTCAGACTTAAGCCCACGCACACTCATACAACAGTAATATAGATCTCTTTGGATCTAGTACTTCTGCCCTTTCCATGTTTTTGCCCTATTGAAGTAGAAATGCCCAAGAGATGCACTAAGTAACGTTTCACTGATGATAATGATGTGACTGAAGATGAGGATACTGGACTTAGGCTAGTGAACTACATTTGTATTTTCACAACATGCATGTAAGTTGTCCAGTTTCTGTTCATTGATTCATACAGCCCACCAAATAGCAAGCCCAGAACAGGCTGTCCACTGGGACCCAAATAATGATATAATGTATTAAAGACTCATCTAAATTAAAATCTGGGCAAATTTCAATTACAATCCTGTGGTTACGTTAAACAGTGTTCATCCTGGAAGCAAAGAATTACTTTTTAAAAAAAAAGAAAGTATATTGTTCATTGTTTTTCTTTCATAAAATTTTGCTGTGGTCTACAGATAGATTTTTCTAGCCACACCTTTGTCGCGTCAACTCTATTGAAGCTGTTGACTAAACAGTCTCAAAGGTATTATCCTATTCTAATGTTTTGAGGCAGGAAGTAAAAAACAAGTCCCCATGACTAGGACTTAAGGAAATAGGAATAGGCAGGAAACATAATTCACTGTGTTAAGTAATGACTACAAGAATGTGCACAAAATTGATTATATCTGGATAGTCCGCTTGTGGGTGAATTTTAGTATTATCTTGAAATAATGTCAGTCTTCTTTATCCTTTTCTTGCACAATTGTTATATATGCTGCCAAAAGGAGTCAAACATGACCAGCTTTCCTGGAAAACTACATAGAGAAATTATGGTGGCTATCCCTTACTCCCTATTGATTAATGGTTCAACTATCAAGCAACGACTAACGCATCATTGTAAAAGTTATGGACTTTGGAGTGAAAAGTCCAACTTTTCCCTTTGGTAATATATTGAACCACAAATAGCTCATCTATCCTCTCTAAAGCATCTACCAAATGCAGAGCTTCACAATTGACAGGCACGGTTCTTGGCTGTCTGTCTATCTACGTCTATCTGTGTAAGAGAGCCAGCCATTCCTATTATCTCCTATTGCTTCAAAAGCAAATGGAGAGTGAGGGTAGGGTGCAGAGAGAACACACGTAAGTGTCATTATAAATCCCCATGTTTCCAAATACATTTTGTGATAGTTCTTACTGTTAACCCACTCGAATGCTTCACCCAGACGTTACAGAGTTGCTGCCTAGGAAACTATAGTAACACAGACAAAATATGTGAATAAACATGTGCATCTTAATTTCAAATATAGAGGCAAGTAGCACTTGCTCGGTAGTTCAAACTTCAGCTAATTGGCATAGTTGGTGTGTGTCCTATTCTCCAGTGGATCTTACAAGCACAGTCCCTGGAGGACAGCAGGAACTCAGAGAGAGGAGCAAAACTCTTCCAGTGAACAGTGCAAGTTCTTCTGCTCCCTCACAAAGATACTTGGCCCCATAGTCGGGTTATTGAAAGATTCCCAAAGCCATGTAGTTTGCCTGTTTGGTGCTACAGGTTATAAAATGCAGACCAGCGCAATCTCCTAGTTGTGATTTATCCCACCTTATTGCCATCTGCTCCAAATTAAATATCAGGGCTCACAGAAAATTACAGTATATGAGGAAAATATGTGTCTTTTCTTGTCCCTAACCTGGTTAGGTATTAAACACAATTGTGGAAACTTGGTGCCTCCCTCTTTCCTTTCCTTTCCATTCATCAAGACGACCTCTCCTTGCTCTTTCTTCACTGGACTTCCTCATCCCCCCTCTACCCATCCCCCATACAATGTCTTTTCCCTTCTTCCTTTAGAAGATTAAAAACTTGAATCAGGCAAAGGGAACCAATATCAATGTTCAACTACCAATTACTATGCCTTGCTGTGTTTTCCTTTTGACAAATTAAATTAATATATAGCCCAAAGGATGTCCTATATAAAGAAATTACAGTTGTGGAATATTTAGTGTTTAATGGGATTATTACTATAGACTGAGGCTAAGGATGTTCTCAGCAAGATGTGCATTGTTGCTTCTCAAAGTAAGAAAGATAAATGATCAGAAGAAAGTCACTAGCAGAAAAAGAGAGGGATAAATGCCTATACAAATAATTGACCTAGTTGTGTCTTTAGGGGCACACCACTATTTAAGAAGGTAGTCTGCAGACAAAATCCTTCAAACATCATTTTTGAAATCTTTCATTTCCACTATGAAATCAATTACTTTGCCACAAATGGTACATGAACCCTCCCCACACTTCTTTTAAATTGTGTCTAAAGTTTATACTTAGAGTCATCTAATTCAATCAGCTCATACTTCATAGTAACCATGAAAATTGCACGATGTCTTACATTCTGAACTTGAGGGAAATTTCCATACCTGCCCTATAAAACTGCATTTGGCTACCATCGAAACTTGCCAGATTTATGACCTATAAGCTTCCATGACAATGAGCAGCTGTCTTGATTTTTCTCTGGGTCCACAGCACTGATGATTAACGAGAAATTTGTAAGTATTTGGCTTTAAAATATTGTGTTGGTCTTCTGAGAGTAAAGTAAGAAAAGAGAATTTTTTTTGGTTTCCTTCAGATCAATTTTTAACAAGACTCCAGACTGACATAAATTCCCAACCAGATGGGACCACTTAAAGACCAGGATATAATTTTTCTTATGATTTTATGTAATGTTGCATTTTAAACTAGAATCCATAAAGCACCAGTCAGTACATTTTTAATAAAATGTTTAATATAAAGTTTTATGCTAAATTTTGCTTACAGTTTAAAGAAAAATAAGAATTTTATTCCAGACCAGTTATGGTAATTTGAAAGATAGATAGATAGATGATGATGACAATGATGATGATGATGATGATTATATAGATAGATCATAGATAGATGGATAAATAGATAGACGAATAAATGATAAATGGATAAATAAACAAATCATTGGCTATAAAAGCTAGATACATAGGAAATGGATGAATGGATGGATGGACAGATGGATGGATGGATGAATGGATGGATGGATGGATGGACAGATGGATGGATGGATGGATGGATGGATGGATGGATGGATGGATACAGATAATGGATGGGTATAAAGGCTAGATAAAGGCAGATAGATGGGCATCCTATCTGTCTAGAAGCCAGTCTTCCACTAACAGCCTTCAGATGAAGGTGTAGAACTCTCAGCTCTGCCTGCTCCCAACCCTCCTTGATGCTACCATGCTCCCACCTTGACGAGATAATGGACTGAACCTCTGAACCTGTAAGCCAGCCCCAATTAAATGTTGTCCTTTGTAAAACTTGACTTGGTTATGGTATCTGCTCACAGCAGTAAAACCCTAAGACACAAGTTGGTACCAGGGACAGAGGCATTGCTGTGATAAGCCTGACCATGATTTTGTTTGGAAGAATGTGGATTTTGGAACGTTGGATTTGGAAAGCAGTGGAATGCTTTAAAATAGGGCTTAAAGGGCTATCCTAGTAGGAATACCTAGCCCAAGAAATTTCAGTGTAGAATTTCAATATGTGGCCTAAAAACTGTTTTTGTAGTATTTTGGTGAAGAATGTGGCTGCTTTTTGCCCTTGTCTGAAGAGTCTGCCTGAGGCTAAGGTGAAAAACTCAGATTAATTGTATTGACAAAGATAGTCTCAAAAACTCCCATCATAGACTTTGTTCTCTGGTTAAGCCTCATGAAGAACATTTTGAATAAGCATAACAAGCTTTAAAAAAGGAAAATATATAATATATGGTTTCAGTATTAAAGAAGCACCAGGAAGTGAAGTGAAGATGAATCCTGTGTTCAAAGATATTAAATTGATTTAAGGAAATGAGAGTTTGGGGCAAGATTCTAACCAGCTAAATTTGGATCTAGACATGGTGATACACACCTTTAATCCTAGGAGACAGAGCCATGCAGATCTCTGAGTTCAAGGTCAATCTACAAAGCAATATCCAGGAAAGCCAAGTTTAGACAGTGAAGGAGTTAGGAAACAGAAAGCTGATGATAATGAAATAGAACAAGGGGCCATGTTCCAGCTCCAGCAAGCAGCAGAAATTGGCTGCTTTGGCCACATGGCTCTGGTATTAGAGTCTCAAATAGATGGGACTATTGGGACAACTGATGCTGATTATCTGGAGCTATGAAATCAGTGGTGATTAAAAAGAGACCAACATCACTGAGGTGAAATCTTCTGGGAAGTGTTTTCTGAGAGTACAAAGAAGCTGTGTTACAGAGATAGCAAAGGTTGTACCTCATGCTGGGGCTGAGCTTGGTAATGTGTAAGAGTCACCTAGGTGGCGCTGGTTTTGAAGGCACGAAGGGGTCATGAAGAGAGGCTGAGGCTCAGCACTGTGAGAGGCTATGGAAGGCCATCTGTGAAGGTGCAGTATCAATTGCAGCTGACAGCCCAGGAACACAGAGGTCATGAAAAGGATTTGAGGCTTGGCACCATGAAGAGAGCCTATGAGATGCTATTGATAAAGCCTAGCTGAAGTAGAAGACCCCAGTTTATTGGAGATGCCAGTACCATAGGATGATCACCAAGAACAGCCGTGGCAATAGAGTGGTTCAACCTGAGCTTAGAGTAAGTGACCCTAGTCCTTTGGAGGAGCCCAGAAGATTATGTGTGGACCACATTGAAACAAGAAGTTGGAACACTGAAATTGCCTTGGAAACCCCAAGATTTTCAAGATGCCAGAGCCATAGGATATCTGCTAAGGAATGCTGCTTGCAGGGAGTGGAACCAGGCCAGGAAAAGAAGTTCGTTGCAGTCAACAAAGATAAAAAAAGAGTTGGAGATCTGAAGACCCCTTTGGCATCAGACATTGAGATGCAGAGTTTCAAGCTTGCCCAGCTTGTTTCCTGTCTTGATTTGGCAATTATGGTTAAGTGATTGGCTGGATCTCAGGAGAGACTTTGAACTTTTAACATTGTTGAGATTGCTATAGACTATAGGCACTTTCGATGTTGGACTAAATGTACTTTTTTATTATGCTGTGGTTAGCTATGGCCCCCATAGACTCATGTGTTTGAATAGGCCTATGGGGGCCAGGGAGTGGAATGTGATGGTTTGTTTATGCTTGAGCCAGGGAGTGGCACGATTAGGAGGTGTGGCCTTGTTGGAGTAGGTGTGTCACTGTGGGCGTGGTCTTAAAACCTTCAACCCATCTGCCTGTTAGCAAGTATTTTGCTAGCAGCCTTCAGATGAAGTTGTAGAACTCTCAGCTTCTCCTGCACCATGCCTGCCTAGATGCTGCCATGGTCACACCTTGATGATAACGGACTGAACCTCTGAACCTGTAAGCCAGCACCAACTAAATATTGTGCTTTACAAGACTTGCCTTGGTCATGGTATGCGTTCACAGCAGAAAAACCCTAACTAAGACATAGATATTTATAGAGAGAGCTAGATAAATGAGAACTAGATAGTTAAGTAAATAGACATAGAGCATCATAGACAGACAAATATGTTTAGAGTCAATACTATAATTAAAACAGAAAAAGTTATATATACATGTTTACATAATATTTGAGAGAGAATAAAAGTATAACTCACAGTATAAGTAACACATATATTCAAATAAGCAAATACAAAGATGTAGAGTGGAGGCCATCAAGGAAGAGAGGAACTAACAGAGGAAAAAAATTCAAATATATTCTGCTAGCTGGGCTGCCTTGACTGGCCTCAGTGGGAGAGAAGGTACCTAGCCTCACAGAGACTTAAAGTGCCAGGGTGGAGGGATACCCAGAGGAGCACCCACCCACTCAGAGAAGAAGTTGGGGTTGGGGGATAGGGGAAGATGGGAGGGGTGGCCAGGAAGGGAATAAGTGAGTAGGATGTAAACTGAATACGTAAAAATATTAATAATAAATTAAATTAAAAATTTTTTAAATTTGACCTCAAAACTCCATACCATCCTCACCGGTCGATCCCTCTTGCCTGAATGATGGCCAAGTTCAACTGAGGCCTAGGAAGGGGTTGGCAGAGCAAAGATTGTCAGGACTCAGATAAACCCATCAGCCTGAGAAACAGTAAGAAATTATGTTGAAATGATAAAGCTCCAAAATCATAAAGCACTTGCCAATCAGGCAGAGGAATAGAGACTTCGCGCTGGGTTTTTTTTTTCTTTTAAGTATTTGGAGGATTCTGAATTTGATATGCACAAAGGAAATGGTGTTTAGGAGCACACATCTAACAGAAAGGAAAATCGCTTGGCAGTAAGGACACTCGTGGACTGAAGCTTCATTGGCAAGGCGTGGGAGGAGCAGCATGCCTCTGGTCTGGCTTTAGCACCACTCACTAACTCTGATGTGTCAAGGAATTTAGCTTCTTTTTGGCCACAGTGTCTCAGCTTCTGTTTCAGCCACCATGCCTGCCACCTGTCACCTGCTGTCCCCACCCTCTTAGATCCTAACCCTCTGGAGCCACTCCTCATTCTAGAATTTACCTCGGACATGGTTTTTAACCTCAGCAACAGAGAAGTGACTGATGGACTGTGTTCATTTTAAACGTTGTTTAAAAACTCCATAGTTTTCTTATTTTAACTCAGTTTAAGAAGAACTACCGTCAAGGATAGCATACAAATAAAATGACACTAAACATGTAAAGTTCTGAAAATGTCTATTATAAACTCTTAATGAACGTTGTGGTATCACTCCCTTGTCAGTATCGTGACCTCTTATATCTTACGTTGTACTAATCATATTTATGCTAATTTCATGTTTGACTCTCAATCCCAAAAGACAGGGATGGTAATGAATTTTAGAAAGTTTATTTTATTACTTTGAATTATGTGTCTGTGTGTGATGTCTGTCTGTGGGTATGTGCACATGAGTGCCAGTGTCCACAGAAGCCAGAGGTATCAGATCCCCCTAGAGATGAAGTTACATGCAGTTGTAAGCTACCTGACAGGGTACTAGGCATCAAATCTGGATCCTCTGCAAGAGCAGCACACTGGCTCGATTGCCCCGGTGTTATTTTTAAAAGTGTTTGTCCATCAGTGTATGAAATATACTACAACTATATAAAATGTTTCAAGTATGTGTTGAAAAACAGTTACTTTGGGGGTAGGCTGATCAGTATTTCTCATTGCACAAGACCGCTTTCCTAGAGAGAATAGATTAACTTCATACCAGCGGCAAACCACAGATAAGATTGGTATCACAAACTGCTGCGAATAGTAAAGCACCATGGCTGTATTTCCAGGTACAGCTTCAAAGAGGTTTTTTCCCAAAGAGTTCCGGGAGTGTCTCTTGATTTCAGAATAGTCCACACCACTGTTGCTGTGAACCAAAACGTACATGTGTTTCACTCAGGTAGCTAGCTATCTTCGCTGGAAAATGCTGTTTCGTTCTCTTCTCTTTTCTTGCAAGCTGATCATCAGACTACATTGCTGACTTTATTTTCCTCTTTTCTCATCCTAACATGCTCTGCATAATCAGTGAAAGAAGCTCCTGCATTCATGAGCAGTAGCCTCTTGAAAATATCTTCTATTTGAAATTTTAGTTCCAAAATAAAAATGCAAATGTAGTGTGTGTGCATGTATTTGTGTGTGTGTGTGTGTGTGTGTGTGTGTGTGCGTGTTCATCCAACTAAAAAGAGAACTGGTTCATTTGTATTGACAGAGATTCAGTTCACACATGGGTAGTCGTAGTACAACCATGAAGAAACTTACCTCCAGAGTTATGAGTGAAGGCTTGAAGCTTATCAACCTAGTTGCTACCTGTGTCTCTTCCTTCACAAGCTGCTTGTCTGAACATCTGTCTCCTCATTTATTCCTCTATCATTAACTAGATATCATGATAAAATGATATAACTAGTCAAAGCACCTCACAACAGCTGACATAAAGTAGAATGGCATTGGCACAGTTATTGAACTGTGTGTCAGGCTATAAGTTCATTGATGAAGGTGGACACACATGACAACATAAGCAAAATTCAGCTGAAAAAATGAGGGACAGACACTCAGATATGCAAGCTGAGGCTTACCAATCTGAGCAAATCACAGGAGGTGATAGTGTCTGAAACTCAGTTCAATTTCCTAAATGTCTAACTGCTTCCATTTTGAATTTTCTGAGCTAATGAAAGTTATTTGTATAGCTACAGACATTGAGGAAGATGAAAATTGAAAGGAATATTTTAAGACCTTAAAAGGAAGTTGAGGTTTGCTCTGTTAATAAATCATTGTTTTTCAAAGCAGAAGTGTCACTATCCATGATGGGAATTTCTACTAATTTTAAAACTCATTTTACCTTTACCTGTGTCTTATCAAATAGTGAGTAATAAGCGTTCTGTTGCCATGTACAAGTCTTCCTTTGTATTTTCTGATTTATAGCTGAGGAACATCAGATATGCTGTTCATGCAATCTACCTTCAGAAAGTATTCTGAACAGCTGTCCTTTCTTGACATACTCCAAGCTAGTTGGCCCTCTTAGATTCAGCATTTTAATAAACATATATACAAATTGTCTCCTATTAGCAAAATATTTTTTATTTCCTGTGTGTTTAGACAATTTGTGTTTGTATTTGTATTTTATATATTCATTTAACTGGTATGTATACGTGCACCAGTGCACACACATGTGCACACACACAAACACACATGCCACTCTACACTCGTGGAGGTTGGAGGAAACTTGTCTGAATTGGTTCTCCCCTTCCACCAAGAGTGTCCAAGAACCTGACTTAGCTTGTTGGGCACGGCAGCAAGCCCCTTTACATCCTGAGCCATCTTGCTGGCCCAAGGTTATTTTTCATTCTTTAAGATGCATTTGCATTTGTGCTTAAATTCTTAATTTAATTTAAATACTTAATGTAATTATATCTTACCTTAATTAAAATAACTGAAAATTGGACCTAATTTGAAATAAAGATTTAATTTCCTTTCAAATTGAAACTCAATTTAATTTAAAATTAAAATTTAATTTAATTTAAAATTGTGATTATTTCACTGCGATCTAATGTGATTTAAATTTTAAATGGCTACAGATACAAACCAAGAGCTGATATATCATTGGAGAAGTTGGCAACAGAATATTAAAACCGTTTGAAGTTAAAATAAAAAATGCAAAGTGACATTCAAAACTTCCAACTTCCTATCCAAAAGAAGCAACTGAAACAAACCTAATATGTTCAGAAAGTCAAAATTTTTGGCTGGGAGATACTCTGATTAAAACTAACCATTTTCTAAAGTCTGTATTCATCGTCTCAGCTACCATGTCAAC
Source organism: Mus musculus (assembly GCF_000001635.26). Taxonomy (NCBI): domain Eukaryota; kingdom Metazoa; phylum Chordata; class Mammalia; order Rodentia; family Muridae; genus Mus; species Mus musculus. The sequence goes on along the minus strand of NC_000078.6, from coordinate 92,074,341 downwards.
CTTAGTAGAATTCATGTTTTCTTTAAAATCGCAACTATTTTTACATTTATCACAGATAGATTTGCCCCTTCCCAGATTACAATATTGGTTAACGAAGTACTAAGGGAATTCATCCACTTCTTAGCCAAATTTCCTCCATATTGACAGCCAATGGTGAAGACAACATCTGCCTGAATCACTGATGTTTCCCTTTAGCCACTCTGCCTGAGAATATTGGCCGATTTGCAAATGGAAAGGCCAGCACAGTGTGCTATACCACGTTTCACTGATGCGGTTATATAACCACCTGCTGACATAAATGAGGCCTTTGTTTTGCGTGCATGGATCAGAAGAATGAAGCGGGCTATGCTTTGCTCCCAGACATCACACGTTCTAGAACAAAGATCCTTTTTCCCATTCACCTATCTCTCCGCTAAGTATTGTCTCCCAAGCACACTTCTGATCAAGACAAGGAGGAAAGCTCCCACTTTCTGCTTTCTCCATATCTTATGTTTTAACATACTTAGACATCCAGAGATTGAAATATACTACACTCTAGTTTCTCTTAATCTTTACAAAGGTAGGTAAAATTGTCGCTTTTTAGAAAAGCAAGATGATATACTAAAGAGAAGAAATTATATTTTAAAAGGTACGTGAGAGAAAGGCCAGCAAAACAAACAATAGCTGCCTCTTTTCAGCAAAGTTTAACAGTTTTGCCTCTTTATTTTGAAGCTATGCTTACTGTTTAAAGAACTACTATCACCAGTGTTGTGTGAGAAAATGTTACTAAAATACATATTTGCACCATCTCACTTCAAGGGTTATATAAATCCCTGCTTGTTTACTGAAAAGCAATGTCATCCTTTTCGGTGATTGCATCCCAGCTCTGTAAGAGAAGATGATTTTAAGCAGCCGAGAAGATTTGGAAAGAACAAGGAACGGTACCACAGACGGTGCGTAGGTGGTCACTTGGGGGAGCGGGGTTATGCTGATAAGGAAGAGAGAAAAATGGAGAGGGAAACAGAGTTCTAAGTATATTCGTTTTCTTAATTTATGCTGGAAGACAGAATTATTTAGTCACACCTCTGTATTTAATGCAGAATCGGTGATGAAGCAATCACGGAGATGTAAATCAGCCCGTCAAGCAGAGGGAAGGTCTGCCTTTTAACCATCTTCCTGAGTAAGGACAAACGAAAATCTTATTTCACATCCCACTATGGGTGTTTGTTTGAGATTCAAGCAATGGGCATCCATTTTGAGGATCTGGGCTTCTGACCATCATTCAGTTGCTCACTGTCAAGGGACACTTGCCTGTGAATCCAGAGGCTGTGCCACTTACTGCTTCCTATGACCCTCAGAAAGCTGCTTTTCTCTGAAACAACTTCATCATCTGCAAAGTGAATTATTTTGATGATTTGATAGCAATACACACACACACATATATACACACATATATATTATATATATATTAATCAAACAGTCCGCATCACCTATCATAAATAATTAATAATTGCCTTCTATTATTAATTCTTGCCAGGATCTATTCATCCTTATTCTTAAAAAAAAAGAAAAAAAAAGGCTATTTTTCCCTTGGGAAATAATGGTTGACCACAGGGGGGATTTGGACAATTTAAATGCACCCTAAATCCAGACATATATTTGCTCCAAACCTGGTCAGCATGAATGGTGACACCTGCTATGCCTAAATGTGCTCCTGAATTTACTGAAGGGAAACGTGATTCTCAGGACCATTGTATCAGGAAGTAGGGGCTAATGGGAGGTATTAGGATGAAAAGGACATATTCTCATAAATGACTTAATCTCATGATTGAAGGAAGCTTCCCCACGTTTTGGAATTCCTAGCATGCACCACCACACCTAGCTTTGTGTGTGTGTGTGTGTGTGTGTGTGTGTGTGTGTGTGTGTGTGTACATGGGAATGGGTGTCATATATATATGGGAACTTATGAAGGCCAGGAATTGATATCAGGATTTTTCCTCTATTGCTCTCAACATTAATTTCTGAGAGTCTCACACTAAACCTCCAACTCAGCAGTCAGCTAGCCTGCTTGGCCTTTGAGATCACCCTTTCTCCCCTTCCCAGTGCTATAGTTAGAACTCGCTGCCACTGCCACACTGGGCTTTTTGAAATGGGTACTGAGGACCCGAACGTACATCTTTCTGTTTGCATACTGTCTTGGTTTTGTTTCTTTTGCTGTCGTAAAATATCCTGACAAAAGCAATGTAAGAGAGAAAGGGCTTAAATTAACTCATAGTTCCAGGTTATGGTCCATCATGGAGAAATCTTGCTAGGGAGAGCCCAACAAAACTGGTCTTAATGCATCCATGGTCTAGAAGCAGAAATGAATAGATCCATGTATCCATGCCTGTGCTCACTCTGTCCACTCTTACACAGCTCAGAATCCTCTTCATAAAAAATGGTGCCACCTACAGTGGATGAATCTTCCCAATTCAGTTATGGAAATCTTATTTCCTCAAAGACATCCTCAGATATCTTTCTTCCAGGTGAGACTGGATTATATCAAGTTGACAATTAAGAACCCCATACATAGCTACTAAGCACTTTACCATTCATCCATCTTCCTAGCTCAGATCTCAATAGCTCAGTAATAATCAAAGAAAAAGAGATCATCATTTTGGGAGGGAGACAGAGGATGAACAGGGGAAAGGTTGGAGGGAGGGGACATAGGAGGAATTGGTGGTGGCTAACAATGTGATTTTATTGCAATTAAAATTAATTTTTAAAATTTACACATAGATATTTTGTTTGGCTTCTGCTACCTACCTTCCCAAAATAAATTGGGCCAAACTCATTAGCAATAACAGTTGTGATTACAGACTATATACATTATTTAGTCTCTAGCTACTTTTTCTCTGAAGACCAGAAGGGTGGGGTTTATGAAGATAAGTAAATTTTCTTTTCTTTTTTTTTTAAAGATTTATTTATTGTATGTATGTGTATGTATGTATGTACAGTACACTGTAGCTGTCTTCACACACACCAGAAGAGAGCATCAGATCTCATTACAAATGGTTATGAGCCACGCTGTGGTTGCTGGGAATTGAACTCAGGGCCTCTGGAAGAACAGTCAGTGCTCTTAGACACTGAGCCATCTCTCCAGCTTGTAAGTAAATTTTCTAAGATCACACATGTTTTATTTTTAAAAGTTGTGCCAGTCATATGGCTCAGCAAGTAAAGGTACTTGCCACCAAACCTTGCCATAAAACCTGTGTTTGATCCCCAGGTCCCACACATGGGCATGTTAGGAAGAGATTTGGTTTCCAACTTCCCCATACATGCCAGATAAAGTGAAAGAAACATTGTGCACAGTAACACACACACACACACACACACACACACACACGGTAGATAGAGATACATACATAATACATACATACATACATACATACATACATACATACATACATACTAGATAGATAAGAAATTTTTCTAAAGTCACTTATCCTAATAGAAATAAGAACTCTCCCCTCTTATTTGAATTTGAAGTTTAACATATTCACAATTCTGTAGAAGAAGAATAGGGGGGAAGGAGGGGGACGAGGAGGAGGAGGAAGAAGAAAAAGAGGAGGAGGAGGGAAATAAAAGAAAAAAAGTAATATTCTGATAGACAGTTTTACCCAGTCATCAGATATCATCATGAAATTTAAGGTATCTTTTGCTGGCATTTTTCTGTCTTGCATTCAGTAGCATGCTGCCATGAAGATGGGTTTCCTTCTTACACTGTATCCATTAAATGAGAGCAGATCACAGGACAGAGAGAAATGTATCACTAAGAGGAAAGCCCTCATTCAGCAATTGGCCTTTACATCCAACCTCTCTGACTCTGCAGAAATGAGGCTTCTACAAGCATAATTTCAGGTGTTAATTTAAAATTCCAAATGTGAACCGTTGAAATCCTGGCCAAATATAATACCATGACTTGTCATGAAATATTTGATCATTTTACTATCCTCATCAATAAAACTGTTTCTTAAATAATCAATGGTTAATGTTCAGATTGAGGCCCTAAGAAAGCTTTCTTTTTATTTCTCCCCCAGAAAATAATTTTTATAGTTCATAGTGTAGTCTACATAATGGGCACAGCTGTGGACATAATTCCCTATTTCTTCAAACTGATACCAGTGATACTGTTTAATTTCTTAGCATCTTCTACTATCAAGGCAGCATGTCAGCATCAATCATCAAAATATTGGGAAAGAAACAGCACAGGAAGGCAGGATAAAAAAGTAAAAGAGAGACAAAGGTTATTAATAGTTACAGAATTAAATTTGCTGGAGAAAAAGGATGGTGTTGGCCATTGCACAATTATCTCTGATTGATTGACATGACAAATGTTAACAATAGCAAGTGACACAGACCAGAGCAGAATGTCACATACATCAAAGCACAAATCCAGACATTCTTTGTTATTAATTTAATCTTAGTTTAATCACTCACTCCGTATGTAATTTTTCTTCTTTAGAGATGAGGGTTTATCTTGAAGCATGGAAATCATTGATTTTTTTCCCTCTCATTTATTCTTACAAGTATATATTTTATATTGAACATATACTCCCTTCTTAGATACATCCCCCTCACTTGTTAATTGCCTCTGTCCTCCTAGACAATTTCATTTCAATTTTAATTTAATATACACATACATGATTTTATGTTAGCACATAAAAATCTAGACATCATGGATGAGAAAAAAAACATATGATAATTGTCTTTCTAGTCTGGCTTAAAATGTTTAATACGGTTATCCCCAGTTGTAACAATTTTCTTACAAATGACATAACTTCATCTTTTTATAGCTTGGAATGGGTGGGCTTTGTTGGAGGAAGTATATCACTGTGTAGGTGGGCTTTGAGATCTCCTAGTGCTCAAGTTCTGCCCAGTATGCAAGAGACTCCTTCTGGCTGCCTTTAGATCAAGATGTAGAATTCTCAGCTCCTTCTCCAGCACCATGTCTGCCTAGACACTGCCATGCTTCCTGCCATGGCAATGGACTAAGTCTCTTAAACTGTAAGCCAGCCCAATTAAATGTTGTCCTTTGTAAAAGTTGCCTTGAAATGTAATTGAGGAAAATACGTAATAAAAAAAAAACATTTAAAAAAAAAGTTGCCTTGGTCATGGTGTCTCTTCACAACAACAAGAACTGTAACTAGGATTATATGTACACAAACATATATACATAGGTTGGTTTCATAATTAGCTCTTGTGGATAGTATTGCAATAAGCATTGATATTCAAGTATTTCTGTGATATTCTGACTTGGACTGTACCAAGTAAATACTCAGTAGTGGTATAGCTGTGTCTTATGGTAGATCTATTTCTAGGGCTTTTTTATTTTACATTTTTGATTTATTTTTATGTGCGCATGTATGACCATGTCTCTGTGTGTGTGTTAGTGTGTGTGTGTGTGTGTGTGTGTGTGTGTGTGTGTGTGTGTGTGTGTTTGCCATGGCATGTGTGTAGGTCAGAGGACAACTTATGGGAACTTCTTCTCTCCTTCCTTTTACTTATATGGATGCCAGTAATAAAATTCAGGTTATCAAGCATGGTGTCAGGCATCGTTGCTACTGAGATACTACGATGGTCCCTTTTTCTAGATTTTTCTATAAACTTCCATACCAATTTCCACAATGGTAGAACTCATTTTTATTCCCACCAGCAGGATATAAAAGTCTCCTTTGTGCTATCTGAGTGAGCACTTGTTGTGTGGTATCTCAAGACAGTTTTCTATCTCTGATGGTTTAATGAGGTTGAAATTTTTTATATGTATTGTCCATTTATATTTCTTCATTTGTGAACTGTCCACTTAATTGACTCAAATGGTTGGTTGAGTTTTGTTTTATTTTTGCTGTATTTTTTTTGAATCATTGGTATATTTTAGATATTAGTTCTCTGCCAGATATATATCTGGCAAATATTTCCTCAAATTCTTGTGCTATCTAAAAGAGGGTCTTTTGCCCACTACAATACATATTGTTAAATCAAATACAAAGAAGAGAAACCAAAAGGCAATGAACTGGAGGAAAGAACCTGTATCTACTAGTTTCCCATTTCTATAATGAAACACTTAAAACAACTTACAAAGAGAAAAGCTTTATTGTAGCTCAGGGTTCTAGAGGTTACACTCCAAGGTCAAGGTGCAGGTAGCACAGCAGGCTGGGAGCTTCAGGAGCACAGCTATTTTACCGCACATACAATGAAGCAAAATAAGAGAAGAAAGACCAGGGTCCCACATCCTTACCTTAAAGACACGGTCACCATGACCTAATGTCCTTATAAAAACCCTGCTGACTGCAGGTTCTCTAACCTCTACAGTATCCCTTATAGACCAAAGCCTTTAACCCATGATCTTCTCCAAAAATACCAATATCCCAACCATAGCAAGACCCAGTTGAAGCAAAACCTCAATAGCAACCCTGAGTGAGGCAGATGAAGCTTGAAAGCACAGAATCAGGAGCCAAGGGCCCAAGGTGATGCGAGTAAGGAAGCTTAGATAAAGGTGAGGTTGCCAAGGAGCCAGGAGAAGTGAATTCTGAAACTGAAGCTTTAGCCTCTGTCACTTCAAAGTCCTGAGGCCACCACACCAGCCAATGAGGCTGAAGACACCAGAGTCAGGGAGCACACGTTGTAATTAGCAATGTTCCATAATTCCCACACCAATGTCGTGCAATGGTAGATCTTCTGTGGAAGAAAAATTCTAAAATAGTCAGTGAAATTAATTTCTTAGTGATTCATTCCTAGATTACAGAATAATTCCAAAGGCTTTTGAACAGGTTAAATTTGATTGCTTTCTGACTCTCATTAAGTTTCATTTATTTCCTTAGTTGAGAAGAAGTACAGAACAATTGCCCAACTACTACAAAAGTAGTTAGAATATTTTCTTTTTAATTATTTCAACTGAGAGATAAAACTTGGGTTATGTTGTGCTCATCTTGGTCAGTAGCCTGTTACCATTTTATAGAGACACAAACTCACTTATACTGAAACCTTTTACTGTTAAGTTACTTAAATTTATATATCAGTAATTCTATACACAATCATTAATAAACAATTAGAAAGGCATACATTTAGGTGTGTGTATATGTACGCATTTGAAACTTACAAAGATACTAGGGAATCTTCAAGGCACATGATTCAAACTCTCTTCATATTTTTTAAGGTATATATCACATGTATGAAGTACGTGTGTGTGTGTGTGTGTGTGTATGTGTGTGGGTGTGTGGGGGGGTGTATGCATGTATTTGGAGTGCATTGAGCTGATCTTGCTGTGGTAAAAAAAAATAAAATTCACACTTAGCATATCATATTCTTATAGGATACAGCATATGAATTAGTACAGAAAATGGCTTTGTTCCTACTGTATCTTCTCATTGTCAGTTGTCTTTTCATGGTGTTCCAGTTTCTAGGACACATTTAATTTTGGTGGAATTAAGCATGGATAGCTCAAAATTATATAATTAAATATATTTAGCTTCAATTAACAATTATAATTGACTCAAAGCTGTTAACATGACACCTGGTAACAGTAACACAGTAGCATTAGCATTTAGTCATTGATGTGTGCCAGATAATTATTGAAAAATGGAAGAAGAGAAATGGCCAGGCCAAAAAAAAAATTTTTTTTCCACAGGCTATATGCAAAAAGGGAGACACATCGCAGACAAACTGTATTTAGTGCAGTGTCAAAGAAAAAAGCTTAAATAAACGTCCATAGTCAGCAGGGGCTAACTAAATATGGAAATGAACCAAAATCACTGTGTTTTCAATATTTTTTCCTCAGAATGCAAATTTCCTTGTCAGTGTGGAATCATTTCTCCACATAAGAATATGTGATCCAGAGAAAAATCAGTATTGTGTAATAACTCACCTATCATTTCTGCCATCACAGAACATCTAATATTTTTATTAAATATTGTTTGGGAGATGTGAAATAAATTCATAATTTGTCCATTAATTCAACTCATTTGTAAAGCTTCTTTGACACCGTTCATCACTGTAGGTACTAAACATATAAAAGTAAACAGACTAGAAACTAGTCTGGAACTTTTGTGGGTTTGTTTGTTTGTTTGTTTTAGTTTTTAGTTGGGACAGGAAAGAATTGTGAGCAGAGACAAAAAAAAAAGTATAGAAAAAGAAAGGCACATCCATGGGTGATCATTGACCATCTAGAAAGAACCGAAAGATCCAAGTTTCTGGGCAAGCTTCTGCACGGGAGAGATTCTCTGCATTAAGTTAGCCGAGGTGGGAAGACTCGCCCTAAATGTAAGAGGCTCCATTCCATGGGCTGAAGCCCTGAGCTGCATAGAAAGCAACCAGCAAGCTGAGGAGAGACAGTCAACATTCTATGCCTCCCGGGGTTCCCTTCACCATGACAGCCTTGCGATGACAGACTGTGCTCTGACACTGTGAGCCCAAAGCAACCCTTCCTTCCCAAAGATGATAGGTAGGGTGTTCATCACCGTGAAGACTGATATGAATGCATAGATGTGCAGTGTATGTTGGAAATAGAATGAGAAGTTTGATCAATTATAGAGGTTAAGTGAAAGAAAGAAAGAAAGAAAGAAAGAAAGAAAGAAAGAAAGAAAGAAAGAAAGAAAGAAAGGAAGAAAGAAAAGAAAGAAGGAGAGGAAAGAGAAGCAGCAGGAAGGAGTCGCTGAACAGACTCAAAATTTTCTCTGGAACCAATGATGTGCGGTGCCTCTTAGAGCAATCTATAAAATGTTTTCTTTTTTCCTTATTTATTTTTCTCTCATATATTACATCCTGACTGACGTTTCCCCTCCTCTCTTCCAAGTCCATCTCCCCCCTCCCCCTCCCTATACCCTCCTCCATTTCTCTTCAGAAAAGAGCAGGCTTCCCAGGAATACTGACCAAACATGGCATAACAAGTTACAATAAAACTAGGCACAGACCCTCATATCACATCTGAATAAGGCAATCCAGGAGGAGGAAAAAGCATTCCAAAAGCAAACAAGAGTCAAAAACAGCCCTGCTCCCACAGGAACACCAAGCTAGACACCCAGAACATGTATTCAGTGAAGATAGCTCAGGTTCCTTGACTGTCACGTCAGTCTCTGTGAGCCCTTATTAGACCTGATTTGTTGATTCTCTGGGCTGTGTTCTTAAGGTGTCCTTGACCCCTCTGGCTGCTGCAGTCCTTCCTCTCCATCTTCTGTGGGATTCCCGACCTCTATCCAGTGTACGGTTGTATATGTTTTCATCAGTTATGAGTGAAGAGTGTCTCTGATGACAATAATGCTCTACTTGAATCTATAAGTATAGAATAATATCATTAAGAATCTTTTCATTGATTTTTCTTTTTGGCCAGTCATGTTTGGTTCTATTCTAGGTCTCTGGTCAGCCCCTGGTTCCTAGCCCTCTAGACAATGTTGGACATGGGATCCTTCGGTAGCATTGGTCTCATGGTGAACCATTCATTGTACCACCTTTACCCCAGCGCATCTTGTAGGCAGGACTAATTATAGGTCAAAGGTTTTGTGGTGGGGTTGCTGTCCCAGTTTCTACCAGACTTTGAAATAAAGACTAAAGCCAATATTCCTCAAATTATTTCACAAACTAGAAACAGAAGAAACATTGCCAAAAATCATTTCTTTGAGGCCACAGCCACTCTGTTACCCAAACAGTACAAGATTCAACAAAGAAAAAGAACTACAGACCAATTTTCCTTATGAACATTGGTGCAAAAAAATACTCTATAAAATATCCATAAACCGAATCAAAGAACACATCCCATGATCAAGCAGGATTCAACTTGCAAGATGATGCAAGAGTGATTCAACATATAAAAGTCTGACAATGTAATCCACCATATAAACAAACAGAAAGGAAAAAAGCAAACAGATGATCATATCACTAGATGCTAAAACATCCTTTAATTAAGTGTTTCGATGCAGGCTCAGTTATAATACAAGATGTGATGTAGTCAGACTAAGGTAAGCCCAAGAGTGAGCATTTCTGATGACAGTCTAGAGCAGTAGTTCTCAACTTGTGGATCCCCACTCCTTCAGGGGTTGAATGACCCCCTCATGGGGATCACCTAAGACCACTGGAAAACAGATATTTCCATTACAATTCAAAACAGTGCCAAAGTATAGTTAGGAAGTAGCAGTGAAAATAATGTTATGATGGGGGGTTCACCCCAACATGAAGAATTGTACTAAAGGAGTGAAGCATGAAGAAGGTTGAGAAGTGCTGGCCTAGAGTCTCTGCAGGGTACTGGTACTCAAGCTGTGCTTTGAGTGCAAGGTCTTAGCCAACCGGGGGAATGCAGCTGGAAGAGCAGTGTCGAACTGTGTGGAGATCTAAGGAACAGAGTTATGACATTTGGCAATGTCAGATATTGAGGGAAGCCTGCAAGGAAAACAGAATTAGTAAAACAGGATTCAGTACAGAATCAATAAAAAGAGAGCATTTCAGTGGCATAAGATGTGCATATGACAGACACTAGTAATATGAATAACTGCAAAATTGAATGATATAAACTAGAGTTTGGGCTGAATATAGAACTATAGTTCTTCTAGGCAGGAAAGACCAACCCCCCAACACACACACACACATACTTCCCAATGACTCCATTTTGGCCAATACTACACTGATCAATATTGTAGAATCATTTGGAATTTTAAAGCTCTTTTTTTATTTTGTTTTTTGTTTTGTTTTGCTTTGTTTGTTTGATTGATTTTTGAGATGGGGATGGGTTCCCCCTATTTAGCCCTGGCTAACCTAAAATTCTCTATGTAGACTGAGATGTCCTTGAACTCCCCAAGCTCTGCCTGTCTCTTCTTACTAAGTGCTAGGTTAGAAGGTCTGTGCTGCCACACCAGCCTGGAATTCTTCCTGAACATGTGGGAAAGTCGAGGTCAAGGCAAAACCAATGAGCCATTGCAGTCTTCACTAGTGAAATTTCAACAAGTAGATTAAAATTAATCAGACTAATTGGGCCTTTTCTGGGAGCAATGGAGAAAAATGAACATGTGTAGAGACTGAAAAAGTTAAAACTACTGCTGAATTTTGTCTAACCTATGAGTTTTAAAAAGCAAAAGGAAGGTGATTCCCCTCAAGGGCTATTCAACGCATTTAAATGTGAGCTCACCAAAGCATGGACTAATGTTTTAACAGCTGGAGTGGTTAAGCATCCTTCTGTTTTAATAGTTTTAATAGCCTATGACAAGAGGGCAAGGTTAGACACCCAAAGAGCTCAGCATCCTCAAGGGCAACACCTGAAGTGAGTGAGAATCTGTTCTGATGGAATGCAGCAGCAGTTTCTGTAGAGCAAGGCTGTTTAATAGACTGCTCTCTGCATTTAAATTATAGTAGACTTGCCCTTCACTTAAACTTGACCAGCAGCCCCCACACAGCTCTAAGGGATGATGCTGCAGTGCTGCGATACAGGAAGGAAAACAGACCACTGTCACCATGCACATACCTCCCTCTTAGTGTATGGAAGCACAGGGATGCTGCACTCAGACAGGCACCATATAAAGCACACTAGACTCTTGGCCATAAAGTGTGACACAGCTTAGGGATCATCACGTCCATTGAGTTAAAATAGAAAGCGATCTGGAAAACGAAAGAGTTGCATTCAGTTCCTGTTTCCTGATCTCTTTCCCATGTAAACTCTGAGGTCTTCAATGCTCACTTACCTACAGACTTCCAGGTCTCAGTGTGTGTGTGTGTGTGTGTGTGTGTGTGTGTGTGTGTGTGTTTCTTTTCTGCAGATCTTAAAAGTAAACATGACGTGTTTCTTTTCTGCAGATCTTAAAAGTAAACATGACATGAAGACCCTCCTTGGTAGCATATCTATTGGGATAGGAGAAATATATTCCCCAGGTAAGTTTGAAATGGAATACAGAGTCTCTTGGCAACTCATGCTAAAACTTTAGTGACCTCCCCCCACCCCACCCACACACACACACACAATCACCTGCAGGGATTGTCAAGCCACAGATTTCTGAGCCCTTCTGCAGTCTCTGATCTAGAAAATCCAGAGGAACCAAGAGGCCTCATCCCTAACAAGTATGTAGGTGTTCCCTCCTCATGATGCTCAGGCCTTTAGAGCAACTGTTTTATATACTGTGTTCTCAGGCAAGGTTCTGCAAGTCACTTTGTTTTGAGAGAGTTATCCACAAGCTGGTTCTCCATGGACCGACGGTGGGTATCATTAGCTGAGACAGCTCAGGACTTCAAAATCAGGAGATAAAGGACAATAGTTGTTGGTAGTCTCCAGTAAGAGCAGTTAGACCCTGTTTCAGAACCTTCCCCAGCAGGGGACCATGCTGGGATGCCCTTGTCTTTTCCCCTGGTAAAGTTTTCAACTTTAGAGGTCCTTAAACCCTGATACACATTTTCGCTTCTTCTATATCTACTTAAAACAGATTGGATTCTGGACAAAATGGGCATATGAAAACACATCCATTTCCTGGATGTGTCCACAGTGGGATAAGCTCAAGGGAAGAAGTAACAGAGAGCTGAGGAGTATAAGCCCCATGCCTGTCAGGATCAGGCCACTACTGCTTGATAAAACTCACTCTTGTTCCAAAGAATATGTCCTTGCTTCTTTGCCTGTGTGGTTTCCAACTGTGTCTCATTGGAATTCTTCCCCTTCAGAAACACAAGAATGAAAACTGCTGGTGGTGTCCAGACTTGGGGAAACTAGAGACCTTCCTATAACATCTCCATGCAAAAAGAGCACCACCATCTTCTTGAGCCAACACCAGAGAAGACATATTTGAATATTCTTCTTGTATAGGTCTAATGTTGCTTTGAGACCCCAAAGTCACAAAAGGAATTAGTTCTATCCCTGTATTTTCTAATGACATAATATAAGCACATATATTTTTTGCTATTACCCAGAATAGTTACATCAATAAATAAGTCATGGTTACTTTATAAAATAAAATTAATTGAGAGCCAGGCAGTGGCTAGCACATCCCCTTTAATCCCAACACTTGGGACGCAGAGACAGGTAGAACGCTGAGTTATAGACCAGCCTGGGCTATAGAGTGAGTTCCAGGACAGCCAAGGCTACACAGAAAAACCCTATCTCAAAACAAACAAACAAACAAACAAACAAACAATAAATAAATAAATAAATAAATAGATTGAAAGTTTACCATTAATTACAACAGTATAGGCCAGAATGATGGCAAATACAACTAATTTTCTGAAACAGCAACAACAAAAGTAAACTAAAAAAAAAATCAATTATTCAAGTACTATTCAGAGTACTTTATTTTTAATTTATACTTTTTCTATGATGTTTAAAGCGAAACCCAGGGCCATACAACCCCTCTAGCACTAAACTATATCCATAGCCATTTATTTGTCTATCAATACATGCTGATCAAACTGAAAGGATGATATATCACTAATATCACATTGAACACACAAATGGACTCATTCACAAATCACACCTAACATGAAGGGTCTGCAGTGATTTTAGCGCAGTACAACCTTCCTCTCTCCACTCTTCTGAGACGGGACATACATCAATTATAGTTCAAATTAACGTCCCTTTCAACCTCTCTTCTGTTTGCCTTCCAAGCCCAGTAAACACCAAAACTCCTCAGTCACAAAATACTCCAGCAAGAGAAGGTGGCCCCATCAAGCCCTGATAACCTTTCTCACTGCAAGAATAATAGAACATGACTTTCTTGGGGCACTTCCATCAATTTCTATTAAATTTATCCTCCAAAGCTGTCAAGCCACTCATTTTTTTCCTTCCTCCTATAGAGAGTGCCAGTGTATTGGGGGCGTGGGGTAAGCATAGACTATAAGAGGAATGGAAACTTTGGACTGAGAGGGCCTGGGAGGGGGATGGGCATGGAAAGCAAGGGCAACAAACCCTCTGACCTTCCTGGAACGACCACAATCACAGACACTTCACTTAATCTCACCAAGGCTATTAGGAGCTACATTTCCAGGTTGCATCTAGCTGCTCGGAAAGATAACTGCCTCGCAGACCGCAATATACCTTGAGAGAATTAGATTTCTCTAAGCCAAAGATTGAATTCCTCCAGTTCCCCGCCGCCTCTTCTTCACTGGAACCAGGGTCTCATGCATGCAATTTCATTTTCCTTGTTGCACAGGGCAGATGACATCCTGCTAAGTCAGCCAGAAGTAGCTGAAGACAGAAACACTAGGTTCTGTGATGTTACGCACCAGTCTGCTTGCTTCGTTTACCTATTTCTCCTACAAGACCTGCTAGGGGGAAGAGGAGAAGCCTTCATCAGAAAAACAACAAAAATACTCTCTTCAGCTCCAGGAGGCAATTCAGAAAAGGGAAGAGTTTTTTTGTTTTGTTTTGTTTTGTTTTGTTTTTACTTTTAACCCTCAACAATATTTGCCATGAGACATTGAGACATTTCAGCTGATTGGAATGATTAACTGAGTAGAGAGCATAGAACATGGAAAAGATTTGTTGCCTGTAAGCAACCAAATGTCATCTCAAGGTTAAAAAAAACAGCATGCAAATCAAGTATTTGGAGCTCCATCTGCAGCTAGTATGTCCTCTAGGAAACTTCCTGTCATTTTCTAGCCTGAATCCTGTTTGGCGGGCTCTGTGTTCCTGTAACATTCCTGGCCCCTGGCACTACATCATTTCTGACGTTGTATTACAATTACTCGTTTGCATGTCTGTTTCTTCTCTCCTATACCAGGACCTCCTCTCCAGCATGGGTTGTATGTTTTGCTTTTATCACCAACCTCTCTACAGTATCTGCATGTGGCCGATGCTCCACCTGACTGAGTTGAACAAATGAGAAGACCTAAATCAATTTCTCATATATTCCTTCCAGGAATCCCATCAATTTGTTAACCAAGATACCCTCCCTGAAACTAAATCAAATGTGTACGTGCAGAGAGACGGGGGCAACGAATGTGCTAAGGAAAGGCTCCTAAGGTATTAATCTTTTACAAAATAAAATTGTAAAGTAGGGCACGACATTTGACATTCAGATCAGTATTGTCAAACCAGAGGTTGGGAAGTACTCCTTAGTAAATCTCCCCAGACAGCTTGAAGTTGTGTGTGCCTGTCCTCTCATGCAATCAGGACCGAGATGTGGTAGAAGCACACAGGATACATGCTGCCTTTGAAGGTCTGAAGATGGACTTGTGTGATGTCGTACATGACACATGACGTGGCGCTGGCGTTTTTCCCACCAATCAGATCGAGCTGCGCCCCACTCACCGAGCTCTCTGCAGGAATCCCTTTTACCTCTTTTCCCTCTATTCAGATCCCCTTTTGTAAGCCTCCCAAACAGAAGGAACCTTAAAGTCCCTAACTTATCACTTCACATAGTGGGAAATAAGAATCAGGAAGGAATGCAGCCTCCAATTTGTACCATGTTCATAAAAGGCATCAACTATAGAGTGAAAGCTTGCCCTTTGGGGTTCACCCACCCTCCACAGGCTCCTTCTACTTATTCCCTGTCAGAGCCACATTCCTGACATAACCGTTTGAAGTGGAAATTTCCGGTTTCTTTGGAGACTCCGTTGTGTCACGTGATGTTTTTTCTAGAAACTGTCTTATGAAAGAATGGTTTGCTGAAGCAGACACTTGGATGTTTTGCTAAAAACAGACACGTGGTGTTTTCTGAACGCAGCCTACAAAAACCACTGTGATTTGTTTGCTAGAGTGGATACTTGAGAAAACGCAGGGTGTTTAGAAAGCCCAACAGACAGTGGATGGCATTAGATGGTATTGGTATGCCTTGTCATTCTTTACAGGTCATTGTTGGGCTTTGCTGAGGTTGGTCGGCACTGATAATGCTGGATGGTATCAGTATGACTTACCATTCTTGGTTAATCATTGTTTGTCATGACTTCATAGAGAGAAATACACCAAAAACCTTCTGATGGTGTACTGGTGGCTTCTTGCCACTTCTTCCAATCCGGGCTGATTGAGAGAACCTTGTGGTTTCTTCTGGATCAACCTGCCTGCGTTCCTGAATCTTGAATGCTGTCTGTGAGACCTGCCACTGCTGACTCGTAAATAGTGTTTGCTGATTCGTGAATGATATTTGTGAGTGGATCGAGCTGTCACTACAGATTCTTGTGACCTGAACTGCTGATATCCTGACAATGCAGATTAGATTTGCTCCAAAGAAATACTTCTAAACCGGTTCACACGCTCCATTGCTCTATTAACCTCTCCTTACCACTACTCCTTGTAGGTAGTGGGCTAAAAGGGACATTAAAACATTTTAAACCCCTTCTTAAAAGTAGGTTTCAAAAAAAATCTCAGCCTACAACCTGTCAAGTGGCCAGAGTCTGCATTTTCTTACTCCTTATCCCTCTTTAATCCCCAGACATTCAGGATTTTATACTCATCGTTGCTCTCCAAACTTGGGTTCATACTCTGTCATTGACTTTAACATGCAAGGTTCTAAAACCTAATACCATAATCCCAATGCTCTAGCTCCAAACTGAAAAAAAAAAATGACTTAATGTGGTTTTTTTAAGGTTCACGAGATCTCCAAGATCTGATCACGGTCCTCTAGGCATATTGCCAATAAAAATAATGAGGCAAAAGCAAAATCTGGAAATTTCAGGTAGTGTAGAGCAACTGTAGTAAAATATAGGTCATAGGTCAAAGAAAGCCAAAGGGAAATAGAGGCTTAACATTGGAAAGTCTTAATGCTATCACCTTCTACAGATATTGTAAAAGGTATGTATGCCTTCTTGTCACGGAGTTTTAGGCGCTGTCATTTATTCTTACATTTATTCACTAAATATTTCTCAAGTGCCCTTGAACAGTACTAAACTTTATTTTTTGAATATTTCTTTAAGAAACTTAGTATTTTAAGACATATAAATGTTTTGGAGAAAGTAAATTTGAGTGGTGAATTGCACAAGTGAATACATGCTGTGGTTAGTCTTTACATTATAGAATGAGCTAAAAACCTGGGTTCACATTCAGGTTCTGACACATTATAACTGTCCCTTGAGCTCTCTCAGGCTTCAATTCCCTCTTCTGGAAATGGAAACACTGGACACTAAACCCTGTAGCATTGTGTGGCTTAAATGAAATAACAAATGTAAAGAACTTGTACTAATTACTTTTCCTGTTTCTGTGATACAATTCCCTGGCAAACGCAGGAAGAGAGAGGCAGGGTTTATTCTACTCAGAGTTTAAGGAAATGGGGCAAGTCCTGCTGCTCTTATTGCATCTGGCTCTCAGGGAGCAGAGAACAGGGAATGCCAGTGATCCATGAATTTTCTTCTTTCTATGCAACCCAGAATCTAAGCTCTCCATCTTTAGGATGGGTCTTCTCACCTCAGCTAACAGAATAAAAATCATCCCAGATAGGTAGGATCAGAGACTTGTGTCCTAGATGAGTTTAGATCTTGTCAAGTTAAAAATCAGTATTAAGCATCACAACCCTGTCCCTCATCAACCTGACAACCCACTAAGCCATCACCTGCCACTCTTGTCTCCATAGATTACTGGATGTCTCATAATGCAAAATGCATTCGATCCAACTTTAAATGTCCCTATAGCTTCTAACAGTGCTCACATTGCTTAAAAGTCCAAAGACCAAGGCTTAAGGCAATACCGTAATTTTGAGCCCCTTTATATCAAAAACCGCATCACATAGTCTAATCTATAATGGTACTTAATAAACATTCCTCTTTCAAAATGGAAGACTTAGAGCAAAGCAAAAAAAAAAAAAAAACTGCATCTCCTTGACTAGCGGTTGGTGATAGAATCATCTAGGTTCCAAAGGGCTTAGCCCCACTCCACTAGATCTACCAGCTCAACTATCTCTCTCTCTCCCTCCTTCCCTCTCTCTCTCTCTCTCTCTCTCTATCTATCTATCTATCTCTCTCTCATTCTCTCCTCTTCCTCTTCTTCTTCTTCTCTTCCTCCTGCTCCCTCCCTTCTTCCTTTCCTCCCACTCCTTCCCTTCCTTCTCTTTCTCTCCCCTCCTCCTCTCTCTGACAGCTTCACCCAGTCTCTCTCCCAATAATTCTGGGAGACAAAAATTCTGACTCACTCACACATTATATTCAACCTTACTCAAGTTCTCAGGACACAGCCAAGATTCAGCCAGATTCATTGCCAGAACATCACATCAATGGCCCCTATCCCAATTCCTGAGAGAGTCCTTACTATCTCCTGAAACTTTAAGAACTGAACTTCCACTGTCCATAGTCCTCTCAGCCCTTTGTCATCCAAAGTCCCACCAGAATGACCCATTCAGCTTTGATCACAGCATTCAAGGGCTTTTCTACCCCAACGTTCCAAATGCCTACACATTCTACCCACAGACCGGTTTCAGAGGCTGGAGAAACATATGGCCAGGTGGATTTTAGCAGTGGCCCCACTTTTTGGAATCAATTTTCTAAATGAGCTATTTTTTTACTATTACTGTGATAAAATATCTTTTCTAAAGTAGAAGAGAAAGGGTTTATTTAGACTAACAGTTAAAGCATATAGTCTATCTATATGGAGGAGGTCCCAGAAGCAGGAACTTGAAGCAGGTGATCACTCTCCAGCCAGAAAGCAGAGCAAGTTGAGTCAGTGAGCTCGTCTTCCTTTCTTATTTTTATGTAATGCAGCATCTGTGCCTTTGGATCAGGGTCACACACTTTTAGTATGGGTCTTTCTACCTACCCCAAATTATGTAACTAATTAATATCTCATTGGCACGGTCAGCGGCTTGCCTAACCAAATAATCACTTGCAAGCATGACTAGAAGGTTATATCTTAGATGATTCTAGATCCTGTCAATCTAATTACTGATATTAACTATCACAGTATTTTTGAGAGCAGTATACACATGTTCTACATATTTAAAATTGTTATACTTATAAGAGGATTTTTGGACTGAAGTAGCCCTTTCTACTAAAAGGCAGGAATGGAATAGAGTTATATGCAGTAATATTTATCTATTTATTCATTTCATTTCATAGCAATAAAAAAATGTAAAGTTTGGTGAAAGAGAGAAAAGAGAACTAGGAAATTAACATACATGATGAGTGTTTTGGGGTTATCTTTGGTCTCTAAGTAACTACACTTAATTAATTAAAAAAAAGAGAAATGGTTAGAATAGGACTTCTCAGATGTGATAATATAAATTGTCCAAGGATACCATTTGGATGAAGGCTAATTCAGTGGGGTTGGATGGGCCCTGAGATTCTGAATCTCTTATAGTTTCCTATTGATGGTGATGTTACTGGTCTCCTGATCACTTTTGGAGTCGAAGGGGGATAGGTGTAATTATAACTACATATGTATGCAAATGTATATATTTAACATATTGCTATTATGTATAAATATATGCACAATATGCTACAGGCAAATGAACACATGTATGTTTATATGCAAATATTCCCTCAGGTCAGCAATAAAATAAACTGATGACTATTGCTATGGTTCTTCACCAAAATAAATAAGGAAATAGTTTTATAGATTGCTATCCTCTGTGAAAAATAGCATCTTCCTGAGAGCTGCTGTAATTACTTGCAAAAGGCCTTCATAATTGAGCTTGTTGACCGTTGATGTTTCTGTCTGGTAGAATATGGGGCCGGCCATTGGACCCTCATCTGATCTCAATCATCCCCCTCTCCACATCCCAGTTAGCTGTATGTGACTTGACCCTGATTGCACATGGCCTTTTGGTCTTGGAAAGACTTGAGTTCATAGAGCAGAAGAGATTAACTGAAGAGGAGACTCCATCTTTGCAACTATGAAGAAGTCATCATCTATGCCAGGGTGAGACTTTCTGACGATGCATGCTCTCACCCATACTGAGTAAATAAATAAATAAGCCCTCACCCATACTGAGTAAGTAATCCCAGTAAACTCACTGGTTCTTCAAACCTATGAGAAGGAGATATTTGTTTACACTGCCCCAGGGAGAGTCTCCACAAGGGTGGAATGGGGGAGTTCCTTTTTTTGCCTTAGTGTCTTTATTTTAGAAAATGAAAATATTAAACAAGATTTCTGAGCATGCTTCCAGCATTCACTTCCAATGTGATATGTTTTTTTTTTTTTCCCGCTCTGAGGAAAAAGAGAAATAAATACAGTTACCATTGCATTGATTTTAAAAGATACAAAGAAACCTATTTTTTTATCCTCAGGTTCTTTGTTTACCTTGCCCTCAGGAAAATCCTCATGGAGACTGATGCTTTGGAGTCATTTGAGATAGAGAAAATGGAACTATTTTATTTTAGTTTATTTAGTCACCAAAATACAAATGTCAATGAAGAGATTATACACAGACACTATTTAGAAAAACAGCATTAGAGACCTTCATTTGGAAGAATTCCATTCAGGTCAATGTCATAAACAAGGGTTGAAACATCCAGTTTCATAGCTTTAGTAAGTCCAAGGTAATGTCAGGTTCTGGGGAGAAGGCAGGGCTACACAAAGAACTTTTAAAAGCATGGAGGAGAGAAAAGTCACCTTGGCAAATATTCAGTCTCCTAGCAGCTCTCCAGCCAGCAAAAAAACCTTGGATACACATGATTCTGCAACATGAGCTGTGTATGCAAATTGTCACCATTTCCTCCTGACAGGTTGGTGTTATTTATGAGTTTACCAACTACAGCTAACCTTTTACCCTGTCATATTTCTGTGCACTTGCAGGCCTAATCCAGCTTGCTTAGCATCTTCCCTGCAAAGGGTAACATGAAACCAGAGGTCTGAAAGCATCGTCTCTGATAGAAATGCATTCACTAAGCCAAGAGGTTGCCCTGATGAATCACCTTCTCAAACACATGTACCATTCTGATTTTGTTTGTTCCAAACAAATTTTGTTTTCTTTTTCAGATACTGTTTAAAGTGATTAAGTGCATCTATAAGACGAACGATGGCTTGGATATTTTGACTAGCATTTTTTTTTAAGTGGGGAGAAAAGAAGATAAAAACACATAAGAGACCAGCCCAGAGTGGCCGTACAATCCTTCCCTTTAGTTCTGCTAATAATGCTAGCACTGACCTAGGCTTTGATCAGTCAGTCTAGTGCAGAGTGCAGGACACTGCTGCAGAGAGACAATTTACCCATCGATTTCAGAGCTTATGTTAAGATCAACAGTCCTGCTGTTGCACTGAGCAATCATTATGAAAGCAAAGAATTGGTTTTTTTTCCTCTACAATACAACTAATGGTAGATATTTATTCCAAGATTTAGCTGAGTGCTTCTCTAAACACCTTGAATTATACCCAGGCTTGAGAATTGAATCATTTAAAAAGCCTAATGATAAATGGTACTAAATGAGACATGTGGTTAAATTAAGCATATCTATACATGTGCACATAATTACACCAAATGTGCAAGTATAATTTGCCTGCAACAGTATCTCCATCTATACCTGAAATCCCAGGTGTCTTCAAAGGACAGCTTTGTGATGTCATCCCATTAATAGAGACTTGTTGCCATGGGGACATCTAATTCCTTCTCTGAATAACATTTAGTTCTGACAATTGAAGCTACAAAACTTCAATTAGGCTGAGCACTCACGTCCTTCCAGTACTTACAAATGTGAAAGTTACCAAGTTCTCAGAATCACCATTTTGCCCGAAAAAAGCATTTAATTTCTGGTATATTACACTGAAGTATATGTACATAAGTCAATATCTTTATGTTTCTTTTATTTCCTGTATCCTATATCACAAAATTATATAATTCTGAATTCCATAAACTCAAGAGCAACTAAGAAAAATCTATCATTTTATGTTTATCATCATTGTAAATTTCAAACAGAAGGGTCTGGTATAATGAGAAATAGGAACTAGAGGGTTGACTAGATATTCTTCAAAGGCAGTAATGTCTTAGGAAAGATTTCAAAAGCAATAGAATGATCTACCATCCACCAAGAAAAATAACATTGCCTTCACTATGGCCCCACTAAGACAAAGCACACATGATGTTCTCTATCTAAGAGTACGCTAAACAATCTACAGGTAGTTTGGGCTGTAGCTGAAGCATACAGAGATTAAAGCTGGAGCCAGTAAATAGGAAACATGGAAACGCAGAGCAGATAATCTAAACAGATAATGATGGAAAGCATTTCTGGGTTTTGCCCAATACATAATGCTTGCTCCCAAACCAAGGGGCTTTCACAAAACAAACATCTTTCTTTTTAATGTCTCCAAACTTTGTGTAGGTCTTGTTGCCTAGACATAGGAGGAGAATGGAGTTGACAGACTTGGGTCACGTTAGGATTTTCAACAAAACTATAATGTTAATCATGCAGCATTTGCCAAAGACAAATTTCTCTGAATGCTTTCTGGTCAGAGTGCACCTATGCTTTGGACCATTCTGACAACTGTCAAGACCAGAGAAAACAAGGTAAAATTGTGTTCATGAACAGAACAAATTTTAAATACCCCTTCTCTGCTGAATGACCCAAGCTGTTATTATTTTAGCAAGGCAAAGGAAATTCAAATTAAGTCACACCAGAGTTCTGGCCCCATCAGGTTAATAAACAAATTTCATGAAATATATCATCTATCATTAACCTACATTTTAAAAGTTTCAACTGCATTTTTGCCTACAAGCCAATGCAGTATTAATGATGAGGTCTTAGTTTCTGCTGATGACAAATTTCCCTCTAATAATGGAATTTTTCAGAACATAAATTTGCCAGCTAGGTGGCCTTGATCTCTAATCTCCCACGTACCCAATTTCTTCAACAGAAAACTGTGTAATAGAAAGGCTTGTGGATGCTCACAGTCATCTATTGGATGGAACACAGGGCCCCTAATGAAGGAGTTAGAGAAAGTACCTAAGGAGCTAAAGGGCTCTGCATCCCTATAGGAGGAACAGCAACATGAACTAACCAGTACCCCAACTCCCAGAGCTGTGTCTCTAGCTGCATATGTAGCAGAGGATGGCCTAGTCGGCCATCAATGGGTAGTCTTGCAAAGATCATATGCCCCAGTACAGGGGAATGCCAGGGCCAGGAAGCAGGAGTGGGTGGGTTGGGGAGCAAGGCGGGGAGAGGCTATAGGGGACTTTGGGGATAGCATTTTAAATGTAAATGAAAAATATCTAATAAAAAAAAAGTGATCACAATTATCATACAACCAAAGAAGAAAAAGGAGAAGAAGAAGAAGAAGAAGAAGAAGAAGAAGAAGAAGAAGAAGAAGAAGAAGAAGAAGAAGAAGAAGAAGAAGAAGAAGAAGAAGAAGAAAAGAAGAAGAAGAAAAGGAAGGAAGCAAGGAAGGAAGGAGCGAGAGAGAAAGAGAGAGGGAGAAAGAAAGAAATAAAGAAAGAAAGAAAGAAAGAAAGAAAGAAAGAGAGAGAGAGAGAGAGAGGGATGGAGGGAGGGAGGGAGGGAGGAAGGAAGAAAGAAAGAAAGAAACAAACAAACAAACAAAGAGAGAGAAAGAGAGAGAAAGATAAAGAAAGGTTTGTTCAACAGGCACTTTCTCTGTGATGCTTCTGACTATTAAGTCTTTGAGTAATATTCACACACGAAGAGGAAAAAACTATTACAGTTCCCATTTTGCCGATGGGACAATATAATACACTACAGGGACAGAGAACTTGCCTAGCATCACGTAAGCAGTAAGTGGTTGGGCTGGTGATTTGAGATCAGGCAGTTGGAATTAAAAGTTTTATGTTCCCCAACCCACCAACAGAACTTTTGGCCCAAAATGTATCCTGCCTACAAGAAATGCAGGGATGGAGGATGGAGCAGAGACTAAGGGACTGGCCAACCAATAGCCAATACAACTGAGATCCATCCCATGTTCAAGAACCAATCTCTGACACTAATAATAACACTCTTTTATACTTGCAATTAGGAGCCTAGCATGACTGTCCTCTGAGAGTTTCCACCCATTAGCTGACTCAGACAAAGGCATATACACACAGCCAAACAGTAGATGGAGCTTGAGGAATCTTGTGTAAGAATCAGAGAAAGGATTGCTACCCTACATGAAGACCAACAGAATCAACTAACCTGGACTTTTGGGGATCTCAGAAACTGAACCACCAACCAAAGAGCATACACAGGCTGGACCTAGGCCTCCCCACCCACATGTAGCAGATATCCAGCTTGATCTTCATGTGGGTACCAAACAACTGGAGCAGGGGCTATTCTAAAAGCTGTTGCCTGCATATGAGATATGTTCTTCTAGCCGGGCTGCCTTGTCTGTCCTCAGTAGGAGAGGAAGTGCCTAGCCTCAAAGAGACTTGAAATGCCAGGGTGGAGAGATACCTAGGGGTTACCCACCTGCTCAGAGGAGAAAGGGATGGGGAATAGGGGAAGGATTGTGGGAGGGGGACTGGGAGGGGGAAGTGAACAGGATGTAAAGTGAATAAGTAAAAAATAATTTAAAAAAACAAAATTCTCTGCCCTCTGTGCATTATATGGTCCCCATCTGCAAAGTGGTGGCTATGAGAGTTTTTTCCTCATTGAGTATGAAGATTACTCAAAGAGTTAATACTTAGAAACATCACTACGGCGGTCACAGAGGAAGCACTTGTTGAATAAGCCTTTGTATTAGCACAATTTTCAGGTGAAGAAACTGGGTGTATGGGAAGTTAGCGATCAAGGCCACCAGTAGGCACTAAACAGAATTCCTCTAATCCTAGCACTTTCCAAGAAAGAAGCTAATTTGACCTGTGTGTTAACTCAACTATTGGTTTACTACAAGGTGCCCACAAAGAGCATATTTCTCAGTATATGGATAAATAAAACTGAATCAAATCAACGTTTTGCTCACCAACCTGTACTCTGTGGCTTTAGACCATGCCTCATGGAGAAAAGCATTTTTCTAATTTTCACAGATACCATGGGGGCTAAAGAGACACTGCTCCAACTCTACATGCCTGTAAATTGAGATTTTGCTCACCATCTTTTTCAATTTGTTACAACAACCATTTAATTATACAACCATTTAATGAGTATCATTATGCACTGTAGTCAATGTCCCCTATTCTTCCTGATATATGGGCAGTCATTAGTGCTATTGAAAAACTCTGATTCTGGGGCATCATTCCAAACCAAATACAAAATAATGATCTCTGTGCCTGTGGCTTAAGGAAGCTAGAACAGTTCACAGCATTCAATGCTGTTGAGTCATCAAAAGCACATTATTAAACCTGTGAGCTAAGGAGCATTTAGAGAGCTGAACTTTGACACACTGTGACATTCTGTGCCTTCATCCTATATAGTTAGTTCCCGCAGTCATATTTCTTTGCTAAGTACTACATCTTAAAGCAGCCACTGGATGAAGTTGAGCCACCTGAGTTCAAACACTGACTTCACAACTTGACTCTCTTTTTTGACCTTGAACGCTAGTCAGTTGAGTTCTCCCAGCATTTGCTTTCCGTCTGAGCATTATGGACAGTTAGGTGGAAAAAGGCTAGCCTCTGGATCCATGGGGATGTTGTGAAAATAAATGAGTTATAGGGCTGTAACATCACTTTAAGCTTTTAGGAATGAAAGCACTTAAAGAGACATAAGGTTTCAATAGCTACTCTTTAAACTCTTTTCAGCCTTGCAAGTGAGAGATCAAGGTTCTCAACCACGGTAAGTTTTGAAGAATATGGTCCCACTGCTTCATTTTCCTCCTGTGAAACTCTGCCTCTTCTAAACATTCACAAAGTGTATTGTAATTCCCACTGTTGACTTGAGAAAATTAATAAGGATTTGCCATATCCTCAGGCAACAATGAAAAATAGTTGTGCCCTGCATGGGGCGAATTACCTGACACCAGTTGGGCATCACACAATGCAGGCCCCTACAGTGGTTGTGAAAAATAACTCTAATGAAACAAAGGAAGTGTCATATTGCATAAAAGAAGAAGTTGCTGGGATAAAGTCCTCAGCTAGGATATTGATCTAACAGAGTCTAAATGTCCAGAGATAGAAAAACCCCAGCATTTTCTTTTAGGGGAACTAAAGCTGCATTTTGCCAGCATCAGAGACATTCGCTCTTAAAGTCAAGGCAATTCTGAAAAAGAATCACAAATAACCAGCCTGATACTCTCCCCTGCTTCTAAATGAAGAGTCCCTGACAGGTGATATAGATAAGAACTATGTAGCCTGTCACTTTGTCTTGCTTAAGAAGGCACCATAATCCATGGAGCTCATAGAAACCCTTCTGTGGCTTCGATCCCACTCTAACACTCAGGAGAAAAGTTGACAGCCATAGATTAAAGGAAAACACTACATTGAAGAGATACTTAAAATAGGTAGCTCTGACTAAAGATGTATTTTCACAAGAATTAACTGGAAAGACACATTGGCATACTGACATGTATTTCTAAGCTAGGGGATAAAGCTAACATCTTTGTCTTGGTCTCATTGAAGCTCACATTTACTTATAGGCTTTGGTGTTCTTCATTTACTCATTCAATAAATATTCATTGAGCCATGTAATGGAAATCCCAGGTGGTCCCCTATCTGTTCTGCACTCCTTCCCTGCTTTGGATAGCAAGTGGCTAACCAAACATAACCTAAACTTCCCTTTTGATAGTTTCAAGAAGTTGTGATGACCTAAGTCATCAGGAATGGAAATGGATGGAAGTGATAAAGGACAAATTCAGCATTACTTGTTTCAAATGAAACCTTTAATCTAGAATCTACCATCTTCACATGGTGCATTGAAAACAGCAAAGTTGAAGTGAATGACCTGTCAGGGACTTTCATGTAAGCCAGAAATAAACGGCTATGTTTTGGATTATCTTTGTTATTTCAGCTTAGCCTATTCCTTCAAGAATTGGTGTGCCTTTAGATTGAAGATATTTAAAATATGATGCTGATTTTACTTAGCAAAATGCACTAGGTATATGACCCACACATACACAGAACATATACCCTGATGTCTATTCTACTCTTTTATCTGGGAATCACAACTGTCATGCTATATGCCTACTATAGTCAATTAAAATGAAACAGGACAGTAAACACCACACAGTAGTGAACTAAGATCTGGGCTATTGCCCCGTTTTTGTTCACCCCTTCAAAACCACATCCTTGAATAAGCTATATTACTTATGTAAAATAAAATTTCATCATTATGAATCAGAAGTGACATAAATAATAATCTTCATTGATTAAAATAAAAAGAAGTGTGTTGTGTTAAAATCACGGCTCATCCAGACATATCACACCAGGCCAGCACAGTTCCATGGGAGAGGTTTATTTATTGTGGGGGAAAAGGACAAAGGGAGCTGACAAAGAAGAAGGAAGAGAGAGAGACAGAGACAGACAGAGAGAGAGAGAGAGAGAGAAAGAGAGAGAGAGAGAGAGAGAGAGAGAGAGAGGGTGAGGTCAGAGGGTTCTACCTTTTATTTGGACTGTGACGTGACCACAAGCTACACAAACAGGACCCAACATTCTGCTGCTTACAGGAAACCCATCTCAGGGAAAAGACAGACACTACCTCAAAGTGAAAGGCTGGAAAACAATTTTCCAAGCAAATGGTCTGAAGAAACAAGCTGGAGTAGCCATTCTAATATCTAATAAAAGCGACTTCCAACCCAAAGTTATCAAAAAAGACAAGGAGGGACACATCATACTCATCAAAGGTAAAATCCTCCAAGAAGAACTCTCAGTTATGAATATCTATGCTCCAAATGCAAGGGCAGCCACATTGATTAAAAAACTTTAATAAAGCTCAAAGCACATATTGAACTTCACACAATAATAGTGGGAGACTTCAACACACCACTTTCACCAATGGACAGATCGTGGAAACAGAAACTAAACAGGGACACTGTGAAACTAACAGAAGTTATGAAACAAATGGACTTAACAGATATCTACAGAACATTATATCCTAAAAAAAAGATATACCTTCTTCTCAGCACCTCATGGTACCTTCCCCAAAACTGACCATATAATTGGTCACAAAACAGGCCTCAACAGATACAAAAATATTGAAATTGTCCCATGCATCCTATCAGACCACCATGGACTAAGGTTGATCTTTAATAACAACATAAATAATGGAAAGCCAACATTCACGTGGTAACTGAACAACACTCTTCTCAATGATACGTTGGTCAAGGAAGGAATAAAGAAAGAAATTAAAGACTTTTTAGAGTTTAATGAAAATGAAGCCACAACATACCCAAACTTATGGGACACAATGAAAGCATTTCTAAGAGGGAAACTCATAGCTCTGAGTGCCTCCAAAAAGAAACTAGAGAGAGCACACACTAGCAGCTTGACAACACACCTAAAAGCTCTAGAACAAAAGGAAGCAAATTCACCCAAGAGGAGTAGACGGCAGGAAATAATCAAACTCAGGGGTGAAATAAACCAAGTGGAAACAAGAAGAACTATTCAAAGAATCAACCAAACGAGGAGTTGGTTCTTTGAGAAAATCAACAAGATAGATAAACCCTTAGCCAGACTCACTAGAGGGCACAGGGACAGAATCCTAATTAACAAAATCAGAAATGAAAAGGGAGACATAACAACAAACCCTGAAGAAATCTAAAACACCATCAGATCCTTCTACAAAAGGCTATACTCAACAAAACTGGAAAACCTGGATGAAATGGACAAATTTCTAGACAGATACCAGGTAGCAAAGTTAAAACAGGATCAAATTAACGGTCTAAACTGTCCCATATCCCCTAAAGAAATAGAAGCAGTCATTAATGATCTCCCAACCAAAATAAGCCCAGAACCAGATGGGTTTAGTGCAGAGTTCTATCAAACCTTCAAAGAAGATCTAATCCCAGTTCTGCACAAACTATTCCACAAAATAGAAGTAGAAGGTACTCTACCCAACTCATTCTATGAAGCCACAATTACTCTGATACCTAAACCACAGAAAGAACCAACAAAGATTGAGAACTTCAGACCAATTTCCCTTATGAATAACGATGCAAAAATGCTCAATAAAATTCTTGCTAACCAAATCCAAGAACACATCAAAATAATCATCCATCCTGACTAAGTAGGTTTTATTCCAGGGATGCAGGGATGTTTTAGTATACGAAAATCCATCAACGTAATACAGTATAGGAACAAACTCAAGGACAAAAACCACATGATCATCTCATTAGATGGGAGAAAGCATTTGACAAAATCCAACACCCATTCATGATAAAAGTCTTGGAAAGATCAAGAATTCAAGGCCCATACCTAAACATGATAAAAGCAATCTACAGCAATCCAGTAGCCAACATCAAAGTAAATGGTGAGAAGCTGGAAGCAATTCCACTAAAATCAGGGACTAGACAAGGCTGCCCACTTTCTCCCTACCTCTTCAACATTGTACTTGAAGTCCTAGCCAGAGCAATTAGACAACAAAAGGAGATCAAGGGGATACAAATTGGAAAAGAGGAAGTCAAAATATCACTTTTTGCAGATGATATGATAGTATATATAAGTGACCCTAAAAATTCCACCAGAGAACTCCTAAACCTGATAAACAGCTTCAGTGAAGTTGCTGGATATAAAATTAACTCAAACAAGTCAATGGCCTTTCTCTACACAAAGAACAAACAGGCTGAGAAAGAAATTAGGGAAACAATACCCTTCTCAATACTCACAAATAATGTAAAATATCTTGGCGTGACTCTAACTAAGGAAGTGAAAGATCTGTATGATAAGAACTTCAAGTCTCTGAAGAAAGAAATTAAAGAAGATCTCAGAAGATGGAAAGATCTCCCATGTTCATGGATTGGCAGGATCAGCATTGTAGAAATGGCTACCTTGCCAAAAAGCAATCTACAGATTCAATGCAATCCCCATCAAAATTCCAACTCAATTCTTCAACGAATTAGAAAGAACAATCTGCAAATTCATCTGGAGTAACAAAAAACCTAGGATAGCAAAAACTCTTCTCAAGGATAAAAGAACCTCTGGTGGAATCACCATGCCTGACCTAAAGCTTTACTACAGAGCAATTGTGATAAAAAATGTCACGATACTTGTATAGTGACAGAAAAGTAGACCAATGGAACAGAATTGAAGACCCAGAAATGAACCCACACACCTATGGTCACTTGATCTTTGACAAGGGAGCTAAAACCATCCAGTGGAAAAAAGACAGCATTTTCAACAAATGGTGCTGGCATAACTGGTGGTTATCATGTAGAAGAATGCGAGTTGATCCATTTCTATCTCCTTGTACTAAGGTCAAATCTAAGTGATCAAGGAGCTCCACATAAAACCAGAGACACTGAAACTTATAGAGGAGAAAGTGGGGAGAAACCTCGAAGATATTGGCACAGGGGTAAAACTCCTGAATAGAACAGCAATGGATTGTGCTTTAAGATGGAGAATTGACAAATGGGACCTCATAAAATTGCAAAGCAAAAGACAAAAGACAAAAGGCAAAGACACTGTCAATAAGACAAAAAGGCCACCAACAGAGTGGGAAAGGATCTTTACCTATTCTAAATCAGATAGGGGACTAATATCTAATATATATAAAGAACTCAAGAAGGTGGACTCCAGAAAATCAAATAACCCCATTAAAAAATGGGGCTCAGAGCTAAACAAAGAATTCTCACCTGAGGAATACCGAATGGCTGAGAAACACCTGAAAAAATGTTCAGCATCCTTAATCATCAGGGAAATGCAAATCAAAACAACCCTAAGATTCCATCTCACACCAGTCAGAATGGCTAAGATCAAAAATTCAGGTGACAGCAGATGCTGGCAAGAATGTGGAGAAAGTAACACTCCTCCATTGTTGGTGGCATTGCAAGCTTGTACAACCACTCTGGAAATCAGTCTGGCGGTTTCTCAGAAAATTGGACATGGTACTCCCAGAGGATCCTGCAATACCACTCCTGGGCATATATATCCAGAAGATGTTCCAACTAGTAAGAAAGAAACATGCTCCACTATGTTCATAGCAGCCTTATTTATAATAGCCAGAAGCTGGAAAGAACCCAGATGCCCCTCAACAGAGGAATGGATAAAAAAAATGTGGTACATTTACACAATGGAATACTACTCAGCTATTAAAAAGAATGAATTTATGAAATTCCTAGGCAAATGGTTGGACCTGGAGGGCATTATCCTGAGTGAGATAACCCAATCACAAAAGAACTCAAATGATATGTACTCACTGATAAGTGGATATTAGTCCAGAAACTTAGGATACCTAAGATATAAGTTACAATTTGCAAAACACATGAAACTCAAGAAGTACAAAGACCAAAGTGTGGACACTTTTCCCCTTTTTAGAATTGGGAACTAAACACCCATGGAAGGAGTTACAGAGACAAAGTTTGGAGCTGAGACAAAAGGATGGATCATCTAGAAGCTGCCATATCCAGGGATCCACTCCATAATAAGCCTCAAACGCTGACACCATTGCATACACTAGCAATATGGTGCTGAAAGGACCCTGATATAGCAATCTCTAGTGAGACTATGCTGGGGCCTAGCAAACACATAAGTGGATGCTCACAGTCAGCTATTGGACGGATCACAGGGCCCCCAATGGGGGAGCTAGAGAAAATACCCAAGGAGCTAAAGGGATCTGCAACCCTATAGGTGGAACAACAATATGAAGTAACCAGTACCCCTCCCTCCCTCCCCCAGAGCTTGTGTCTCTAGCTGCATATGTATCAGAAGATGGCCTAGTTGGCGATCAGTGGAAAGAGAGGCCCATTGGTTGTGCAGACCTTATATGCCTCAGTATGGGGGAATGCCAGGGCCAAGAGGTGGGAGTGGGTGGGTGTGGGAGAGGGTGAGGGAGGGTGTAGGGGACTTTTGGGATAGCATTGGAAATGTAAATGAAATAAATACCTAAAAAAAAAAGATTGAAATCTTAGTAAGATGCTGAACTAGAAGTTGTTTCAAGACATTCCAATGCTCATTCTACTGTATCAGACATATCATAATCATTGTCAGGAATCATTGTTCAGCTAGTAGTCCAATAAGAACAGTTAACCAATGTCTTCCTACCAACTATCACACAGATAAACTCTTGGGTGATAATTTCCCAGCTCTAGACTCTAACAGATAAGCTATTACCCTTCCCCACGTTCTCATGAGCATTTTCATATTGATGCTGAGATTCACCAAACACAGTATTGTAATTCTTTCAGTTCCAATAGTATCCAAAATTACAATTTGAACACTTAACAAAGAATATATTTCAGTCCAGAACTAAATAAGCTTCCTCCTAGTTCCCAGTTACTCTATCAACAATTATCTTGAATAATTTTGGTGTGAATAAATGAATGTACATTGAAGCTGAAGTATAGAAATACCTACCAAGGTGGCTATTTGTTAGCTTAAAGCATTCTGTTTCAAAAATAAATGAAAAGCAATGAAATACTTAGTAAAAATCCGTCAAGCATAAGAACTTAATATACAATAGGCCCGTATGGGAAATAAGCATTTCTCAAAAGTTATATGTCAATTGCTTTGACCTCAAAGACATAATGAAATGTTATACATCATTTGTAAGGGTCCAGTTCCCAGAAGCTATTTTCAGCCTCAGTTGAAACTGAAATATTGGACAATTATGTTAGAACAATCACAAGCGCACACACACACACACATACACACACACACACACACACACTCACAAAACTTCAAAAAGAAAACACCAAGATTTTGTTCTTTGGTTAAAGTAGGTTTAATTAACAGAAGTAAGTACTGACTTCTAAAGACCCTAAACATATTGACTGTGTGTTTTCAGAGAGTTTACAAGTTCAAGGCATCTATTCTTTATTCCCTCTAATTCCACATCAAAGCTCCCAGCTTTCACATCTCTACAATGGAGCTGCTGCCAACAATGCTTTGCCCAGAATAGTCTGGATTAGCTCCATTTTCTCTCAAGTGGAATAAAGAAAGGGTGGGAAATCTCTCTAAGATAAATGAGAACGAACTGGAAACAAAACAAACAAACAAAAACACTGTGAGCTATATACAGAAGGGTAAAGGGAAAGGAAAGTAATGGTTGGTGTGAAATTTACTGACCTATATTTAAGAAAATAAAGTGATGGGGCCAAAAAACTTCATAAACCTTTGTATTAAAAAAAAAAAAAAAAGCAGCAGGAAACTGGTGATTCAGTATTCTTGTACATCAAACCAGAAAAAAAATATCAGCCAAAGAAAACTCTATCATTATGAAAAACAAAAACAAGTACAGACAACAAAGGAGGGATGGTGGAGAATATTCAATTACATAAATAGGCTAATTGCAGCCTGATTTGCATTTAAATTCAGAGACACTAAACTAATGTGCTCCATGTTTATGAAAAACAGAACAGAAAGGGACAGGGAAAGGTGGCTTTGGGGGAGGGGCGGTGGGGGTTGTTGTTGTTGTTGTTGGGTTTTGGTTTTTTGTTTTGTTTTGTTTTGTTTTGTTTTTCTTAATTTCCTGGAATTATAGAGTGCAAAATTCCCTGAGATGATGCACATCCAACAGCTATCATGACAAACTAAGACATGGAAAAAATGAAAAACTAGGAGGGAAACTCAGTGACTATTAAAAAGGCATAAATTCAGTTAATAAATGAAGAAATCCCAAAAGAATCTTGTAAACTGCCTGTGTAGATGTGACAGTCAAAGCGATGTTTACTGGTAAAATGAGTGAGAGTAATTTTTTTCCTAAATTGTATATATACTTTACTCAAACTTCCCTTTTCATCAGCATAGTCCTCTTTCCCTCTTACTCCTCCTCTGATCCTCTCCCATCCTTGCCATCTGATCACTCAACAAAAATGACCATCAGCACCAAGGACAGCAACCCTTGGTTTCACAGGGATTTCTGCTAACACTTAGGTCTATTGGTGACAGGGCATGTTTGAACTCAGACCTCAATCCCCAGAGCATTCCTCACAGCTATAATCTCTACTTTTCCTATTCAGTGTATGATCATTCCCATAAACAGAAAGCATGCTATTCTCTGAGTAAATAATCAACAAAACCTGAGGGTTGGAAAACCTGAGGATTGGAAATGAAAAGAACTTTAAAACACTGTTTCTGTCTTCAACCCAAACTCCAAACTCCTCTTTTAAAGATTAAAAAAAAAATGTTTAATTAAAAAAAAAAAAAAAACAGAGGTCACACAGACTTCCTCTAAACAGACAAGATATGGGCCTAGTGGAGCTTGAGTCTAGATATTATGGAAATGATAGCTATTTTGTGTCCTAAAACATGTTAGACTTTTTTTGCCTGAGTTGTATTAAACAATCCTTAGAGTTTATCTATGAATGTGCCAGTTTTAACATAAAACATTTAAAATAAGCCAAAGCCAAGATAAGAAAATGTTGAACTCTTGGCACTAATATGCTGACTTTGCCACTGTTCTACTACTGTGAAGAGATGCCATGACCAAAGCAACTCTTATAACATAAGCTTGTTACAGTTTCAAAGGGTGAGTCTGTGATCATCATGGTGAGGAGCAGACAGAAAACACTAGAGCAGTAGCTGAGAGCTTTACATTCGGATCCACAGGCAAAGAGTGAAAGACACTGCACCTGGCTTGAGATTTTGAAACTTCAAAGCTCACCCTGAGTGACAACCTCCTCCTGTAAAGCCACATCTACTGCAACAAGACCACACCTCCTAATCCTTCCCAAATAGTTCCACTAACTTGTGACCAAGCACTCGAACATAACAAGCCTAGGAGGCCATTCTCATTCAAACCACCACACATGCTCCTGCTTCTTAATGACAATTTGACAACATAAAAGTATTAATAAAGAAACATGACCAGTGGTTGATATCACCTCTGATAGTATTCAAAAGTAAAATGGAAATTGGTCCTTATTTGTCATGAAGTACATGTACTACCAGAAGTTCCCTAAATTGAAATCTACTGAAAATGCATTTAACAAGTGCATGTTCATATTCCATTCAGAAATTTCTCAGAAGCCAGGCACTTGAGGACAGATCTATGTGTCCCTCATTTTCACTTTCATAAGGGCCTGTGCCTACCATGAAAATGCATTCATCACAATGCACCAAAACTATCATTTCAAGTGGAGTGTCCTGGTGTGTGCTTATAATCCCAGCTATTCAAGAGACAACATCAGGAGTTAAAAGTTGGCTCTTCAACATCTCAATTTATTTAAATTCCATTACATCTATGTGTATACTTATATATGCATATGCATACAAATGTCATAACAAGTTATAAGACTCAGTTCTCTCCCTCACCACATGAGTCTCGGGGATTGAACTCGGGCTGTCAGGCTTGTCTGTAAGAGTTTTACCTGCTGAGCCATCTTGCCTGCCTTAAAAAAATTTTTTAAAGTGTCCACTCTTTAAATTCTATAAACAACTTGATGGAGGGCACAATGACCTTCCAGATCATTTGTTCTGATGTTTTTCTAAATGTGCTGAAAGAAAACCATAGTACTATACTCCAAAGATGTAGCTGTAGTTAAAATTAATGTCAGTGGAGTATTCAGCCATATATGAGATATTTATATCATTACCAACCAAGGATCTGGATTTATGACAGAAAGAGGGAGTTGAAAATTATAGAAACCCAGGGGATAGAGAGGACCAGACTGAAACAGTGTCTTCTTGTCATCACAAACTCAGATAAGCGTGTTGCCTGCACAAGATCAAGCCAATCAACACTCTAACATGGACATGGTGGGGGCACCCTCACAAATTCCCACCTCTAAATGAAGAGCTATAGTCACTTGATTTCTTCTGTTGCTAGGAATGTCTGTTTTATTTAACAGTATAGCCCCTGTAAGTTGGCCATGCTCCAATGGATGGCCCTACAATCCACAGGTATATCAGTAGTACATTGGACTTGTGGTGTTCAGTAGTAGATTGGACTTGAAGAAGAAGGAGGAGAAAGATGAAGATGAGGAGAAGAATAAGAAGAATAACAATAGTGTGATGGTTTGTATATATGGTTGGCCCAGGGAGTGGTACTATTAGGAGGTGTGTCCTTGTTGAATTAGGTGTGTCACTGTGGGTGTGGGCTTAATATCCTCACCCTAGCTGCCTGGAAGTAAGTCTTCCCTAGCAGCCTTCAGATGAAGATGTAGAACTCTCAGCTCTGCCTGCATCATGCCTGCCTAGATACTGCCCTGCTCCCACCTTGATGATGATGGACTGAACCTCTGAACTTGTAAGCCAGACCAATTATAAGATTTGCCTTGTCCTGCTGACAGGAACCTGATATAGCTGTCTCCTGCAAGGCTCTGCCAGTTCCTGGCAAATATAGAAGTAGATGCTCACAGTCACCCATTGGACAGAGAACAAGGTACCCAATGAAGGAGCCAGAGAAATACCTAGGGAGCTGAAGGGGACTGAAGCCCCAAGGAAGGAACATCAATATGAGCTAACCAGTACCCCCAGAGCTCCTTGGAACTATACCACCAATCAAAGAAAACACATGGCAGAACTTGTGGCTCTAGCTATATATATAGCAGAGGATGGCCTAGTTGGCCATCAATGGGAGGATAGGCCCTTGGTCCTGTGAAGGCTCTATGCCACAGTATAGGGGAATGCCAGGACCAGGAATGGGAGTGGGTGGGTTGGGGAACAGGGGGAGCGGAGGGGGGATAGGGGACTTCTGGAGGGAAAACTAGAAAATGGGATAACCTTTGAAATGTAATTAAAGAAAATATCTAATAAAATATTTTTAAATCAAAAAAAAAAAAAGATTTGCCTTGGTCATGGTGCCTGTTCACAGCAGTAAAACCCTGACTAATACAAAGAGTAACAAGAAAAACAACAACAACAGGAAGAAGAAGGAAGGAGAGGCAGGAAGTTGGGATACAATGGAGCTGTATGGGTGCATCTGGAAGAAGTTAAGAGGAAAGGAGATGAACACAATCACACTACAATCTAAGAAATTCTCAAAGTATTATTAAAAATATTATTGCTTGCTAACTGAGACAGACACAGATAGCTACATCCAACCATTGAACTGAAGTTGGGGATCCCAATGGTTGAATTGGGGTAAGAATTGAAGAAACTGAAGGAAAGAGTGACCTCAAGGGAAGACCAGCAGTCTCAACTAACCCAGATCCCAGGGAGCTCCCAGAGACTAAGCCACCAACTAGGAACATACACATGCTGGTCCAAGGGCCCTGGCACATATATAGTAGTGGTCTGCCTGGTCAGGCCTCAGTGGGAGAGGATACACTTAATCCTCAAGAGACTTGAGGCCTCAGGGAAAGGGAAGGCCTGGTGGTGGAGAGCACCCTGTCAGAAGCAAGAGGGAGGAGGAATGAAATGATGAACTGGGGGGTGGGGGTGTTGTTGAGGCAGGGAAGGGGGCAACAACTGGAATTTAACTAAATAAAATAATTTCAAAAAGTATTATTGCCTCTCTTAAAAAAATGTTTGAAGTCAAATTAAACAAGAGGATATTATAAGAGAGCAAACAAATTGTAAGCCTTAGTTCTGCTCTTCATAAAAGGCCCAGGGCAAATTAAATAAGTGTATCTGAAAGTGCACGGTGAAAATAACATATTCATCTGAAAACTGCCTTAAAGGTAAGTGATAATAGGAGCTGGGAAGATAATTCAATTTGTAAAATGGTTATCACCAAAGCATGGGGACCTTAGTTTGGATCTCTAGCACCCATGACAAAAGCCAGGCAGGGGGCATATGCTGATAATCACAGTGCTGGAGAGGCAGAGATAGCATGATCCCTGGAGCTTGCTGGTCATTGAGCCTGGCCTAATTGTTGAGCTCCAATTACAGCAAATATTCCAAAAAAATAAGATAGAGACCCAATTGAGGAAGATATCCTAGCAGTGAGCTAACCCTAAACACTAAGGGCAGTTGACAGTCATTAATGATCAGAATTCATGGAAGTAGTACCATAGAGCTGGCATTTTCAAAAGATGTCTCAAACTGCAATGGAAGGGGAAAATATTGGGAGAATGTGAAATGGTAGACAAGTAAGATCAGAAACAAGACGCTTGTCTGAACCACTGAGGCTGTCATCTGAGAAACAGCTCATAGCTGCTTAAGTATGCTGTACCCAGAATGCTTAGCACAGTGTCTGACATCTAATTGGTGCCTAATAAATGTGTCTAATTGATACATTGATAGAAAAGAAAATTAACACACCACAGTGGGAAAGATTCATAATTTCTATCACGTCCATGACTCCTCCATATCTCCACCTCACTCTGCATTGTATGTATTTAATTAAAAGGAGAACCAATTTTCAATGGGATGTTCAGAGATAAAATGAGAAAAATGTAGTCACAAAGTGTGATCACTTTATATTACTTTCATTTGACAGGATTAACATAGTCATGTATGTTAATTGTAGTGTCTTCTGTTTCATATGTGCATATAATTTATGTTTCTAGGGACATGATTTGACTAACAATCTGTTCAAATCCATGAAATAAAACAGTATGTATGAATCTTTCTTTTACACTAAACCAACCATGCAAGCACAATATACATTCACATATTTCTAGCTCAATCTTTGTGTATCAAACCTCGTTTTAAAAAGAAATAACTCTAATACATTATGACAAGTGCATTGACTGCTTATATGCTCTATTCTTTTTACAACATCTCCCACTTATGACTTCAAAAGAGGTGTTTTGTTTGTCTGTTTGTTTGTTTGTTTTTCATTTCACAGTTCAGATTGGTGCTTAACTTAGGATTCTCAATGTTGCTGTCCACAGCCAAGTACATACACACAGTTCATCTCTTCCTTGTCCAATCTATTATAATTTCAATGGACCTTCAAAGGGCTTTGTGTCTTCCCAGGGACTCGGTGCATCTCATTTCCTCCTGACCCCTCATTTCTTGGCATCCATGTTAGAACAGGTGTGAACAGATTCAGACAGGTCCACAGAGCCCAGGGTTCACTGCTGGCACAAGATAAGGGTTATCTTCCTGCAGCAGATACCTCCAACAACATTTTCCAGGATGCCAACTTCCAATTAGTGTCATCTTTTACTCCATGTCCTAGGGCAAAAGTTCAGCTTACAGAGAGTAGACATCTGAGAGAGGCACACTAATGCCAGAAACAGAGGCATGTCAGCTTCCTTCCTATCATCAAGGAAGATTCCTCTGTCCACCGAAGACACGGTCACTGCTGTTCAGGGCAAGGTCAGCCCCTTGTTCGTAAACAGGGATGCTAATTTACTTTCCAACAATGAAACCAAATGTGCCTCCAGATGTTGAGCTTGGAAGCAATTGTGACTGTCCACAGTTAAGACTCAGAAATTGTCCTTGAGCAAAGAATATCCATACAAACAGACAAATCCTTTTGGGCTCAAAGTGGACTTTGAATAATGAAGACTTTGTAACAAATAAATGGGTATATAATGGATAAATTTCCTGCAAATAGTGGGCTGTATTTCCTACATATAATATGGAAGGGAAAGATGCAAGCCAAATATGAGACAATCTCCATAAGTCTATGCTAACACAACGCCATTAACACCATTGGATGGCTAATCCAATCACAAATATCTTAAAGACTGCAGCATCAAGTTAATTATTGTTATTCTGTTGTCCCTGATGGTTATGGAATTCTAGATTGCTTGGTACTTTCCTGAATAAATGTTATAAACAAGGTTACCTATGTGCACGGAGAGCCTGCATAAAGGCCTCTCTAAAATACCAGTCTTAGGCACATGGAGACTATGAGTTCAATAGCTAAGCTTAAGCCAGGAACACAGCATCACACCATATGCATCATCACCAGGAGGGGTTTTTGTTGTGGTGATGGTTAGTGGTGGTTTGTTGGTTTTCTTGTTGTTGTTGTTGTTTTTCAGTGAGATTTCTGGCCATCTTTGGTCCAC
Organism: Mus musculus; assembly: GCF_000001635.26. NCBI lineage: Eukaryota > Metazoa > Chordata > Mammalia > Rodentia > Muridae > Mus > Mus musculus. Next base: position 92,034,653 of record NC_000078.6, on the reverse strand, counting down.
TGTGTCTAGAGTAGCTTTCTCTGCTAATTTGCTATTAACCCTTTCGATCTTTCTCCCCTTTCACATTCAAAGACAATATTTTATTTTAGTCGTTATGCACATTGTTATTGCCTGCTGACTACAAAATGTTAACAATTAAAAAGTTCAGGATAAGGAATAAATAGTTTTAAAAATAAACATGGGTTGAAATTTTTAAAATATATAGTTCCTTTGTAAACAGATCAATATCTTTTGAATAGCTAATATAGAGAGAGAAAAGTTTAAGTAAACTGAGACAAATCTAATTAAATCATTTATTTTATACCAGGTTTCTGAACCCTGACTTACCAACAAGAAATCCTCATTTGGTGGCATAGCCTGAGCTACTGATCTAAGGCTATAGCTACCAATCCCTTTACAGAACAATATAGCTTCATATTAGTCTTTGCCAATTATATCATTCATATATAATTTTTAACTGTATAATACCACAGGGTATGAATCAGAAATATACTTCTCTATTCTCGCCAATCTTTTCATGCTATAGAAAGGCCATGCCATCATCTTGATTACTTTCCCCAGTACAAGGGGGGAAAGAATGGATACTAACAGCCTACTCTTACACAAAGACTAATTCTCGATACAGACTCATGCCAACTGTTACATTTTGGTGGTCTCCTCCTCCTTAAGTCCATCTAATATCTCTGAATGTTATCTATAAGAGATGAGGCAAAGCAAGAGTCTTGTTTGTGTGGGGACCAAAAGCAACCTGAGCTTTGGAACCAGGTATACCTGATTGCATCTACCTCCCTACTGAGCATGTTGCTGCAATGAGGCCTTATACCTGTTGTTTAAATACCTCCTGCCTCTGAAGATTAGATAAAGAAGGCCAATTAGGACATTAAGGAAAGTCTTTGGGATATAGAATCCCTCAATAGAATTTAGTCTATTAGAAGTACTTGTCGTAGCCTGAATGTTACCGATAATAATTTCTAAAAATTGCTATAGCAGTAACTCTGATCCTGTTTGCTTTCCCAGGACTTTGCTATTGTTAAACTCTGTTTTCTTTCTTTCTGTTCTGTACAGGCTTCTGTGTGTTCCTAGACAAATAGCAGACTGTAGGAAGGACTCCTTATGATTTCTGAGACCAGACACAAAAGCAAGCACAAATCTTCCTGGCTGGGAGCATGGCGTTTATGGAACCCAGACATTCCATTGCAAAGAACAGTGGTACACATGTCCCTACCACATTTATATGTCATTGCCACAAACAGCAAGCACCAAGTGCATGAATCGACAAGCCTTCAATGGCTCCATCTGCCCCTTTTGAACTGCCTGATAGAGCACTGACACTAACCTCACACACTAAATCACCCAGGTTCAGGCCAGGAATATCTGTGAAGCAGGGTGGAATATGTTATCAGGGAAGGCATAAAAACATTGCCCTGAATTGTAGTCAGTCAGAGAATAGTTAAAATAGCTGTCTCCTACCCACCTTGTACACAATTGGGTGGTATTCAAACTCACTTTGCAATAAAAGATGAGCATGTTTGCAGATTTCCTGCCTAACTTCCATGGCTCTCCAAAAGATAGGTACATAGATAAGTAGATAGATAGATAGATAGATAGATAGATAGATAGATAGATAGATAGATAGATAGATAGATAGATAGATAAATAAATAGATAGATAAATAGACAGGCAGACCTCCACTGTTTCAAGTTACAACATTTATGGGTAATTTGTTATTTACTTGACACTTAGAGTATAAAATATCACTGAATTAAGTGACTAAATATACTGTGAAGGTTAGAGATAAAAAATCAAACTATGTTTATGTGAGAAATTTGAAATATAAAGCTGAAATGTAACCTCAAAAACCTCCCATTTTTTTTTGTCTTTTGTGAAGTCTTTCTTGAAGTCATCCAGGGCTATTGCTTGAAGGCAGCTCTGTTCAGTGCTGCCCTTTTTACAGTATGACTGTGAGCACCAGTCAAGTCTACTGGGTTCAGGGTGCCAAGACCCTTTCCTGCTTATGTAGTTATTCTTTTCTCCTTCTAGAGAGCTTGGTCTAAACCTGTCTCATTTAGTGTACAAGGTTAAAAGAGCAAAAGAGAACCAATGGGCTCAACTGAGCTAACAAAGGATTTTTTTTTGAAATGTGTAAACTGAAATTCACAGATGTGACTCCAAGCAAGAAAGACGGCAGATATCCTGAGCATGAAGCTGCTGGGTTTCTTTCCCCAGTCACTTTTCTAAGTAGAAGTGCCTGGACATTCCATAACATAGATCAATGAATTTAGCCGAAGTCCATGCTGGGCAGACAGAGTTCCACATAATCATTTTATCTTGTTAGGAGCTAATCTAGTATGATAGACTTTATACAGATAGCCCATCAATTAGAAATGTCATATCATGTAACTAATTTCAAATTATTAGTTATTGATGGGGCAATAAGAGTGTTGACATGGCTATCTGTCTTTTTTCATTGCTGCTTGCTATGCAAAATGTTTAAATTGAACCAAAAAAAAAATCCACTTTTTGATGTTACAGCACTTTCCTAACTTCTTTGTAGATTATCATCAAATCAGAACTAAATGTTGATCATCAAAACTGCCCAAGCATTCCCACAAATATATAAAATGTAGCACATATACAAGAACAGAAAATATGGAAAACAATAAAAGGGGAGATTGAAATAAGATGCTCATACATCACGATGGTGGCTGAATGTCTTTGTTTGATTATAAAAGGTATTTCTCAAGTCAAGAGTAGGTTACAGGTTCTGTTAATGTGTTAACTGTTTTTCCTGGAGTTTTAACTAATGCCTCGGAGCAGCTGGAAGATCTCTCTGCTCTCCCTTGGATGCTTGATAAGAGAGAAGGCAGTGAAGTACCACTTCAGTTTATAATTGTCTCATCAGTAACTTCTCTTGGATCAGGATCAGGCTCAGTGGCTTCATTTGATCAACAGCCTTCTGGAGAAGTGCCCTGCTGGGTAGCCCCTGTGACCACAAAGTTGAAAACATTTACTTTCTGGTCCTTAAAATTTTCACAGACTCCTGACTTAAATTCTGCCATGTACTGCCAAGTTTTTGATACTTTCTCTCACTGCAGAAATCTTTATTGGATATTTGCTTTTCAAAGTTTGTTTGTTTGTTTGTTTTTCTTTTCCTGCTTGATGGCAATGGGTGGAAGAGACTGGTTTTAAAGAGACAATTGAGCAGCTTTACTTTTTCAAGAAAGCAGAGAATTTGTTTTGAAGAAACTTTTCTCAAAGATGCACTATAGAATGTGGTTGTCTTTGGGGAGACAGTTAAGGATGTTCCATATTTTACTCTTGCTTAAAACTGTGCTGTATTTGAAATAGATTTGGGTGGATAAAAAGAATCCCGCAATACCTCTGCTGGGCATATATCCAGAAGATATTCCAACCGGTAAGAAGGACACATGCTCCACTATGTTCATAGCAGCCTTGTTTATAATAGCCAGAAGCTGGAAAGAACCCAGATGCCCCTCAACAGAGGAATAGATACAGAAAATGTGGTACATTTACACAATGGAGTACTACTCAGCTATTAAAAAGAATGAATTTATGAAATTCCTAGGCAAATGGATGGACCTGGAGGGCATCATCCTGAGTGAGGTAACCCAATCACAAAAGAACTCACACAATATGTACTCACTGATAAGTGGATATTAGCCCAAAACCTAGGATACCCAAGATATAAGATACAACTTGCTCAACACATGAAACTCAAGAAGAATGAAGACCAAAGTGTGGACACTTTTCCCCTTCTTAGAATTGGGAACAAAACACCCATGGAAGGAGCTACAGAGACACAGTTTGGAGCTGAGACAAAAGGATGGACCATCTAGAGACTGCCATATCCGGGGATCCATCCCATAATCAGCCTCCAAACGCTGACACCATTGCATACACAAGCAAGATTTTATCGAAAGGACCCAGATGTAGCTGTCTCTTGTGAGACTATGCTGGGGCCTAGCAAACACAGAAGTGGATGCTCACAGTCAGCTATTGGATGGATCACAGGGCCCTGAATGGAGGAGCTAGAGAAAGTAACCAAGGAGCTAAAGGGATCTGCAACCCTATAGGTGGAACAACAATATGAACTACCCAGTACCCCCACCCCCCCCAGAGCTCGTGTCTCTAGCTGCATATGTATCAGAAGATGGCCTAGTGGGCCATCAGGGGAAAGAGAGGCCCATTGGTCGTGCAAACTTTATCTGCCTCAGTACAGGGGAACGCCAGGGCCAAGAAGTGGGAGTGGGAGTGGGGGGGGGGGACAACTGGGGGGAGGACTTTTGGTATAGCATTGGAAATGTAAATGAAATAAATACCTAATTAAAAAAAACAAAATTAAAAAAAAGTTGATAAATTCCGTGAACTTGACCATCTATAGCCCTTTATTACAAACAATGAAATGGCTTCTCCTACTTAAGAAAATACTCAAGAAAAGACAGCTTTTGTTCTAATTTCTCCACAAACCATTGATTCTCTTGTTCTTGAAAGAGAAATTCAAGACCAACATGAAATGTTTCCTGTGTATTTTTTGTTCTAGATCTTTCTAGATACAGAAATACTGAGGATGAAGTTAGAAAGAGAGAAAGTGGGGATGAGTGGGCAAAACATTGGTGATGTAAGATACTGAAGAGAAAAGCAACCCAGCATATTTACTGCCCCTGCCTAGGCTCCTTTGAAGAACGAAATTAAATGGTTGTCTAAGGAAAGAGAATTTTTCTGTAGTTTAACAGAGTGAAATGTTGGTCTTGGCTAATGTGTGGCAGAGCATCTGAAATGGCTCTTGGAGTGATAAAGTTCATCTGGGGAAAAGCCAAGGGGATGTAACAGCCATGTCAGTATTTGATGCTCACACAAGAAAGGAAAATGGCTTTAGAAAATGAATAAAACCAGAAATAGAATAGGCAAAGTTGAAGCATGAAGGAAAAGCGTGAGGAATATGACTTTTTTGTTTGTGTTTTGTTTTCTTTGGCTTTATGGTGTGGTTTTAGATGCTTCTCAGAAATAAAAGCAGATTGGAAGGGCATTTGAAAATGTCTCCATATGTACCTCAGTGTACTGATAACTTTCCATCACACAGGAGCCGGGAGTTAATGGTTTGTTATAGCATGCAAGAAGCATGTATGTTCTCATAACTCACAGCAAGGTGATTTGTTCTTGCCTGTGGGTGAGAACTTCTACTGCATTTAATCACTGGCTATGTCAACCCTGGGTGGTTACATTCCCAGATGGTGGCTAACTACAAGGAGTGATAGTCTTTCAGACGTGTTAGAATTTTGCACATCCCTGTCAATTCCAAGAGACTATGTATAGACTTTGCCCAGATTCTCTTTGGCAATGGCATCTCCTTTCCTGGCAGTTTTAAATTAAGCAGCAACTTATATCAACACTGAAGTACACTAAACACCACTCTTCTCAACAGTATCATCAGTTGGTTTTATTCTTTTAAATTTTATATTTGTTAATTATATACGGAAGAGGGTCTGTGTGGGTATGTGCTTCTGTTGGTGAAGACCTGAGCTGACTGTTCCCCTGTATCTGGAGTTACAAGAACTTGTGAACTGTGAGTGTTGGGAATCAAACGAGTACCTTCTAAAAGAGCAGCATGTACTCTTAACCTCTGAGCCCTGTGCGAATGGATATAGAAAAGAGAAAAAAAAATGTTGCAGCCCGGAATATTACCCACTGTTTTGTTAATTTGAACAAGTAATGACGTGATCACATTATAAGCTAAACAATGGTCAGGCTTCAGACTTGTGTTCAGATGAGTTAAGATTGGAAAGAGCACACTAAATACAGACAGAGAAGGTGAGAAGGCGGTACTTCTTTACTTGAGAGAGAGAGAGAGAGAGAGAGAGAGAGAGAGAGAGAGAGAGAGACAGTGTGTGTGCGCGCGCGCGTGAAACAACAGTTAATGAAAAAATAGGCCATGAAATTGAAAGAACTCAAGGAGGAGCATGTAGTGTAAAAGGGTGTGGTGGGAAGAAGTAGAGGGGGGAATGATGCAATCAGATCATAATCTCAAAAACCATAAAAGGATAAGCCAGCAAACTGAATACATTAAGCCTCTCAGGCCTGTGAGACCACATTCTTATAGTCCCAGCTGCTTGAGAGACTAAAGCAGGAGGATCCTTTGAAGTCCTCAGTTCAGTGCCAGCTGAGGTAACATAGCAAGACTGTCTAACTCATAAATCAGTAACTGTAAGCGACTTGGGCATAGGTGTCTTACAGTATTGTGACCGTATTTTATTCACTAATCATTTTTAAATTTCTATCTGCCTTTGGATCTCTTGATGGCGTGTAAAAGCCCCGCATCCCTTAATTTAAAAGGCAAATAAATGTACAAAACAGACAAGAAATTTGGACAGGCTTCTGCTAGGCGTCCAAGCTTCTGAGAACTTACTAAGATTCAGTTAGAACTCTGGGCTTTTGAATATCCTCCATTTCTTATCAATGTGATAACACGGTCACTGAGACAGCATAAATCGTCTGAGTATCGAGCAGAGCCTGGGAGAATCCTGAAGGACAGCAAGTGTTTTTCTTTTCTAATCTGAGAAGCCGTTTGTCTTTTACTCCCCTAACGTGGACTTTTTACCTCAAGCAAGAATGAAAATGAAGAACTAGAAGTCTATTTGGTGACTGCTGCTACAGCTCATTGACAGAGTCACAAAACTATACAACATCCAGGTTTCTACTTTAACCAGTGAGCGAGTCTCCTCGGACTGATACCTGGATGGCCATGTATACTTCTGGTCAGTTATTATCCCCTCCTTTGATAGCTATCTGATAACTATCTGGGTGACTATATGCATCTTGGGTCAGCTTTCATCCCTTCTTTAGCATTATGGATAGCTGGAGAATTGATTAGTTTCTTCATTTTCATCAAGACATCAGGCATTCAACAGGCAGGAGCTTACTATAAATTAATATGATATAAGCCACAAAGACAGAGTTTTCAAGCCATGCTGGTTTTGACTCAAAGCATTTTCTCCCTCAACCATTTCATGATACAAAATTCCAGGTGTCTTTGGAATATCATAATGGGCATTGGAAATCTGTCAATGCTGAATATACATGCCATAGCTTAACTGAATAAAAGATAGAAAAGTGAATTTTTAGATGACACTGCCCAAAGCAGATATCATACATACATACATACATACATACATACATACATACATACACACATACACACATACACACATAGGTAGATAGATAGATAGATAGATAGATAGATAGATAGATAGATAGATAGATAGATAGAGCTCAGATATAAAGCACTTTCTTACCATACCTGAGACCCTGGGCTCAATCCTCGATACTACACAAAAATAAAATCTATTTAGAAAAAATACTCAAGTTCACATATTCTTCACTAGAACTTCTGCCTACTGAGTAATGGGACTCCCCTAAAGTCATGTGACTAGCTTCCTTGTCAAACAATTTGATTCAATTCTGAGGAAGTCAGGAAGGTATAAAAGCTGGAGTTGAAAGTATAAAATAATAATATTATTATATTGTGGTTTAGACTTTTTTCTAGTTTATGGCTTCTATGGAAGTGTTTCAGAGCTCTTTCACACCCATGGAAGATTATGTGTCAAGCTGAGGCTCACATACAGAATCTTTATATTTGGCATGCATCTTTATGTTTTACCCATTTGTATATGAACATTTCCATATAAGAGCCAGATTAAGGCCAGGCACAGTAGTTCATGCCTATAATCCAGTTCTTGCAAGGCTGAGGCAGGAGGATTGCCTTGGCTGAAGCCAACCTAAGGTACAGAGAAAATCTCAAGCCAACCTAGGCTAGCATGAGACCCTATCTCAAAAAGAAGAAGGAAAACTAAGAAGTGGGAGGAAGAATTACCCAAAATCCTCCACATATCATCCCAAAGCCAGCAGTACAGAACGAGTTGGGGAAAAAATATCTTCAAAATCCAATTTTTCACCATGTTCACACAAGTGTTGGGTGTGGGTCCTTCTGCTTCATCCACCAGAATGTGTGCTGCATTGTTTTGTTGTTATTGTATTATTGTGTGTTCATTTTCCTCAGTCATATAAACCTATTAAATGTAAGAATCCTAGGAAGCTAGGGAGGTTCCCTTAAGTTTAGTATTAAATAGTGTTACTGGGGGAAAAAAATAGGTGCTCAATAAACATTTATTAAATGACTTATGGGTACATGAGTATTTGCATATTTTATAATCTTCAAACAAATTAAGTTCTTATACAAGCATGTTCATTTAAGTACCATGTGGCTAAAATTGAACCAAGAAACCAAGACCAGTGTGAAGAGCTTGCCAGTCATCCACAGGAGCCGTGTGCTTTAGCTACAGTTGAAGTACCTACCGAGCACTACTCACTTCTGTCTAATCGCCCACAGGAAATATACTGATGCAGAGAAACTCTTTATTCTTTGACTATAGATTGCTCTTCTGGCATCTGAGCCATATCTTACATACAAATCACCATTTCATGGATAGTAGAATCATTAAAAAGTAAGGGGTTGGAGTTCATCTTTTTGCAAAAAATTAATAAATGGAAGCTGATATGGCTAAGTCTTTTGTGTGTTTTTTTATATATTCTTTAACTGTAATTCACAATAGAATGACCATTTTTCCTTTTGCCCAATGTCTAATAGACGTATATCACATGTTTTTAAAGTCAGTCATCCTGACACCGTCCTTTTTTGTCTTCTCTTTGCTTTCAAGTTATTTTATTTCACTAGGGTTCAAGTATTTAAAATACACCATATAAATTCCACAGGCCACCACCAAATTGCAAACTAGACTTGTTTTTGAGATATTTTTATTTCATTCATGGTGTATATGAATGAATATGTATGTGTCCTTGTATACATTGACTACATATACAATGTCTGTATGCTTGTATGCATGTGTGTGTGGAAGTGAGTGTGTGCTTGCCTCTGAAGGCGCATGTGGGGGTCAGAGACCTGACACAGTGACACCTATTCTTCTGAGTCACCCCCTGTGTTACTTTTTTAGACGATCTTTCTCTGCACCTGCAGCTCACTGTTTCTGCAAGGGGAGCTGGCGAGTGAGGTCCCAGAACCCACCTGTCCTTACTCATTTACACGGGGCTGTAGATGTGATATGCTCTACCACATCCAACTTTTCATGAGGATGCCGGGGATTCCATCTCAGGTCCTCCTGCTTGTGTGGCATGCTTTTTGCCCCCTGAGCCATCTCCTCAGCTCTACAAACTATACTTTAAAAAGCATTTTAATAGTGAATGTATTAGAGAGATTGTGATGTAATTAAACGAGGCTTAAATTTGTTGACATTTGTTTTGAATTCAGGGTTGGTTTTCAAATTACCTTTTCAAAAACCTAACTCCTCTCCCCTTTATTCTTCAGAAGTAGAGAAAAATAATACAGTTGTCTATTGATAAACTCTACAGCTAATTTTTCCAGAAAAATCAGTTCTATAGCTTAACAGCTCTATGACTTTGGACAAGTGAGTTGCTTTTTCCTGTCCCTGACATTGCTCAGCTATAAACCAAGACCTCTTTAAGATTAGAATGAGGGACAGGCCTTTAATGTGGCATGGGCCTTTAATCCCTATGTAAGAGACAGAGGCAGAGGTAGGCAGTTTAAAGACAGACTGGTCTGCATAGCAAATCCCAGGCCAGCCAGGGCTACATGGTGAGACATTGCCTACAAAAATAAATAAATAAATAAATAAATAAATAAATAAATAAATAAATAAATAAATACTGGAATAAAGATTTTAAAAAATGCGTGAAGCATCTCACCATTTATGACTAACTAATCATTGTATGGTATTTACCATCATCCTGAGCCACTCAGATTTCTCTCTGCGCTGTACTTCACAATATATGACAACAAAATTCCTACCTAAGTAGGGATTACAACCCTCAAGAAGAATCCCTATTAACTCCAAGCTAAGCCTCACCGGCTGGGCACCCCCCCCCCCAAGGTCTCTCTTGAGATGAGTGGGGTCTGGAGCTCTTATTCCCACATCAACAATAGATTCATCCTAATCCTCCTCCTGGGAGATTATTTGTATTGTAAATGGCCATGTGCTACTTAATCATTTGCTACAACCAGCAGTGCAAATTCCATGTCTTTATTTGGCCGACCAAGCCTAAAGCCTGGAGATTACTGTTATATTTCATTTATAGAAAGATAGTTGGGGGGGGATTAATAAAAAGAAATTTAAAGTGATATTCTGCTTATGTTATCATGACATGCTGAAGATGTAATAACTAAGCAGAATTCAAAATGCCTCTGGCTGAAGCAGAATAAAATACACAGGAAGCAAACTATTACACAGGCAGATCCTGTCTTTAAAACCTCAGCACCCACTCCCACTTCAGCCCAGGGGCTGAATAGTCCTGCCCTCCTCTGCTTCTTCATACCATTGGAGCTGCTTTGAAAGAGATGATATGTTTATTCAAAACTGGAGAAGTAGAGAAAGATAATAGCAAAACCAATTCAAAAACAGACCGTTTCTGGCCCTACACCCTTAACTCAAAGCATAACTAATAATCCAGCTCTATGTCCCAACATTCCAAGTCATAGCCTCCTCTTGGAACTCGGTCCCTCAGAGACGTCATTAGTTTAGTGAGCATCTTTCATAAAAAGACAGAGGAGTGATGAGCTATCTGATGAACACATTAGACAGAATTAATTAAATAAGACCCTCATCGACATAATATCAAGGTAAGACCTAAAGACATATTTGGAAATGTATTTAATATAGTGGTCCTTGAAAGCTTCTGGATTAACGTCCCCCACAACACTGTAAACAAAAAAAGTAAGTGGTCCTTTCTTTTCTATGTTCCCAAAGTCGTGTGTGCAGTCCTGTGATGGGGTGGCAGCAGATTCACAAAGTTGGCTCTCTGGAAGAATAATGAGTGATGAGGGCATTCACCAGTGGGGGCTGAGAACTCTCCAAACCATACCAGGACAAAACTGGATTCTATCAACACTCAGGATTTAAAGACCCTCTGCTTGTCTGTCTAGATACCTTCCCAAGTTTCCTACTAAAAATGTTATCCACATTCTATTGGTGTAACAAAGTACTACAAATCTAATGGCTTAAAGCAACAAAGATGTGGCTGAAGAAATAGCTCTGTGGATAGTAGTGCTTGCTATGCAAAGAACGTGAAGACATGAGTTCAAAGCCCTGGTACCCAGGTAGAAAGCTGGGCATGGCTAACACTGTGACTATAACCCCATAGCTGAAAAAGAAAAGAAAGGGGACAAAAAAAATGGCGAGGTGGTTCAAATTTAATACTTAAATTTGATACCTAAAGAATGACTAACTACAAAGCCAAGTATATTAGTCAGTCACACATAATCTGCCAATAAATGTAAATTATCTTTCACTAATGGGGTCATGTCTCAATAAGCCCAGAGTGGGTTGAAAACATATGTGCCACTCAGTTTTGTATGACTGAGACAAAATATTGGAGATAATACAAAACAAGGGAAGATTGATTTCGTGTCTTGGCTTGGGGATGCTTACTCTACGGTTGCTTAACCCCATCCCTGGGATGTAGCTGAAGATCATGTGAGGGAGCATGTGGTGGAGAGAAGCTGCTCGCTTCCTGGTACCTGGAAAGCACAGGAAGAGTTCACCTTTGTAACAAAAGCCAGACCTATTAAGCTCTGAATCAATAGTGCATTAGTCATTCGTGAGGTCCGGAGCTCACATAATCCAATTACCTCTCAAAAGTCCCACCTCTGTATGCATGCTTAATTGGGGACCAAGCCTTAAACACATGGGCTTCCAGGAGGTTATTTCAGACCACTAGAACCTATATTCCATAATAATTTTATACACCTAGTCTATGGAACACCATGACTTGAAATATATTTGTACAAAAAAATACAGTTATATACTATAGAATATGATTATTCCCTCCATAGACATATGATTGATAGCCAAAAATAGCTAGAGATTATCATAATGAATGCTGCCATCCCAGCAAAGAGTCACTATTCAAAGTAGAGTTTCTACTAGGCGTATATTGTTTTACACCAAAGTTGAAAAATCATAACTCAAACCAGCATACGTCGTGAACAGTCTATAAATTTGTCTGTTCACCAGGATGGAAAATATTTGCTGCTTACCCCCCAAAGCCCCTCAAACTATCTTCAAAATCTCAGTGTGATCCATTCTCCAACACAGTCTGCAAAGGCCTGAATTGTGACACTTGTGGTAGGTAGAGCTCAGTCAAATAAGATTTGTGCTGTCCTTTTATTAAAACTTTGAAACTGATGGCTGTCTACCAACAGCATCCAACAGGAATTGACCTGGTGACTAGTCAGCTAGGGCAAATTCCCTTTCCCTGCAAAAGACTTCCATGCCATTGTTGCCCAAAGAAAGTCAACGCACTGGAAGTCCTATAACATGTTACATGCCTCCTGGTAGCTCCTTAACGCTAACAAGACACAAACAATATCTCTCTATTATCTGGAAAACATCTGGTGGGACTTCTGCTTGCCTTGTACTGTGCTAGGTCTCTTGGGACACTTGTCTCAGAAAAGTCACAATTTGACTCACAGGGACTAGATGCTAAACAAGAACCAAGTTTTTGCTTCTTTATACCCCCACCATATTACATGGAGAATGTGCGGAGTAAATTCATGTTGACTGCTTGGCTTATTAAACCAACGGTAAGAATCCTAATTATAGGTAGAGCTGCATCACAGTGCAGTTAGACCCTGACAGATTACACACCGTCTAGCTGAAATCCTTACTTTTATTGATAATGACAATGAAGTACAAATAAACTGATAAGGTAAATTAAATGATTACAGATAGAATTCAGTTCACATCTCCCTCTCTTGCCTCCTAATACAGTGTGCCTTTTAATTGGACCAAGATATGACAACGAAATTAAATCCTAGAGACAGCTTCATTTGACAAAGTCTGAACTTGCTCAAATATTCAGGCCACCTCAGCTGTGCAAAGTCCAACTCCTCCCCGGTCCTCACCTGTGCCTCTTCTTCTGGTTATCATTCTCTCTCTTTCCAGTGTGATGCTGCAGCTGGTACCCATGATCTTCTAGGTTCCTGGGAAGCAATTCATTTCATTAAAAAAATAATAATAAAGGAAATGTTCATATAACAGATCTATGTCTAAAGTGTCCTTGGGCAAGTTTCTTCTCTGAATGTGTTCTCTTTTTCATTTTCAATTTTCTTTTGTTTTTCCTGAGTTTTCACAGTGACTATGATCTCAGAAGCACGTGGCTTCTCCATGCCTGACTCTCACCTCCTACCCTGAGATAATTCCACAGAAGTCCATCAATCCTTTCAAGTCTAAGGTTAATTCCTGTGTTCTGTCCACAGTGGCAGGTGAGGTTCCTAGCCCAGAAGACATGTAGAGTGAGAGGAAACTGTAAGTGTACCTGCATATCAATGGGTCCATAAAATCTGAAGCCACTCTTTATTCAATGAACACATTACAGTTTCCCAGGCCACCTCTATTAACACAGTCTCTGGAAACTCTTATATCAAACTGAAAACAGTAAATAGAACCCAGTGTGATACTCAAAGCAGGAACAGTGACCCTGAACTGTAGCTTGATCACTTCCAATTAATAAGAAGGGCACTTAAATGAGAGAGATACTTCCACTCAGAGCAAAAGAAATTCCTCTTTCCACCTTCTGTTTTCATAAACATTGCAGTTGACTCTAGGTAATAAAAATACAAAGTTAAAACAATGGCAAACATTTGGCAGGCAACTAGATGTGATTTACTCGTGAGAACTAAAAGAGCATCGTGTGTTTAACAAAAATCACAGCTTTGTGGTTTTTATTTCTTTGCACCTTAATGTTTATCTCTCTCCCACCCTGTTCACAAAGCAAGGGAGGACAGGAGAATAAAAGGCAAAAATGCAAATTTGGACTAACACAAACCGGCATGATTGCCTCCACTTGTAAATTACCTACCTTTCTAGAAAATTCAACTCACTTAAAATGCCTAATGGATGTGAAGAGCTCTGAACCTAACACAGTGAAAGCAACCAAGTCAAAACATCTTTGAAAACAAACAAGAGAGAGAGAGAAAGACAGTCATCCCATCCTCACCCTCTCTGCCTGCCGAAAAGCAGCAATCCCAGCCCCCGGAGGGGATCCATAATTTTGATTTGAAAACCTCTCAGGGCGGTCCTTTGTATTTTCCCTTTCTTTCTTCGAAGATCACAGAAGCAATTTTCTTTTATCGTCAGCTATTTATAGTTTTCTTTTCTCAAAAATTCTTGGCCAGAAAGAAGCTGTGCAGAAAGTGTTCCGACAGCCACATTATTTTGTAGCACTCTTCAAAACTATTAAATACAATCAAGTAGGGGGGACCAAAACAGTTCCCCTCCCAACTTCTTCATTATCTTTTCCACTTGGTTTGCTCTCCTTGAAACAGTGGAAGCCAAATAAATAGTCTCCTCCTGGCACCGGGGTGGTAAGATGTGGAGAAAAAGAGTCACTTGAATGATCTCCTTTCTATACAGAGATGAAAATATACCAGAGGAAGAAGAGGCTTGGTATAATAGCTTAATGATTAGCACACATCTCTGTTCTCTTTCTCCTGTCTACGATCTAGAAGCTACCACATATGCTAAAGAGATTGGAGTGACATGAACTTGACTCCAAGCCAAGACTTTGAGACTTGTCAGCAGCCAACAGTCCTTTCTTTTGTGTTCCTTGTAGAGTTGCTAAAAGGATGATTTGTAGGCAAACATACAATTGTTCAAGTTCTGCCTCTACTTTTTGCTAATCTCTTAACCTTGGGGAAAATGCTTCTCTCGGCCTCAGCTTCCCATTCATCAAATAGGGGTGACTGAGCACTTAACAGAAAACACACGGTGACCACTTCCTGAATACACAAGAAAGTCCGTGTGAGCAGTTGTGAGCTCTGGCCATGTTTGTATGCTCCAAAATACCTCAAGCAGAGAAAGGAAGCAGTTGAAGATGGTTTCCATCTCCCTAACTCTGAGATTCCTTACATCTCTAGGAACTTGAGACTTTGTATGTGAGGGAAATGGATAACGTCACAGAGACAAGAGGAAAGGAAATGCAAGAGCACAGCCCAGAAGTAAAGAGGCCCAGAGTATGCTCCAACACCAATGCCTGGGGACTGGGTAAGTATTGTACATGTATGGGTCTTTAGGGAAATCTCAGCCCAAACCTTTTAGTTTGAAAAACTGTGTGACCCCGACAAGTCATTTACTCTCTCTGTAACTAAAAAGTACAAACTATAATGGTAGCTTCCTAGTCTATTTCTTTCCCCAGTGCCCAAGACATTTCGAGAAACATGGCTGAACACACCTCTGTGAAAATTTTAAAGAAAGTAATGAGTGTAACCTGTACGGCCGCCATTGGATCCCGCCATTTGGAATTGAGTTTCTTGCAGTGACTACTATGAAGGTATATGGATTCAAGTTAAATTCTAGATTTAAACTCTAATCTGCCATTTACTAACTAATCTCAATGATTTGCTTAAGTTAATTCTGCTTCAATACTTTGCTCAGAGGTGCCCATAAGTAGGTATTATCCCCAGCGCCATTCCGCTAAAATTCATTCCAAGTCTCATACTGTGCCTATTGTCTCAAGTTTCTTGCAGGAAGCTGCCATAGCCCTCCCAAGAGTTTCGAGTACGCATCTGGATCTGTATGTAGCACAGCTGCTGAGACAGCTAAGTGCTAAATTAGGATGCCTCGACTCAGGATGACCCTGTCCCCTTCATTCTGTGCACCTCTGCTCTACCCAGCCATCAGAATCCCTGTTCCCTGATTTCCTGGTACCAGATCTGCTGGATATCCGCAGCTCTTTTTCTTAAAGCAAGGTAAAAAAAGAGTCTCAGCAGACAGTGTTCTCCTTGGTTTATGTCCTTGAGTTATTCTCCACATCTTCAACTCTCTACAGATACTCCAATCAAACTGCCTGCCAAACATTTTCCTCTACCAGGCCATGGCTTATAGCTGAGGCATCTTTGTAACATGGTTCTCTGTGAAGAGCATTATGCAAACTGATATTCCACTGTAACTCTACTGTAACTCTCTAGCCTCGGGACACTCTTCTCCACGTTTAGAAATGCTAAAGTCAATGGAGATGATAGCACACATCATCTGTCTCCATTGCAGAGGCCGTGATGGAAAGCCCTGCCCGCACGGAGCTTCTGACCCAAGTAAGTGTGTGAAGAAGATGCCCAATGGATGCCTGCAAAGGACAGCAAAGCTTAGGAGATGGTTATCGCACATAAATCATCAGCACCAAAGACGGCAAGACATCGATACTATCAGTCCTACCAGCTGCAAGTACATAGCCCGGGGACTGCGGGGTTAAATGTGTACCATTTGTAAACCACCCAATCGGAAGCTTACATACCCATGTCAAGATTCATCTGGTAGAGCAGAAGCACATCAACAATACAAGCAGTGGGTTCTTTCATTATCCGAATTTATTTTCCAAAGATATGCATGGAAGGAGCATTTATAGCAGTGGTTCTCAACCTGTGGGTCACAACCCCTTTGGAGGTCAAGTGACCTTTGCACAGGGGTCACATATTGGATATTCTGCATATCAGATGTTTACATTACAATTCCTAACAGTAGTAACAGAATCACAGTTATGAAGTAGCAAGAAAATAATTCTGTGGTTGGGAATCACCACGACACACACGGAGGAGGAACTGTATTAAAAGGTCACAGCACTAGGAAGGTTGAGAACCGCTGGTTTGCAGGATGACGAGCGTGAGATTTTGCTCCTTTTTCTAGTAGAAAAACAAAGTGACCAGGAAATCAAGACTAGCAAGAGAACATTGCCCACTGATGCCCTCATGCAGGAGAGGACATGAGGAGTTAGACCGTTTCCATCTATTTCAAAAGTGTAGAAAGCTAGGAGAACAGGACCAGAGCAGTGGTGAGGAAACCACCCTACAACCCAAGAGTAGACATGGAGGGAAGCCCGGACTCCAGATACATATGTAGCAGAGGATGGCCTTATCTGACATCAGTGGGAGGGGAAGGAGGCTTGATGCCCCAGGGTAGGGGGATGCTAAAGGGTGAGGCAGGAGTGGGTGAATGGGTGGAGGAGCACCTTCATAGAGGCAAGGGGGGGAGAAGGAATAGGGTGGAATAAGGTGGAATAATAAATAAATAAATAAATAATAAATAGGGTGGAATAAGGTGGAGGGGTAACAGAGGAGATCATTTGAAAAGAAAATGAATAAAATGATTAATAAAAAAATTTTTAAAAGAAAGCAAGCTGGGGAGTAGAATGTGAAATGTTCAAAGCAGGAGCGAGCCCTATGCCACAAACTTTCCTTTAAACTCCTTGAAAGTTGGGATTTTTCATCAGTAACTAAGAATATCCATTTCTTCCTCTATAAAGTGTAATACTGATAGTACTGTCCTCCTTACACCTTGTGAGGAGTAAACCAAACCTCCCTCCTCCAGAACACTTGTAAGCTACATTTACACATTTACATGCACTACCACCACTCCACCTTCCACGTGCCCAAAAGCTCTCTCTAAACAACCCACTGTCTACTGTGCTCCATGTACAGACAGAGCACCGTCTAAAGACTCTAAAGGCTTGCAGCATCAGCCCTCGTCGTCCCAGGTGCTTCAGCAGGTTAGCTATCCTTCCGAAATGATACTCTTATCTCTGTTTGCCACCAAAATGACTGTGTCCTTTCATGACTTCAAGCCTCAGAAATAGACCCATGAAAAATAGTAATTACTGGGACCTGGGGAAATAGATCAGTTGATCAAAGTGTCTGACATTCAAGCATGGGCCTGAAAACCTATCCCCAGAACCCACATAAAAAGCCAGACATGAGCCAGGTGTGGTGGTGCATGCCTTTAACCCCAGCACTCGGGAGGCAGAGGCAGGTGGATTTCTGAATTTGAGGCTAGCCTGGTCTACAAAGTGAGCTCCAGGACAGCCAGGACTATACAGAGAAACCCTGTCTCGAAAAACAAAACAAAAAAACAAACAAAAAAAAAACCCAACAACAACAACAAAAAAAGCCAGACATGATGGAACAGACAGACATGCATACATGTGTGTGTGTGTGTGTGTGTGTGTGTGTGTGTGTGTATGTGTGTGTGTGTGTGTGACTCCAACACTGGAAGTGCTAGAGACAAGAAGATCCAAAGCTAATCTAGCAAACTGGCCATCTCCAGGTTCAGTGAGAAACCCTATCCCAAAACAAGACAGAAGGAAATCAAGGAGAATGGCCCCCCCACTCACATGCCTATACACAGAGTGAAAAATGAGTTGACTTTCGCTTAAGCTGAGAGCTACTAGCAAAGTCCTATCTGTTGTGGCACTCCATCTTCAAGGTATGGCATGGCCTTTGCCAGCTCGAAATCGTAGTAAACAAGAGTGAGCACCACAAGCTCTCAACCACCAGATATCCTATCAGGAAGATGGAGGCTCATGAGACATATCATGAGGTGCACACCTCCCCAGGGACCCACAACTAGCTAACCATTTCTAGAGATGAAAGATTTGTCTTCAGTGGTATAGCTGTCCCTAATTTGCCCATAAACCTATCAATAATCCCAGCTGAACTCATTGGCTCATAAAGCTAGACTTTGATGGATCATTCCTTTATCCCCTCTTTGGAGCAAGTAGACATTTACTCACTGCACCCCAGGAAAAGCCATGGAAAAGAAAGCCATTCTCCTTGTGCCCTAGGCCCACATTCTTGGTCTTCAGGCTGCTTATCCTCCTGCCCCATTCTTCATCCATTTCCCAGTCACCTGCCTGTGCCACTAATAGCTTTCATTACATATACATTCCTATATGTTGGCTTAGTCGGTGCCCATTTCTGCCATCAGATCCACAACACCACGGACTGTGAGTTTTATATGAGAGGCTTTGATAGTACCAGTAACAGAGTTCCAGGCCCATGGTGGGTTCTCAGTCGGTATGCATTGAATAATACAAGCAGTGGGAAAGTGGATACAAAAGGCTCAATACCTGTATGCTACTGCCAAGTAGTTCTCTCTCTCCTCCAGGTCTGCTAAGAAGAGGCAGCAGGCATACATAATTAGCATAGTCCTGTACTCTTAGAACTTGACTATGTACTTGACTTAGTACTTGAGCTACACAGCAGGAAAGGGGAAAAAAAGGAACTAGAGAGACAGCTTGGCAGTCAAAAACTTTACTAGTCTTGCAGAAGACCCTGGTTTGGTTCCCAGAGCCCACATGATGCCTCGTAGCTGTCTGTAACTCCAGACCCAGGGTATCTACCATTTTTATTCTGACCTCTGCAGGCACTACTTACTGAACGTGGTGGATACACATACATGTATGCAAACACTCATACATATATACATATATATATACATATATATATATATATATATATACACAAAATTGTTTTCTTAAATTTTAATACAAAGCATCAAGTCTAATGATCTACATATATGAAAAATCATATTGAAACCCATTGTTTTGTCTGCTACATTTTTAGAAACTGAATATCAATAAGAGGATAAGTAGAGGCGAGGCAGGAGACTTAAAATGTACGTAATAATGACTGTTTAGTTGTATGACATTTTTCCATAGAATTTGTGATCTCTTTTCCAAGGCAGCAATGAAGCCACACCATGGTCCTCAGCATTTAGCCCCCATCTCTCGTTCCCCACACGATCTGAGAGAACTCTTTGTTTTCAGATCTCAGGCGGTGATGTCTCTGCTGTGCCTCTGATGCAAGTCTTCCCCTGCTGCCTGGGTCCTCATTGTTCCCTTATCATCAGAGTACCCAGTGCCGGGGAGCATTCAGAGTTCATCACCCTTTGCCAAGAAGACAAGGCTAAAAATTGCTCAAAAGCCAGACTTTGCATGTCATTATTTTTACCCAACAATGGGTAAAAATAATGTTTTTTAAATCTATTACCCTCCCCATCCCACCTCCCGCCAATGGAGAGAGAGACTGTGTCTTCTCTGCCCTGTGCCCCTGCTACCTAATGAAATGTCCTAATTCACTGGTGACACCTCGGTCTCTACAGTTTAACTCCTTCAGTCCCATTTGCCCAGGTGACATCTCTCAAGTACTTTAAGGAAAGGTTCTATTCTAGCTTGCACTACAGTTGCCTTGACAAGCGTGAGTAAACTGCAAACTTCTTCCAAAAACAAAACAAAAAAACAAACAAACAAAAAAAAAAACCAGGGAAGTAGAATTCTTCTCGTGACTCAGTCTGCTTCAAGAGCAATATGGAGAATAAAAGAAAAAGTAGTGATAACTTTTTTTCTAATCCTAATGCCCTTAAGCACAGGCGCCTGATCACTGAGTGCGATGCGTTACTTGAGCCACCTACAGACCTCCCATCCATCCTCGGGGCCCTGCTTAGCCCCTGATGGTTTCTCACTGCAGAGTCCACTGGAGAGAAATGTTCCTATTCTTATGGCGGCCCCCTTCCCTATACACAGCTCCTCTCCTCCACTGTGGGAAGCTAAGGACCAGCCTAAGTCCAGCCCCTGCACTAGGCCATTTCCTGTTGTTTCAGGTGGTCTGAGGGCTCCTCCTTTAGGGGGTATCCACATGTCCAAAGTGACATGCGACGGAGGAGACTCTGAAGTTACAAGAGCCCAGTGTTCACCACACTAGGTTTTCTGGACACAGAAGGAGCTCATACACGGTAACCTAAAACAACATTTTTCTCCCCCTTTTTCGGGAATAATTGCTTTCTATTTTAACCCTATAAATGCATGGCTTACTCGGCCTCCTTCCTTTATCTTGATGGCCAGTTATAACTCATTGGTAAATTTAAGTTCTAACGTACATGCAAGAAAATGTGGTGTTCCGTGGAAAGACATGCAAGTGAATAAAAGGTTGGGGTTGGATGGATCTCCAGACCAAAATTTCAGGGCTGATTCTGGCAATCATTTTCTGAGCTAGTTGGGTGAGTCTCTCACAGCTTTGATTTTGATTATTCCCACCCAAAATACAGACAAATAAATAAATAAACAAAGGACCAAACTTTTCATCTCCCATTTCAGGTATATTGTAAGTAGTAATAATAACAATACTGAGAAAACATCACAAAACTTAGAATGTAAACAGTGCCTTCTAAGGATGAATGATTGGTCCTTTGTCATAGACGTTGTGGTCGTCATCATCACCATCATCTTCATCCCCATCATCATTCTCTTGACGCCACTTAGCACGTTAACTTTTTGTGTGTTGTACTACTGCCACCTACCGGCAGAATGCGTGAATAGGACGCAGTCTTTAAACATTAGGGTTTACATTTGCTTCGATGAGTGTCCACTTGGACTGAAGTGAAAAATGTGCACACACAAAAAAAAAAAAACCAGAAATGATCACACTTGTTATACTTGGCAAGGAGGATTCAGCCCCAACCTTGAATAAATGGGGCAGAAACTGAGCCCAAGGTCTAGATGAAGAGAAATTCAGCCAGGTGGTCTCATCCATTTTTTATTAGTCCAAATGTGTTTTGCATGTAGCAAGCTATGCTCCTATTAACTTGCAGGCCTAAAATGGAAACATTTAGGGCAAACTGTGGACTGACTGTCAGAATTGGAGAAAGTGTGACATTTTGATATACCCAAGACAGAAAACTGGCTCTGCTGGCACCGGAAGCTGTCAGCAGCAACTGGTCAGCGGAACTGGGCAGAGGACATGGCTGGCCTCTGCTGGCACCGGAAGCTGTCAGCAGCAACTGGTCAGTGGAATCAGATAGAGGACATGGCTGGCCAATCTTCTGAGTTCCCAACTCTGCCCTCACTCCCAGAGGATCTGCGATGTTTCCTCGACAACTTGACAAAGAGACAAATGCCCTTCCTCTTCTTTCAGGTCATTGTCAGAAACTTCTAGTTAGGGGCAAGAGAAACGAGCCGTTTGTACATTTCCTTTCCATGATGAATTTCTTCTGGAAGCATGCCAAAATTCTTATAGAAATCAGGAAGACTGATTGACCTACATTCAGGAAATGAAGTGATGGTTTCATTTAGGGCCATAAGCGAAACCTTCCCATATCGATATGAATGTCTGTCTACAGAAAGTCAGTGGAGCACCAACTACAAGAACAACGGGGCAGAAATGTTTCTGTCAAGACCGCTGAACTCAGGTTTCCCTTCAAAAGCAAGGAAAACTCAAGCCAGCCCACTGAAATACTCCTTTGTCACACTGTAACTTGGGACTTGATAATGATGGCGGGCGAGCATGGAGTGTGTATGGATTTATGAGCCTTTGGAGTAAGAACTTGATATATTTTAATATACATTAAGCTATGAATAAATTTTCAATATGATGGAAGGTCTTAGGAAAATGAGAACTTATACCTAAGGAAAACTAGAAGGTAGAAATATAAACTGGAAACATCTCTTTGGAAGACTGTTACACTCACCACTATACCACCAACACCACCCAGAACAATCTATTGGAATTCATAACTTTCAATCGCATTCCCCAGCTTTACCTCTGACCCAAAAAGGGCAACTTCAAATTTTCCCAACATTCAGTTGTTATCCTGGGCAACCATTCAGACGGTAGTTATTATGCCGGGAATCCATACTGCTCTCCCATTGGCTCATATGTTGAATGCCTGATCCACAGCTTGTCTGGCGCTTTTCTGGAAACTGTGCACACTGTAGCAGATGGAGCCTGGATAGTAGAAGAAAGTCAGTAGGCGTGAACCTATGAAGGTGATACCTGCTTTCCACCGACTTTGTCCATTTCCCAGTCTGCTGTAATGAAAAAGCCAACTTCACATACTCCTGTCAGCATGGATCAAGATGTTGTCAACTGTCATGCCTGCACAATCATGGATGGACTGAGACCTGAAATCATGAAACAAAATAAGTAAATACTTCCTTCTGTTCTCCATTAACTTATTCATTTCTTTACATCCCAGTAGTGCCTCTCCTCCCAGTTCCACCCTCACAAATCCCTCCTCCCATTATGCCTGCTTCTTCTCAGAGAAGAATTCCCCCCTTAGGTACCCACCTGCCCTGGAACATCAAGTTTCAGTAGGACTAAGTGCATCCTGTCCAGCTGATACCCAACCAGGCATTCCTGCTAGGAGAAGAGGCCCAGTGGCAGGCAACAGAGTCAGAGACAGTCCCCACTCCAATTGTTAGAGGACCCACATGAAAACCAAGCTGAACATGTGCTACAAATGTGTAGCTCCAGCCTTTACATGCCCTTTGGTTGGTGGTTCAGTCCCTGTGAGCCCCTATAGGACCAGGTTAGTTGACTCTATAGGTTTTCTGAAGGTGTCTTTAACCTCTCCAGCTCAGTCCTATCCCCTACTCTTCCACACCACTCCCTGAGCTCTGCCTAATGTTTGGCTGTGGGTCTCTACATATGTTTCCATCCAGTGCTGGATGAAGCCTCTTGGGAGACAATTAAACCCTTCTTTCTTAAGTTTTTCTGTCTGGTATTCCATCACAGCCATGCCCAGGCCTTCCAGATTGGTGAGTTTAGAAGGACATTGATTTCCAGCTGAGTCTGATTAGGTTATCACAAGTTTAAGATGGAAACAAAGTAGTGTGTATGGTGTAGCTTAACTATACCTCAAAAAAATATTCTGGAAAGGATCTATTGTTAATGTAAGAATAAGAATAGAAACAAGAATTATAATAGTGTCAAAATTATCAATAAGAATAAACATGAGGGTGAGTCTTCCACGAGGCATGAAAAAAGACATTTTAATTCATGCTCCTTGTATTATGGTAATAAGTTTTATTCCAACTATAATACCTTATTTACCATTGAGCTATTTTGTGTTTCTTCTGCCTATACCTGATCATATTTAAAGCATTGTTGAAAACTTCTAGAGATATTTTTTCATAATGAAATCACAAAGGAGTTTTAAGGGTCTTGTTGGAGTCTGCACTGTCCAGGTACTTGGAGAAATTCATTTTATTAAATGCATATGCTTTTTATCATGATCTACTAATAAGCAAATACTTAGAATGATGGTTATTCTTTGCATCTCAAAGCCACTGATAGGTTCCTAACATCATAATGTTGATATTAAGCAAATATCAGGTAGTTCATTTAAAAAGCCTTCCTACATAGATAACCTTAAGGTGCTAGAAACCCTTTTGTAGTTATGCAGTAGCCCTACTATAAGAAGGTCTTTAAGCATTTGGCAGCCCCTCTCAGTAGGAATGGTGGACCCTACCTGGCCCAGGTAGGTGAGGATGCTGTCTTCATTTCTGCTCTCCAACTACAGAAAGTCTCTGCTCTATTATTTCTGTCTGAGTCTCATTGTTTCTACAATGAGTCCTGTGTTTCTAGCTGTATCTGCTTCATTTTCCCTAATCTCATTAAACTGTCGATGACTCCCATTATGCTGTTCCTTGCAAAGGTCTGGCAATCCCTGTCTTCACTGATGCTGCACATGAACTGGGGTTTGAGGTGCCAATGTGTTCTTTGACTACTTGCCCATATTCAAACCACTTTAAGTAGGACAAACATAAAACTAGATCTACATTTAAGTGTGATCGTGTAAGGATAAAACTTTAGTGATATTAAGTCTTAAGTCTTCAGACTCTTTTATGAATAGAAACTGAGACAGAGAGCCAATTAAAAAAAAAAAACTAACTACATATTTAAAACATGTAACAACAAGCCACAGAAACACCAAGTAAATGACTGTATAAAACGGCTAACCAACTGATAGAAGCTAATTGGATGTTTCATAGATATTTTTACCCAAGAGTGATAGAAGTCTTGATAAAACTAAAATTAAAACTTTCTTCTCTTTATAGGACAATGATGTGCCTGGTCCCATCAGTAGATGGGAAGTTTTATTGTGGGACTCTTGCTGAGTTATTTTTTTTTAATTGGTAGAAGTAGATTCTCACTGAGCCAAAATTTTTCCCAACCTGTGATTTCTTCAATTGTCACACATTTTCTTCCTTTCTTTTCCTGTTTCTCACAAGGATTACTTTGGTTTTTTGTATTTAAAAAAATACTTTATTTTAAATAATAATACAATTTCCATGTTATATGTGTTTCATTTTTTTGTTTTAAGCATTTTAAAGTCCATTCTTTAAGTGTATAAGTGTTTTGCCTGCACGTATGTCTGTACACCACATGTGTGCCTGATGCCAACATGCCAGAAGAAGGTGTTAAATCGGCTGAATCAAGAGTTACAGACAGTTGTGAGCCACCATGTGGATGTTGTGAATCAAACACAGGTCCTCTAGAAGGGTTAGAAAGTGCTCTAAAGAGCTGATCCGCCTCTCTAATCTCAAAATTTTACATATTAAATAACAGAATTGTTGATAATGTTTTAAACAAAAGAAAAATCCCTTCCCATTGGAGCAAAGTTTAAGATAACTTTTTTTTTCTTTCTTTTCTCCCTCTTTTGTTGAAAATAGATTTGTGGGGGACAGGACTTTCAGCTCCGTAGAGACAGCCTGCCAGAGTGAGAACTGGAGGGAGACTCTGTGCCTCTCCGAGGAAAAGTAACTGAGCAAAGGAGCCGAGAGGGAAAATGTCTTCATATGCATTTTTTGTGGGTGCAAACCTGCTGGGAAGAGAACAAGAAGCGCCGGATGGCTTCTGTCAGCTCCTCGGAGTTTAATAAGAAGTGCTCAGAGATGAAGAAAACCAAGTCTGCTAAAGATAAGGGAAAATGTGAAGACATGGCATAGGCTGGCATGACAACCTACATCTCCCCACCCAAAGAGAAGATCAAAAAGAGGTCCAAGGATCCCAGTGCACACCAGCTGCCTCTTTCTGCCTTCTTCTTGTTCTGTTCTGAATATTATCGAAAAGTCGAAGGAGAACATCCTGGCTGGACCACTGGTGATGTCGCAAAGAAATTCGGGGAACTGTAGAACAGCACAGCTGCAGGTAACAAGCAGCCTTGTAACTAGAAGGATGCCAAGCGGAAGGGAAAACACTAGAAGGATGTTGCAGTCAACAGAGCTAAAGGAAAACTGTACGCAGTGGGGAAAGGGGCTCATCGAGGCTGAAAGAGCAAGTAAAAAGAAGGGAGGGGAAGAGAACAAGGAGGAGGAGGAAGAAGATGAAGTTGATGATGAGGCCAAAATGGGTTCCAGTGCATTTTTCAGATCTATAAAGTATTTAACCCCACCCCAACCCCAGTTCACAATTCACTCCTTTTAAAGAAAAGAAATTGAAATGTAAAGTTGTGTTCAGATTTGTTTTTAAACTGTGCAGTGCCTTTTTTGTGTTGTTAACATACTGCCAAATGACTTTAGATAACTCTGTTCTGGTGATATTTTCAATAGCCACTGACTTTGCCCAGGACAATCCTAGGTTTGAAAATTGGCATGGAAATTTAAAGCAGGTTCTTATTGGTGCACAGCACAACTATGTGGGGGTGGTGGTGTTTGGGGGGAGAAGGGGGGATGCTCGGTTTTGTTTTGTTTATCTCCTCTTCAGTTGACTGTGATGCAGCTTATACAAATTGTTCTTCTGCTAACTGAATACCACTCTGTAATAACAAAAATTAAAATTAAAATTAACCCCGCTGTTTTGTTGACATTCCAAATGATTGCAAGTAAATACAATTTTTTATTTAAAAAATTTCATTTTACTTCTCACTTAATAAATCCTGATTATGTCTTCATCTCCCTCTGCCCCTCCCAGTTCCTTTCCACCTCCCCTCTCATCCAAATCCACTTCCTTTCTGTCTCATTAGAAAAGAACAGGTTTTTAAGGGAATACATAGATATAGATGTATAACAAAAAATAATATAACATATAACAAAAAGTATCTCATCAGAGTCAGACAAGACAAGACAAAAAAAAAAAAAAAAAAAAAAAAAAACAGAAGAAGAAGGGAAAGAACCCAAAGGAGGTACAAGAATCAGATATCCAAACGTTCCCACACTCCATAATATATACCCAGAGAAACCTGGTGCAGACACATACAGGCCATGTGTATAGCACCTCGGTCTCTCTGAGTACATATGAGCTTAAGATGACTTTTTTTTCCCAAGAAGATAGATAGCACAAAGGTGATGACTTATTCTGACTTCAAGCATGGGATGGGAAGATTGGTTATAATCTCCTAGGAAATTTCCAAATCCCCTGAAGCTAAAACTCTGAGAACACATCCTTAAAGCTCTAAGCAGCTCCTCTTAAAATTTGGAGCTAAGACGAAAGGATGGACCATCCAGAGACTGCCCCACCCGGGGATCCATCCCATAATCAGCCACCAAACCCAGACACTATTGCATATGCCAGGAAGATTTTGCTGAAGGAACCCTAATATAGCTGTCTCGTATGAGGCTACACGAGTGCCTGGCAAATACAGAAGTGGATGCTCACAGTCATCTATTGGATGGAACACAGGGCCCCCAATGGAGAAGCTAGAGAAAACACCCAAGGAGCTGAAGGGGTCTGCAACCCTATAGGTGGAACAACAATATGAACTAACCAGTAACCCCAGAGCTCATGTTTCTAGCTGCATATGTAGCAGAAAGATGGCCTAGTCAGCCATCATTGGGAAGAGAGGCCCATTGGTCTTGCAAACTTTATATGCCCCAGTACAGGGGAACGCCAGGGTCAAGAAGTGGGAGTAGGTGGGTAGGGGACCAGGGCGGGGGAGGGTATAGGGAACTTTCGGGATAGCATTTGAAATGTAAATAAAGAAAATATCAAACGAGAGAGAGAGAGAGAGAGAGAGAGAGAGAGAGAGAGAGAGAGAAATAGAGGAATATACTCAAAAGCAACTTCTGGCCTCCATATGCACACACAGGTGTATATACAAACACACACATGGATTATGGATCTCCATGACAAATTAATATAGGCAATGATGTGTGCTCAGATCAGCCTCCCACAAATAATTTATTTGAAGTCCATGAACAAGTATACATTCATACAAAAATCACTTTTTATGCTCAGAAAAAGGAATTTCCCAAATTGAGGGTACAAGTCAGATGCTACCCTGTGGCTCTGCCATCCACTTGCTCTCTTATCTTAGACAACGGCCACAATGACAGCCATATGGAGCACTGGGCAGTTTTCTATAGCAGCAGCCACCACTGGTCTGCTACCCAGTAATTACTTGAGTTTCCTCTCTGGCTTCCATCTCCAACCACTGTTCAGTCCCCCAAATATTTATTAGACATACTTTACACCACTAGGGAAACAGGCCTATATAAAAACAAGACTGAGGCCCCTCTCTATGGAATTTACATACTCACATAGAGAGTCAGAAAATTAACATAAAGCAACAAATTGGTAGCTAATTGCAGATCATTTCTACAATGTAAAGAATGTTAAATGGTTCAAAACAACAAGATACAATTGATGAGGCTACTTCAGGTGGGACGATAATAGGAAGGCCCTCTAGAGGGCTACATTTAAATTGGCGGTTAGAGGCTGAGGAAAAACCAACAGGGAAGAACCTAAAGGAAGAGCTTCCAGCCTGAGTAAACTGAGCAAATGAAAATAGGCTGAGAATCAGGAGGGCTGACTCACAGAGCACTCGCCTTGCAAACCTGAATTGGATCCACCAAAGCACACATTAGAAAAAGAATGGAATAAAAGAAGGTGTGACAGCAGAAGGGAGATGAGAGGAGTGACAGTGCTAGGGAAGGAAAGATGGGTAGCCTTGGAACTCAGTGGCACCAGTAGAGTGGTGGACTCCAGACCAATGAGAAAACTTATCTCAGAAAACAAAGTGGCAGAAGCTGAGGAACGACATCCAAGATTGTTCTCTCTTCTACACGGACAGACACACAGACACACACACAGAGGGATAGACACACAGGATATACAGGAAGGGGTAGATAGACTGAAACACGTCGAGGAGAGGGGAGCAGAATGTAGCAGGAAACAGTAAAGTATGTGGGAAAGCGCACATACAGCCCCAGGGAGTATAACCCATTACCACCTACATCCTTCCATTATTACACATATAACAATATGTTATAAAAGTTAATTTACTCTTCTGTCTCTTTGAGTAGACGGTTAGTTCCTTAAGTACACTATATCTTATTCATGATAATAATTATAGCTTCCATTTATTGAACTATACCAGGCACTAAGCTAGCTACTTTGCATACATTATCTCCAATGTTCACAACAACCCTGCCAGGTAAGTATTATGAACATAATTTTACAGATTGAAAAAAAAAAATCACCTAAATGATTTATCCAAGGCCAGAAGCTAACATGTGGCAAAGCTGGCACTTGAATCTGTTTCATCTAATTCTAAATCTGACCTTTTTCTCCATGCCACATCATCTTAACCTTGTCTCAATTACTCACACTGGAAACCCTGGCCAACGATGTTCAATAAACGTCCCTGGGGCTGAGTTGGAGTGAATCAAAGGGCTGGATGCAAACCCACATAAGAGCAAACAGAACAGGAAAGACCACAGCCTTGGGGGAACTTTGAAGCCCCACTCAAGAGGACAGTGAACTCACAAGACCATAGCGCTAGGGAGACTGAGTGATGACGATAGAGGGCCGTGGTAGCTACCTTCTTGCAGGAAGAATTAAAAGTATTGTGGCAACTGTCAGGGAAGGGACTGCACTTAATAAAACTAAATGGAAGCTATGGGGTTTCCTGAAAGCTAATGCATGACACGGTGACACAGCTGCATATCATGTTCCGAAAACAAATTAATGGGATTTTAAAGAGAGAGACTGCTCAGTGTGCTTGCAAAATGGAGATACAGAAGAATGCACCCCAGCGACGAGGAGAGGGGAACAGAGAGCAGGAGGAGGGGAGCACTGTTGTAATTGCCTATAATTTCTCCCCCTCCTCCTCCTGACTTTAATTAGGACACTTGCGAGACACACACATTTGTAAGAGTGACAGAGCTAATTGAAGAAAACCACATGTCTCATCAACAACCAAATCAGGAATAATAATCAAAGCAGCAGAAGCAAAATTGGAAGCCATGGAGCTGTCAAATGCAGAAGGAACTCAAATACAATGAGGCATGTAATTTAGAAAAAGCGAGAGGGCTATGCAGAAGCATTAAAAAATGAGACACGAAATAAAACAGTTAACTCAGTGCAGGCTGACACGTTCCCGCCCACAATCTGGTCACAATTAAATCTGGTCAGAAATTCATCTCGCCCTTTCGGCTGTGGTCTGGGGGTGCTGAGGGGGTGCTGTGTTGTTTCTACCTTGCTGCCTAGAACGTCCCTGTTAAGTGAAGGCAATTTCCTCCCTCCCTAAGCTGGTGTCTTAGTTAGGGTTATTATTGCTATGATGAAACACCACAACCCAAAGCAACTTGGAAAGCAAAGAATGTGTTTAGCTTATACTACCATGTGAAGGAACTCAAGCAGATCAGGAGCTGATGCAGAGGCCACAGAGGGGTGCTGCTTACTGCCTTACTCCTTGTAGTTTGCTCAGCCTGTTTTCTTATAGAACCTAAGACCTAGCTCAGGGATGGAACCACTCACAATGGGTTAGGCCCTCCTCCATCAATCACTAATTAAGAAAACGCTCCACAGGTTTGCTTATAGCCCAATCTTATGGGTGTATTTTCTAAATCTAGGTTCCCTCCTTTCAAATAACTACAGCTTGCTTCTAGTTGACATAAAACTAACCAGAATAATAGCTGCTCTCTCTCTCTCTCTCCCCCCCTCTCTCTCTCCCTCTCTCTCTCTCTCTCTCTCTCTCTCTCTCTCTCTCTCTCTCTCTCTCCATCTCTCTCTCCCCCTCCCCCTCTCCTTTATTTTAAACTCCAGATTTTATTCCCCTCCCGGTCCACCCCCTGAATGTTCCACATCCCGTACCTCCTCTCTTCCCTGCCTGTTTCTACGAGGATGCCCCCACCCACCCCACCACTCCCTGTGGCCTCCCGTCTCTTGAGGGTTAGGTGCATCTTCTCTGACTGAACCCAGACCCAGCAGTCCTCTGCTGTATATGTGTTGGGGGCCTCATGTCAGCTGGTGTATATTGCCTGGTTGGTGGTCCAGTATCTGAGAGATCTCGGGGGTCCAGGTTAGTTGAGATTGTTGGTCCTCCTACAGGGTTGCCCTCCTCCTCAGCTTCTCCCAGCTTTTCCCTAATCCAACCACAGGGGTCAGCAGTTCTTAATGCATACTGTTCTTCTACCATCATGATGGTCATTTCTGTCCCCAGTGGAGCTGGAAAATGACAGGCTCTTATCCCTAACTTTTACTATTGCTTGCATTCAAAAGTCATTGTTGAGTTTTCCTTCATCCTCGGTGTCTAGACCTATGACATTAAGTAGCAAGTCAACTTTAGAAAAAGAATTCTTGTTACTTTTCTAGCTTCTGAAGTCAAAGTACATGACTTTCTTCTCTCAAAAGCTTCCTTTCCTTGTCAGCCAACAGGGTCAAGGTAGGACTCCATTCTCAGGCGGAAGTGGGTATATATAACATCTGTTACAGAGACATCCAAGTGACTGGAGCTGGCCAGCCAGAACCTCAGCACACTCAAATAGCTGGAAGGAAGAAGGTGCTTGCTATTTCTCATAAAGTGATTCTTGAAGATATTTGCAACGTTCATGCCTCTAGAACCAGCCCCACATGGGAGGCACTTACACATTGCTAAGTGTGGCTGACACCTTGAATTGCAGCCTTGCCTTGCTCCTACAAAATCCTATCCTCACTCATAGTTTCTATCATTGACCCTGAGGAACTACTTCCCAAACATTTGAGGTCATTGATGCTGGATTCATATTAATCACAGCTGACTTTTAAGACCTCAGCTAACCAGTATTGATTGTCCCAGTAAAGCAAAGATTACACTTCAGTGGTTTTGGCTTCTTGTTAATCACAACTGAGTCTTCATCCCTGGCTGACTAGAAACCACAGATTCTTCAAAACCATCAAGTTTTTCATGGACTCTCAAACTTCCATCTGAACCCTCATAAGCCAGGCTTCTGCCATCTACATTCTTCTCAATATTATGGTTCAAGCGTCCATCACAGCTCACTATGATGTGACCAATAAAGGAATTTTACAGCTCAAATCTCCAATACTCCCACAATATTCCCCAAAACAACATGGTCAAGTCTAAGCTCCTACTCTCTGGTACCAATCTCTGTCCTAACTTTGTTTCTGTTTCTGTGATAAAACCAATGGCAACTTGAAACGGTGGTGGTACTTTGTCTTACAGATCACACTCCATCACTGAGGGAAGCCAAGGCAGGAACCTGGGAGCAGGATCTGAAGCAAAGATCATGGAGAAATGCTGCTTACTGGCTTGCTTTATATGGTTTGCTCAGCTTGCTTTCCTAGACAATTCAAGACTACCTTCCCAAAGATCGCATCATCCACAGTAGGCTGGGCTCTCTCATATCAATCCTTAATCAAGAAAATATAATGCCCACAGATGTGCCCATGGGCCAATCTGATGGTGACAAATTTCTCAATTGAAGTTCCCTCTTCTTGAGTAACTCTAATTTGTGTCATGTTGACAAAAGCTCTTAACAATCATGTGGCTATTGCTGCACACACACACACACACACACACACACACACACACACACCATTGTTCTCTCAAAAACAAAAGGTAAAGAGGATTCAGAAAAAAATAAGTTGATACAGTACAGAAGAAAGAAAATGTGATCATTGACAGACCGGGTCATCTGCTTTCCAAGCCTCTGTGAATGCCAGTGTGATCAACTTAACAAAAGTCCTGGGACAGCTTTATTCTTGTTTATTATAACCCTCTTGCTACCATAGGAGCTTCTGAGTCTGCAAAATCAGAACATGCAATGCTATATTTCGTTCTTACCTGTGTGAAGCATGAAAAAGGAGAGGCAATTGTGCTCTGCTGATGCCTATAGTCTTCCTGAGACAACTGTATTTTGTCTGAGCATCTTCTTAACATCAGGGAAGGATTGAGAAGGGAGAGGTTTCTGGGAATCAAGAAGAAACCTAACAACCTTAAAATCAATGAGATCATCATAAAGTCATTTCTTGGTATTAATAGAAAAATATAACTTTCTATTTATAATATATTTATACATTTTATTTTTCAATAAAAGTTTACACTTTTTTCTAGTTGGCTTCTGCTTTTAAAAATCATAAACTGCACATTCCCATTTTGTCTGAATACCAGATTAAGAACAAAACCAAAAGCTGGACAATTTCTTAATACTATAATAAATGCACAATACAATGCCTATATTTGGATGATCAAAGATGAAGATTCAAGAAAGATGTTCATAATTGATGTTTAAATTGTGTCACTAGTACATCCTTGGGAACCAAAGGAACTGTACTTTAATACTGAAGCATACTGTTCATCATCCACCACCTGTGGACCACAGTCAAGGAAATGTGATAGGTCACCTAGCGTCCTATTCACATTCACATTAAAGGCTTTTATAAGTAGAAATACAGCTAACAGTTCATCAAAGGAACAATCTATGTTCTGCACCACTGCCTCTAACTGATGAAATGGAAATTTTAATGAAAATTTTTCTTTGAAAACATGGGACTATAAATAAACGAGAACATCTACCTGGGAAAATTGAAATGTGTGTGTGTGTGTGTGTGTGTGTGTGTGTGTGTGTGTGTGTGTGTGTGTTTAATATATATTCATATATGTATACATATATACCCACACATATACACATCTACATATATTAATATATACATGTATATTATTAATATGCCTCCAACTTATTATGCTAGACTAAGATTCAGAATATAATTTAATGTTTAAAGTAATTACAAAGCCAAGGTTCTGCATGCTCTAGTTCCAGGAGAATTCTCTTCTACTCTGCAGATTCAGAGTGTAGCCTTGACAGAAGGAGACAGAGAATCTTAACTCACAATGTGACAGGATTGAAGGGGTTCAAGACAGTAGCTCTTTAGGATTGAAGTTCATAGAACTGGGCCCACAGAGATGGCTCCATGGTTAATGTCACCAACTTCTCTTGCAGATGACCTGAGCTCTGTTCCTGGCACCCACATTGGGCGGCTCACAATGTACTCCACCTGTAACTCCAGCTCTAGGAGGATGCAATGCCTTTGGCCTCTACGAGCATGACATTCGCGTGTACAAACTCACTCTCAGATACCCATTCAAACACATATTGAAAAAGTTTAAACGTTTAAAATGCATAAAGCCGTTTTATTTTTTTAATTTATTCACTTACACACCAATATCAGTCCCCCTCTCCCAATACCCTCTGACATATGTTGTCCCCCATTCCTCCCTCCCTGCTTTTTCTGAGAAGAGGGATTTTCTCCATCCGAACCCCTCCCCATGCCAGCACATCAAGTCACTGCAGAACTAGGCACATCCTCTCCCACTGATGCCAGACAAGGTATCCATCCCAGTTAAAGAAACAGGATCCACTGGTAGGCAAGTGATTCAGCGACAGCCCCTGCTATAGTTGTTGGGGGACCCCCATGAAGACCAAGCTGCACATCTGCTATATATGGCAAGGGGGCTTGCTCCAGCCCATGTGTGCTCTGTTGTTGGTAGTTCAGTCCATAGAACTGTTTTAAAACAACGTTTCCTTCTTAATGATCATTGGGAAGTAATCAATGGAAAATAAAAAGAAACTACAGGGGAAAAAGAAAAGGATCAAATAAAATATTATCAACCTAGCCACTGTAGATACATTGTTCATAGATTACTTATTGTTTTACACAGAATACCACAGTCATCAGACTGCCAAAAAGCAGAGACTCATCCTTGCCTGACCAAAGGCTCTCTGCAAATCCTTTTTCCTTGATAGTAGAATAATCCTACCAGGGGCCAACGATATGAAGTTAGAAACTCAGAAAGTAACAGCCCCGAGTCAGCTACCTACCAGCTCAATTCATTTCCTCCATGATTTAAGTGCGGCAGCTCTAGGGCAAGAAGTAATGATGCCCCCATCCAATCAAAACGCCAGGGAAAATCAGAACAAACAAATGTGATTATTGGATTGGAGCTGTTCTTCAGCAATATCTTTCAAATGTAATAGTCTTATCCACGTGGAAACATAAAGAAACCTCTCGGGACATGACTTTTTTCTTCCTTCATCCCAAATGGAAATATAAGAATGATAGAATTAGTGATAGGTTTAACTTCAGCATAAATTTTAGGAGACACTTGCTAAGGTTGTACCAATCTACTCTAGTGTGCATGAACTAGATTATTTAATAGTATTTTTTTCTTTTCGTTTTATTTTTTAATCAAATTTTGAACTTTGAATATATCCCAACCACAGTTACCCCTCCCTCCAATCCTCCCAGCTCCACCCCACCACCTCCCTTCTCCCCCAGATCAGCCCCTCTCCATGGCCCTTCAGAAAAGAGCAGGCCTCCAAGAGAAAACAACAACCAAGCACGACATAGCGAGATACAATAAAGCAAGGCAACAACCTCAAAGCAGGACAAGGCAACCCAATAGAAGAAAAGAGTTCTAAGAGAGGGCAAAAGTCAGAGACACACCCACTTCCACTGATAAAAGGCATACACCTCAAGCTAACAGCCATAAGAAATATGCAGAAGACCTTAGTCCAGACCCATGAGGCCCCATGCTTGCCACATCAGTCTCTGTGAGCCCATATGCACCCTGCTTAGTTGATTTAGTAGGAGATGTTTTAGTATCCTCCATCTTCCCTGACTCCTACAGTCTCCCCCCCCCCTTTGGAGAGATCCCCCAAGCAACTCAAGGGAGACTTCCAATTTATACTCTCTCAGCATAATGTCTAGCTGTGGGTCTCTGCACTAGCTCCCATCTCCTGTCCGAGGAAGCCTTTCTGATGATGACTGGACAAGGCACTGATCTATGAGTATAGAATACCATTAGGAATCATTTCATTGGGTTTTTGGTTTTGTTTTGTTTCTTTCCAGAATTCTATTCTACCCAAGGTCTCTGGGCTATTCAGTCTCTGGGTCTTGGCCATCCAGACAGTATAGGGAATGGGCTCGCTCTCGTGGCATGGGTCTCAAGTTAAACCACACGTTGGTTAGTCACTCCCACAAGTTCTGTGCCAACATTGCCCCAGCACATCTTTCAGACAGGACAGATTGTAGGTCAAAGGCAGTGTGGCTGGGTTGGTGCCCACTTTGTCTTTCTGTAGCTTGCAGTGTACTCTCCTATGGCAAAGAGACCAGAACACGGGTGAAGGCTTACAGGGAGCATAGGCAGGCACTCACGCATGCGTACATATAACTTTAATGTCACAAATTAGGAATCTAGAAAGGGAACAACATCTAGTTCCAGACAAGATGTCTATAAGAAAAGCCTCCACCTGATAGTTCACTATTTTTCAACCCTTTGCACTCTCAAAGTAATTTTAAAAAGGAAACAAAAACAATACAAACGAAGTTGTATGCTACCATGGGGATTTTTAAAGCATACATTCATTCCTTCTAAAAGGTTCTCTGTTGCACTCTTCAACTCAACAGTGCTTCCCTGGCATTCTGCATTAAAAGACCAAGTAAATATAAAAATTGTAGTGTATTACTGAAATAGAGACACACACCCCCAAGAAGACCGGAGCATCCCTGTATTTCCCCCTAAATAGATACCCAGTAAATAGTTGTTAACTACATGAGCAACCAAGGGAAATGTTGAAGGCAAATATATAAAAACTAGAACTCTATATCATCCTTTGGTTGATATATTCTTAAGATGGAAGAGTAAACACTATCCTAACCAAAAATCATAGTCTACACCCTAGAAATTTGGAATAGGTTTTAGTGTATTTATGTCTGTATTTATAAATTTATATATGTGTACACATATACATACATATATACATATATATTATATATATGTATATATGCATGTGGGTATATACAGGCATGGGAACACATTATATACATGTACACAAGCATGAACATGTACAAGCACACACACATACATACACATACAGGTTTATGTCATCTATTTTTCATGCTTTTAACAGTCATGAAATTGTCCCATGGAATTCTCTTAGAGAAAAGGCCTCTCTTGCTTGCTAGGCACTTACTCAGTTATGCAACAGACCATGTGATGGCTTCAGTCTATTTACCCAGAGACTTTCCCATCAATCAGCAACACTGAAAATAATTGCAGCTTCATTTAGATAAGTGCTAAGTATCCCAAAGCTAACAAAGGATGGAATTAGATCCACTCCTGGCTTCCTTTCCTTGGGTTTGCAAAGAGCCATTTCAACCGGTGTCCAACACCCTGGAAGCCCTCATTTGGTCTGAAAGCCATTAGACCACAGTTATCAACTAATGAGGCAGTAAGTGTTTGGAAGCAGCTTAAACTACCTCAGCAGATCCAAGTTAAAATAAGGCAAATTAGTAGTAAAATCAAATTGGTTTAAACTGTGAAGTAAGTGTGAAACTATTCCCCCTGAAACAAAGTATTGTGTCAAATTGCTGCACTGGGACACAGAAGATGAGTTCAATGTACAGAAGAAAAATGTTCCTTTTAATGAATTTCATTCTTTACAAGGTAGTGTATCCTATCCTAATTGTCTAAAAGGCTTCTTTATTCATGGGGAATGGGGTGGGAGAAGAAAGATATCCAGACAGGTAAGTAGATTTGATTCCTCTATCAAAGAGATGTGTATTTTGTAAACTAGACCATTAGGGGGGAATAAATGTGGGTGTATAGTGATTATTTATTACACAGGAATAGCAGGTGTAAGCTGAAAACATCTAAATTTTCTAACAATGTTAGGAAGATTTCCAAAGAGCTCATGGGGAAGAGAAATCTTCTCCACCTGTAATGCTCATGAAAAATCTAAACATCTGCTTTCAGATTTGAATAGAAGAAAAATAATAACTATTACTTAAGTGCAGTACCAAGGTCAAAAATGTAAATTTCTTCCACTTTCTCCTCTCTCATCTGCACATTAAATGTCCAAGTCTCTTCTTCAACAAACGGTAAAAACAGCATCAACCGAGATGGAAATTTGTCATTTAAAAATTCAGCATTACATGAACTGATTTGAAAACTCAAACTCATAGCCATTCATTTATCTAGCCCATATAGGTCTTCTGTTTCATTCAGATGTCCCCTGACATTTGAATTTCTCAACAATATACAAAGATCATAGTGATTCACTTCCACAGTTGCATCTTTTCAAAATCAAGATATGACAGGCAAGATCTCCATGCAAGGCAGCAATCAGGAAAACCGAATGGTTTCCAACCCCTTGTCTTAGGTTGTTTTTAGGAATTGAGATGGAGAGTGGTGGGCCAAAGGTTGACTGGAATCTGCTCATAAGCAATTCAGTATGGGAAAGTGAAGGAAAAATGCAGTTCAGAGAAAACATGCCCTGAATGTGCTTTTCTCTGAGCCTGCCAATCTTTCGAGGACTTCTGGAGTATCCTCAGACTGTCCTACACTGAGACACGGACACTTAATCTCTGCAGTTTCATATATGTATATATATATATATATATAGTCAGCATTGTAGGGATGATGCAAAGTCTTGAGGTTTCTTATTCTTGTGTTTGAGGATAGTATTTATTGAGGAATGTTTCAGTGAGCCCTTGATAGCCAGGTGTGGAGGATACAATAACATACACAATTCTTTCTCTCTCTCTCTCTCTCTCTCTCTCTCTCTCTCTCTCTCTCTCACACACACACACACACACACACACACACACACATTTTCTTTTTTTTACTTTTTTAAAAATTAGGTATTTTCTTTATTTACATTTCAAATGTTATCCTCTTTCCTAGTTTCCTCTCCAAAAACCTCCTATCCCCTCCCCCCTCCCCTTGCTCACTAGCCCACCCACTCCGGCTTCCTGGCATTCCCCCATAAAAGGAGCTAGAGAAAGGACCCAAGAAGCTGAAGTGGTTTACAGCCCCATAAGAGGAACAACAATATGAACTAACCAATACCCTCAGTGCTCCCTGGGACGAAACCACTATTCTTCTCTTAAGCAAGGCTTGTTCTCTGTAGTTCACCAAGCCCCAGACAACACACATGACTTGTATACTGGGGCCATTGTCAGTGCTAGGCATGGGCTCCCTCTTGTGGCATGGATCTCAAGCTGGAGCAGTCATTGTTCTCGGCCACTCCTACAATTTCTCTGCCACCTCTACCCCAGCACATCTTGGAGGCAGGACAAATTGTAAATTGAAGGTCTTGTGGCTGGGTTGCTGTCTCAATCCCACAACTGTAAGCCTTGCCTGGTTACAGAAGGTGACCAATTTTATGTTCTCTATCCTCCATTATTAGGATTCCTTGCTAGGGTCAGTCACTGTCATAGAATCCTGGGAGTTTCTATGCCCTAGGTTTCCACATTACCCCTAAATGTCCAACAAGTCCAGCCACTTCTTCCCATAATCTTTCCAAGTTGTAGGACGCCAGAGAAGTGGAAGCTACCAGGAAAACAGCCCAAAGGATCAACTAATCAGGGCTCATAGGGTCTCACAAAGACTGAAACAGCAATCATGGAGCCTGCGTGGGTGTACACTAGGTCCTCTGCAAATATGTCATGCTTGTTATCTTGGTGTTTTTGTAGGACTCCTCAAAGTGGCAGTGGAGGTGTCTCTGACTCTTTCTGCCTTCCCTTGAGATCCTTTTCCTCCTACTGAGTGGCCTCGATATGAGCCCTGATATGAGCATTTGAGTCCAGTCATAATACAACTTGTCATTCCATCATGGGTTGAGATCTCTGGAGGTCCTACTCTTTTCTGAAGAGAAATGGAGAAGGAGTGATGGGGGGGGGGCAGGGACAGAGAGGAAAGGAAGGACGGAAAACTATGGTCTGGATATATTGTATGAGAGAAGAACTTTTAAATTTTTTTAAAAGAAATACATATTAGTATGCTATATACAACAGATAACATTGTTATTAGTATTCATAAATAAAATGAGAAAGGAATGAAGGAAGGAAGGAAAAGAATGTCAGTTCCCTCTCCCTTAGTTCATTGTTCCTTGTTCTTTGGCCTCCTCATATTAACATTAAACCTTAACTTCTGGAGCCCCGAGGCCCTGGAATGTGAGGAGCGGGTGTGGCGGCAGTCCCAAAGGTGCCAGGGACTGCAGCTAAGTCATATGACTTGCACCTGACTTCCTCATATAAGCCACAAACATCTTGAGAGCTGCGCAGGTGTACCAGGATACCGGTGAATCCATTTTGATGGAGATATGCCCCTGCTGCCCTGATTAGCTGAAGCTGCGTGCCTGGTGAGGTGGCGTGGCCTGCTGTGCGTGGATGAGAACTGAGAGTATAAAAGAGTGAGAGGCCCAGGGTTCAGGGGAGATATAAACAAGGGAGATATATAAACAAGGGAGATATAGAGAAAGAAGAAACAGGACTGAATAAACGTGTGCAGAAGGATCCTGTTGCAGCGTCGTTCTTCCTGGCCAGTTGGGCGCGTGCAAGACTGGAATGATCATCTTCGTTGGGTATTGCATTCCTAAGCTACTTCTTCATTCATTTGACCCTGTAGGTTCAGACTTCATAAGCACAAAACTTTGAGACCAAATACTAAGTTTCACCTTTTACCGTCTTCCCCCATGAAAGAGAAGAAACAGCCGTTTCCCCGGTGACAAAAAGCATTGTCTCCAGTATTCCCAGTGTTTGTTCACTCTGAGTGTGTTAAGACATGCATTAAAAGAATCAGGTATTACTACAAACAAAAACAATTCAAATTTCAAAAGCACAAACAATAGACACTTAACAGTTTCTGTATATCAGGAATTAAGCCTGAATTTTCTGGATGCTTCTGCCTCAAGGGCTCTTATAACACTATAAAGTCAAGTTGTCATCTGTGGCCACTTTCTCTCTTGCAGACTCAGCTGCTAGGCAAGCCATTTGTAAACTCACTTGGGTGACTACTGGTAAGACTAAGTTTCTCAAAGCAACTCACTCAGGTGACTACATTTCTCAAAGCTGTTACTGGTGTCTATTTCTAATATTGACCATAGCTTCCTTCTGCCTCTCACCATAGTTCTGGAAACATAGCCAGTAGCACCCATCAATGTTGATCGCAGAAGTATGAGCTAGAGAGCTCTAGCTAGACAGAAATCACAAACCGGCGGTTACCTAATGTTGGAAATGATATCCTGCAACTTTTGCTTTCTTCTGTTCATTAAATGCAAGTGAGCAGGTCTACCCATATGCAAACAGGAGGAAGAGATGATGACAGAGAGCTACAAATACAATAAATCACTCTCTTCTTGGTATAAAATCTCTTAAGCAAAAGATTAAGGAATAATGAACATAAAGGTTAGGCTCAAAAAAAGACTAGAAAAGATAAAACAAGATTTTGCTTGGCTCGCCACCACATTAATGTATGGAATCTACACATTCATCTCCAAAATGGCATGACCTGTCAACAAGAATAAATTCATACTAAGGGATTTGCTATGTGCCAAATACTGTGGATAAGTTCCTGGTATCTCACACTGAAAAACAAAAATGAAAACAAGATTGGTTTGCCTGGTCCTCTGTCTTCTCTTCTGCCCTTTCTCCCTGTTTGTCTCTCTCTTGCCACCTGAGACAGAGCCTCTTTCTTTCCTCAGTCTTTCAGCTTCCTCTCCAGAGAGCCCTGGCCAATCATTCGCACCTCAGTGTGTTCTTAAGTCACACCTAAGGTGCTTTCACCATGAACCTATTACTGACTGCTCTGTGAAAGACATTTTTTTTCCTATAAAACACATTTCAGGCATCAGTGGGCACATAGGAGCCATATTTGGCGTTTAGAGGATCAAGGGGGTGGTATTTCAGTCCTGAAATGAAACCATATGGGGAGTTCCCTACCCATCAGGCTGGCCTTGGACATGACCCATGTAATGGGTATTTAGTTAATAAAGAAGGCCTTTCAGTCCCATTGACCTTTTGATCTAGCCCAAAGCGGACACTGTTTTCCATGCACTAATGAGCTAGACTGGCTTCTTCCTGCCCCAGTTAAAAATGTGTTATATTTTGTTTCTCTTTAAATCCCTAAAACTGGCAAGAACAAAGTTTTCAGAAACTCCTGCTGGTAAGTAGTGAAGACAACCTGAGCCAGTGAAGAAGAAGAAGTTGTTTTTCCTCATCCCAGGGAAGGTGGGAAGGATCATGTGGCAGGCCAAACTCAGACCTCACTGTGGCTACAGTCGCTGCCTATGGTGTTTGTGGTGAATATGGGCTCACAGAGACGTCCAAGACGCCGATTCTTGTTTTCATTAGGCAAGAGACTCCCTAAATCTGTATACCTCCCAGATTCAACTGTTTTTGTTCTTCTGTTTGAAATGGGTTTTGTTTTTCTAGAAAAGATTAAAATGAAGAAAGATGAATGCTTTTGCCTGTCCTCAGGGGTCTTCCCATATACATAAAATGATCTTCAGTAATCTAGTATCAGAAAGAAAGGTTTTAGTTCCACTATGCAAATTGGCCACTGAGGACTTTTTACTTTACTTTATCTCTGTGTAGGACTGGGTATGTGTGGTCTGAGGAGACATCTCAGTCCAGTCAATGGAAGGATTGCTGAACGAGTTTGAGGCCCTGAATTTGAATCACTAACACCCATGTAAAACCCACGTATGGAGGTATACACTGTAACCCCAACACTGGGTGGTTAGAGCCAGGGCGATCACAGGAACTCATCGGACAGCCAGCAATGCTCAAAAATCAATGAGTTCGATGAGAGACCATGTCTTAAAAACAACGTGACGAGCATCTGAAAAAGAGAACCAACATAGACCTTTGACCTCCACACATGTAGTCGCGCGTGCGCGCGCGCGCGCGCACACACACACACACACACACACACACACACACACACATACACACAAATAACCGGGTATGTAACTTACAGAAATACATGAACATTTGTAAATTAAGAAATCTGTCAATCATGAAGCCCCTTTCTGGGCACATACACAACACTGAACTTTGGGAGAGAGTGACTTATCTATTCATCCTAAGTTATTTGAATTCTGATAGACTCAAATAGTATATCTTTGCTGCTGATTTGTCTGAAAAAAAAATCACCATGAGCTCCACAGCTCCAAGTAAAACCTGTTATTTTAACTTGATTTTGTATCTTTTAAGAGAGGAAATTTGAAGGTGGCCACCTATAGCGTACCCAGAATGCAAAGTGGGAAAAGCTACACTTTGGGGCTGCTGCTTGGGTCAAACCATTTTGCAACCTATCACTTTTGATTACTTCCTGCCTGTTAGCCTTTAGTTCTCCTTGCCAAGATGGTTCCCCAAACCTGGACACACACATTCACACCTAGAAACATGGACATATGTTCACAGCATCATTTTTTTTAATTAATTTATTTTTTACACTCCATATTCCATTCCCTGCCCCCATCCATCCTCCGACTGCTCCACATCCCACACCTCCTCCCCACCACACCCCCATCTATCTCCACGTGGATGCCCCCATCCCAGCTGACCTCTAAACTCCCTGGGGCCTCCAGTCTCTGGAGGGTTAAGTGCATCATCTCTGAATGAACACAGACCCAGCAGTCCTCTACTGTATGTGTGTTGGGGGGCCTCATAACATCAAAGCATCATTTTTAAGGAATGGTCTTATGGTTTATGCCTGAGCTTTCTCCCAAGTTGGTGTAAGGGATGGGGGCTAGGGGACCAATCTCACTCTGCTTTCAACAACAGGGCTTCTTCACACCTCTGCTGAAGTCACTCATTTTATAGTTTATGGGAGGATCCCTTTACAAATATCCTTGGGTTATCCTAACCAAGGAAAAGAAAGGTTGAAAAAAACTTGGGGAGAGGAGAAACTGTTTCTGGTAGCCAGGCAAAGTGAGAGAAAAAAACTACCGTCTTTAAGTGCCTACTATGTGCTAGATCCTTTTTTCTTTTTTTTTTTCTTTCTTTTTTTTTTTTCTCATTTCAGAAAAAGTTCTCTGTGAGGTATGTTAATTTGTTTAGTTGTCTGTTGGTGTGTGATAGTCTTCTTGGACCCTACACTGTTTTCTCCTTGGGGTCACATGGAAACTAGAAGCCATTTACAAGTGTATTGGCCTTGGGGTCTTATCTGGAAGAAAATGTGTGCAGAGTGTTATGGGTACTAGGAATGTGGAGGGGTATTGTACAGTTTCCATAGATAAAAGGTTTGAAGCCATGCCTTTAACTATACAAAGGCAGTTGCTTTCATGTTAGTCATAATATAATGCTGTCTTCTTTCCATAAAAATTTACATTTCCATGTATAACCTAGAGG
Source organism: Mus musculus (assembly GCF_000001635.26). NCBI lineage: Eukaryota > Metazoa > Chordata > Mammalia > Rodentia > Muridae > Mus > Mus musculus. The sequence goes on along the minus strand of NC_000078.6, from coordinate 91,990,585 downwards.
AACCCAGACTTCTGCCAAAGGAACCCAGGATACAGCAAACAAAGATAAATCAGTGAGGAGACATAGACTACATTACAGCCTTTCAAATAGTCTAAGACTGGCCAAAGAAAGCACAGTCCAAGGCTCTTTACAACCTAAGAGCCATTGAAATGTGGCCTAAGATTCTTTTTCTATATGTAATAGCATCAGATACTGTTGTAAGTAGTAAGCATGCAGAATTGTCATATTTAATAATAAAATAAATAATAGTATTTTGTTCCCTGTCTTATTGGTAAGGAAATTGAGAACATGGAAATTAAATTGATAGTGTCAGGGAGCCACATGCTTGTCCTAGGATTAGGACCAGTCATTAAGACTAAATATCTACATACTAACCAACTGACTTCAAAGCACATAGACACCAGCACTCAAGACTGTCTGTATACAGGCCTATGTGTCTAAAAACAACAGAAATGGAGACCTGAAATCAGACCAAATATCCAGGTGCCTGAGATCTGTCTGGCCTTCTTAAAAACAAAAGTGAAATCTGCCTGCCAGAAAATTAAGAAAACATCGCAACAACCACAGAGAAAATGTTTTCTGTTTTAACCTCCATGCTTAATTACTTAAATGAACCTAAGACAAGCTAAAAGAATTAAAGATTTTTATAGCAGAGGAGAAACAACGAAGATGGGGCCCCCTTAGGTCTAAGAAGAAAAGCACACAAAACCTACAACTATTTGACGAACAGAACAGAGCATGTAAGGGAAACTCCCCTTCCCTAGGAATTCTAACCTGGTCAATGTGCAACTCAGGTGACAGCAATTTTAAAATCAAGTATAACTAGAAGAACTAAAATGCAGATAACACATTAATAGAGAATTCTTAGAAAAACCTGATGTTTGTAATTTGCTTGTGATTTTACAGAAGGCTCTGGGATTGAAAGGGTCCACTCACTGCCTTCTTGGGAATCTCTTGCTCCATCTGATCCCACACCTGATTAAAAGCATTTGAGAACAAAGGCTGCCTAAGTGATATCCTTGTATTCACTTTAACGTGCTCATCCAAACTGGATTATAAATACTTGTCCTTATACCCACAGGTAAGTGAAACTCTCACCTATCATCAAAGAAGTTTCCTCTTTCCTCTTTTGCAGATGGAGAACCTCAAAGAAAGACACAAATGATCAAAATGTGGAGCACAACAGGCCATGTGGTGCCCAACACCAACTGATACATTTATATTGCAACCCCAACACCTTAGGCCCAGCAATCAAAATATAAGGGGAGGCAGAATGGCAGCAAGAGCCAGAGAAGCAGGACATCTGCTGCAAGATATTGTCTTCTATAGATGACAGAGCTCTGCATCCATGAACTCTTGACAATATGCTGCCCAAAACTAGACCTGCAGGAATTAGCCCCCTGATAGGCTATCCAAACCCAAGTGATCATCCTTAGACACAGAAACATACAGCCAACACTAACTGGACTTGTGTATGTACGCTCACACATGTATATCACAATACACACTCTACAATACACAACTGAAGTCAACAATTTGAAGGAGGCACAAGAGAACTTAGAATGGGGAAGACACATTACAGTAGAAATGATAATAAACACCACATTCATGCTTAAAATTCTCCAAAAAGTTAAGTAAAGAACCTTGCTCATGCATGCATATACTGTGTGCAGACTTATTTGTAAAAAGCAAGGAATGGAAATTCCACCACCATTGGGCCTAGTGACGAATGCCTTTAATCCCAACACTTGGAAGGAAGAGGCACGCAGGCCTCTAATTTCAAGGCCAGATTGGTCTACAGAGTGAGTTTCAGGACAGCCAAGGCTAAACAGAGAAACCATGTCCTGAATAAACTCACAACACATACAGAGAGAGAGAGAGAGAGAGAGAGAGAGAGAGAGAGAGAGAGAGGAGAGAGAGTCCCTGCACCAAAGCAAAGTCTGAAAATAGGATTCTACAACCAATAATATTAACGTCATTTTCAACTCACTTTTATATTTATATACCCATAAGGCAATCATATGACATCCTCATGAAATCCAAATTATCCAACTTTCCATGAAATTTACTCAATGAATATATGTGTACATATATTACATACTTGGTAGATCATCTACAAGGCATGAATGTGAAAAGAGCAAAAATTATCATCATATTATAGAAATATAAAGGATTCAGATGTCCGAACTGTAAAATCCCTGCTTTAAATCTTCATCGTGCTTCCTGTCATACAGACCTCATGATTCAGCATTTACATCAATGGGCCAGACTCTACCTTTCACTGCTCATAAATCCATCTTCACTTCCAAGGACCTTCAATAAAATTCCTCACAATCCAATGCAGGGAGATTAAATGGGAGAAAAGAAATGTGACAAGTATCTTATATCTCCCATGCAGAAGCCACAGTTGTCTATGGCATTTGTAGGGGACAGCTCTTGTCAGGAAGATGCACTTACAAAGTGACCATCAACTGGCATCTGGGATTTGCATCCCAGGAAGATCCCCATCATTTCACAAATTGGCAAAAATAACTCACTGTGCCTGAAGTATTTGTACACACAGCATGGCTTATGCTGGATACCTGTGCTTCATACACAGTGAGGATCTCTCACCAGGCAGAGAGTATTCACATGAGCAGTCTCATGCTTCCTTGGTAGAAATCTCACCAGGACTGCAATGACTCTTCACTAGGAAAACTAAGTACAAACTATGTACCCATGCTGAGGGGATATGGACCTGGTCTCCCCAGACTTCACCCCCACGGGCTGCTTGCTTCCTCTGCTGATTTGGCTTTGCATGCCTTTCCTATAAAAATTAGCAGGGGTGCCACTGTAGGCTGCGCCCTTGGAGTCCTTCCAGCAAGTTATCCAAACTACGGGTTGTCTTAAGGGGCCTTAACAGACCCCCTTCATCACACCTCTGCTAAAGAAGCTGTTGGGAAAAGATGGAAGAAAGGCCTGGATTTAAAAATTGAGGGATTCGTGAGTATCTCTTTTCTAAGAGCTATTCTGGGTTTCTACTGTGCACACTATTCTGGCGAATGTGTTTAAGAGAAAAGTTCCTATTATCCTCAAAACTCATGACTCCTTTTTTTTTAAGCTGTAAAATAAGATTTTGCTGACCCTCTATAGCGGTCAGAAAGTATAAAGAACCATTAGTAGGATTGTGCTTGGACAGTCAGGCAGCAAGAGTGCTCTAAAAATGGCCTCAGAATGGTTAAGAACCACAACATCTTTTGGGGATGGGAAGGCTCTCGGTCCACAAAAGCTGCTTTGCCCGCATTTCATCCTCCAGATGAACATGTTTTTGACAAAAATATGTCCTTTCGTGACGGGAGGAATTATTCCAGGAGTTTCATTTCCTCCAACCCCTATGATTAAAATAACCACGTGTCTAGGTTTGTATATCTCAAAACAGATGTGCAAGGCCATCCTCAGTACGTCTTAGGGAGCAAGATGGAGCAATGAACAACAGCGCCTGCACCCTACAGAGAGGAAAACCATCCCTGCAGGAAACAGGAGACTCTAGAAACCTCTTCCCCACAGATATTAAATCAGAAGGAGCTAACTGATAAGCCTCTATATTCAGAGTGTGATTTCTTAATGAGAGCTGTTACATTAAGATTTGATGTTGTTGCTGTTTTGTGGAGAGTCTTCCTTTAAAATCAGTTTTCTGCAATGCAATAAGGTTTGCATGGAATTGATCCAAACTATGCTGGATCGAGTGCCTTGCACATCGATTACCAGATAAGATGCCTCCCTAATAACAGAGATTGTCTATCTTGACTGTGGCAGTTGACTCCAGAGAGTTTCGCCTGTCAGTTTCTCTGGAGTGGGGAGAACTGGGTGAGTGAGAGAAGAAGATTGGGGAGTTGGGTTTATTACTCCCAATATGCTCTGTGCTGCTGTGCCTGGCTACACATATGCCAGGGACACACAGCATATGGCCTGGGGGCCATCGGTGGCCCGCTTAGCAGCTGTCTCCACCATATTTTGACATAAAAGCCATTATATTTCTGGCTGGCTAATTGCTTTTTACTAAACAATTGTTGGAAGTTGGCTGATAACTTTTATGAATTTCAAATGAAAGCCTCGCAGAGAACTTCTGAAAGCAAACTGTGTTTGGTCCACCTGGGAACGTTTGAAAGGGCTGGCATTCCGTCTGCCAAATAGAACTCCTATCGCACACATCCACTGAGAAGTAGAGTATAACTGGTTCATTTTTCAGAGTACTAGGTTCTCACACAAGGTTCTGAGAACAACAACAAAAAAATTCTTTCCTTAAGATCTACATAGGAGATATAATAAATATCCTTTCTCTGCCCAGAAATTATTTCTGCAAATGTAGTTGAGTCAGTTTGGTGATTGAATAAATAGTAAGCCATTATATCACAGATAATACATCATGAAATTTAAAGACAAAGAGACATCCAATACAATTCATCTTACAGATGTTTTCAGATAAATAATAGAACTGGTCTTCAAGCAAGAAGACTAAAGAGTACAATGGATCACCCATGAATTTTCCTAAGGAGCACCAGAGATCACCCATGAATTATTCTAAGTTTACCTGGTAACTGAGGAGAAATCTCTTGGCAAGATGGGGTAGGAGTTGTTTAAAGCTAGAAGGAGAATCTCTTTGAGCAAGCACCAAAATTGGGCTCCTAATATCCTAGACAAAAAGTAAAATAGCAACGCTGACTCCCCTGATGTCATATATCAAAGAGATGGCTCCCAAGCCCTTTGGTCAACAGCAGACAAAAGGCTTAGTTTCTAAAAGAGCCATTTCAAAAAGACAGAGAAAGTAACTATATTCACAAGTTTTCAAAAGTAAATGGTCTGACTCTTTTTTTTTTTAAGGGAAAGTGGTTTCTTATTTTCAGCAGAGAAAAATTCAGCTTCTTGTCTCTTAATTCGAATTTTCCTTGACAAATCTAATTTTCAAATGATTTGTATTCATGTCTCCCTGGGGACCTAGACTCCAGCTCAGATCTTCCAACAACTGAAGATAAAAGTAAATGCAAGGAACTGTTTTGTCCATTGTTATATCTAATTGTCATTCTAAGCTCAAGAGAGAAAGGGGAGGGAAGGAAAGAATAACAAGCTAGGGAGAGAGAAGAAAGAGATCCCAGAGAAGGAAGGGTGGGATCCCACAACAGCAAGGGAAATAGAAACAAAAGCAGGAAATACATAGGTGATCACGAGGCTTTTTTAAGTTCTTTAACAGCTCTAAAAGGGAAAAGAGAGTTAGCCCTTAAGAGAAAACTGAAGTTATGCTAGAAGCTCTGTCTCCATTAATCTCATCTTATTCCCAGGCTAGTCGGTCACAAGGTCTTCCCCTACCTCCAGGTGGGGTCTCCCAATGTCTGCCTCAAGGAAAATCATCTTAAAGAATGTGAAAGTCCTTGGAACAATTCCTCCCCAACTCAAAAGAAATTCTTCAAATGGCAGTGGGCCCTTTGGGATTATCACACCCGGCAGACAGACTTCCATACCTACCCTTCGTGTTAAGCTCTCTCGACTGGTCCCTTCCACCTGAAATAACCCACGCCCACTCCCATCTACAACACTAGTTGACTCCTTTACACCCTTTGGGGATTAGTTTTCAAGCATTCTCTGAAACAAACTTCCAAAGTGTCCTGTGCATCCCGCATCCAGGATGTCATGGGGCACCTGCATTCACAAACAAAGTGAACACAGGCATGGGGTGGGGGCAGGGTCAGTTTAAGATGTACTAATAAACATGTCTGCTGACCTAATTCCACAAAGAGGTTGTAGACCAATGACAAAGAACATGTCCAACATACTGTGGACAGTAAGAAGCCAAATGCCAGTCAACTAGCAAGACTTAAGAGATACTTTACTGGAGAAACCTGCATGACCAATGGGAGAGCTTGTGCAGAAGGGAGGCCTATTGTCCTGCATTTATCTTCCCACCCCTCAGAAATCATGCACAGATAATGGAGAACACTGCCATCCTACTGGTCTACTTTCTTAGAGAGAGCCTCACAGGGAGAACAGGGGATGGAACACAGGTGCCAAGCCATCAGAGGGAAATGAGTACCAGCTCTGTGGCGTTGCCTGAGAGTGCCAGCTGTACCACCTCGCAGCACTAAAAGAAAGAGGCATTTGCTACCCAAGTCCACTAACTAGATTATCTATGTGCCGTGTCTTCCTCTGGGAAGGACAAGGCCTTTAGTCAGGCACTATGAGATTTTGAGATATTTCATCCATCTTCCTTATCTCTTCCGCTTTAGAACAGCAGCATGTACCCGGGTTGTGCAGCCCACCCCCACCCTGTGATATAGTACCAGTTGTCTTCATGGGGTTGCATTCTTTGAAGATACAATACCCGGCATGTAGTAGACACTTAAAAATATATCGTTGAGTAACTGAAGAATCATCTTTACAATTTATGGAAGTATCCTAGTTGTGAGAGATTGCAATCTAGATGCTCTGCTGCCTCCCGAAAGCGTTTCCTGTGAAGAACGTTAGCAAGAGAAGCAGGAGAAAAAGCACGTACTGTCAACTCGGTGTTATGACTCCCTCCCACTCCTGTTAGTAGGGACTCCTTTATTCTCCAGGGTTTTGCTCTACTTCATTAATGTTAATATCGAATCTAACCTTTTCTCAGCTCTCTGCAGGGATGGGACTTCAATTCTACTGCCTAACCACTCCTGGTGTTCATCTTTCAAAATGTCCACCCTAAACTTTTTCCCTCTTTAGCTGCAGGCCATTTCATGCCTCTTCTGAGACTTAATCATCTTTCCCTTTGCCTGGTTTTGCTGAGAGAAGTGGACTGAAAATGCAGAAGGGCTTTAGAAAAAAAGAGGAAAAAATCCTGCATCAGGAATATTCCTATAAACGGTAAAAGGGCCATCCATCACATCTTCCGCTTCACACTGGGAGTTGGTATCCTTCTGGTGGGCAATTTCATGTCAAGGCACAGGCTGGGGAGTGAATAGATCTGCGTACCAACCTGACCCCAGAATAAAATTAGATCAGAGTTCTGGCAATTTCTTCTAACAGCCTACTTGTCTTACAAAAGACAGTAGCTTTCTATCAAGGTCACCCTCTCTTCAAGGCAAAAAGCAAAGGAACTATCAAGTTTCTAGGTCCCTTCTTGGTTAAGACAGTGAAACACAAGGAGGGAAGAGAATTAAAAGTTGGGGCTCACAAGCATTTCCAACTCGAAAGTTCCCAGACATATTGCAAAAGCATCTTGCTTCTTCCAACAAACAGCACCTGTATTTCGTCTACATGAGTCTGGGCAGATTATTAAGCAAGCTATCACAATAGGATGTGAGTGTTACGGCAACCCATGTGCCACCATTACTAAATGGATGGAGACAGTTAAAGGCATTTGAGAATGGGATAAGGTAGAGAGAGCAATCACATTGCTCACACTCTGATTAACTGCTCAAACAAAAAAGTTCTAACTTCATATTCTATGCCTTTCTGTAAATCACTATTGTCCTTTAAAATGCCCCTACCATTTATGTGGGAAGAAAATTAATAAGCTCCAAGAATGGCTGAAATGGCTCCAAGAAAGCAAGAAAAGAGCTTCTCAAATATAACTGTTAAGGTCAGGACAAGACTCAGTCAGTCGATATCAACATTCTTAAACATACTCAAGAAGGGCATCCTAAAATAAAAGGGAAAAGAGCGGCAAGCAGCAACTGTGGGGGAGGACTGGAAAGGACCAATTCAATTTTAAAAAAAAAATTCAGTTTCTCTCATTTTTATCTAAAAAGTCCACGTCAATGGTCTTGATGAACCACGGGCACACGCAGGGAGTGCTGTAGTTACTGCTGAAGTTCTCTTCCCCAAAAGACTGCTAAAGGCTTCACTCCAAGCTCACCTTTGAGGAGTGCAACACACAAAGTCATTTTCAGAACAGCAGGGCAAGGCTTCTGACCCCTGACAGACAGCCTAAGTGCATTTGATCTTATCAGTCCCGCTCACGGCCGCTCTCTTCATTTTTCATTATTCCCCAATGCGGCCATCTTTTGTTCTTCCTCAACTCCCAGATTCCCACTTCGCTCATGGAAAATTTTAAGAGACAAGCATGTTTTTTATTAAAGTCATATACAAGGCATCACTGCGTCTCTGGCCCTCTGGCAAGGATAAATATTGGTTTGCTTTGTTTCAGTGGGGGCAGGGAAGATCAGGGGCATGATTTTTTTTATTGTTGTTGCTTGTTTTATCCATATCTGGATGCCAAGATAATTAAACTTGGCATATCCTCCTATTAGCTAATGGTGTTTACAAAAATTTTTTTTCTTTGCAAGTTTGCACTTACAAATGCAAATCAGGGTTGCAGGTTTTTCTTTCCAGTGCATTTTGAATAAAAAATATTTTAAACTTTTTCAGAATATGACCTGTATCTACAGAATAAAATAGTTTTATGCTTGATCCTAACTATTATTTTTAAATTGTGTGTGTGTGTGTGTGTGTGTGTGTGTGTGTGTGTGTGCACATGCTCACACACACCTGTATAAGTGTAATGCCTATAAAGTTATCAGTTCCCACTACAACTAGAGTTAAAGGCATTTGAGAGGCCCCCCCAGCTTGGATGCTGGGAATTGAGCTTGGATCTTCAGGAATAGCAGTACAAATGTTTAGCTAATTAACCATCTCTCTAGCCCCCAGAATAAAAACTATTGGATAGGAACAAAATTTAATTACATTGAGATAAATTAAAAAAAAAAAATGACCAAGGAGCTCTAAAGGGAAAGTGAAATAGGGAAATAGTTAAACTACCCAAATAATTGAAAATGAATAGAAAGTTGAGGCAAGGTGAGACAGGAGAAGGTAGCCCAAGAGGAAGGGTGGTGAGGGATAAAGTGGTACATAGAGAGAGATGGAGAAAGAAGGGGAGGGAGGTGGGAAGAAATAAGAGAAGGGGGAAGAGAGAGAAAAGAAGATGGAAGGGGAGAGGAGAGATAGAAGGATGGGGAAGAAGAAGAGGAGAGAGTGAATCCACAGGAAGAGAGGAGGGCAGGAGAGCCACTGCTACCAAATTACTAAGTGATGCCTCAGGATGCACTTTCTTACTGTCTTCCAATCAAGGGTTAATTTAATCACTGCCATCAGGACTGAACGGCAACAAAGCAAAGCACTGTTTTATTAAATGGGACATAAAATAGATACTGAGCCATTGTCAACTACTCTATTCCCAGAAATAACTGGGAAGAGAAAGGACATGCACAAATAATGTTAAGATCACAGGTGAAGTCAGACCGCTAAGGCTGGAACTGCAGAGCTACCATTTCCTGGGTTTGAAATATCACTCTCCGTCATTTGTGTCCAGCCGCATATGTAACAGAGGATGGCCTTGTCGGACATCAATGGGCGGCTCCTATGAAAGCTCAGTGCCCCAGTGTAGGAGAATGCGAGGTTGGGGAAGCAGGAGTGGGCGGGTGGGGGAGTGGGGGAGCATCCTCATAGAAGCAGGGTTGAAGGGGCAGGGGATGGGGGTTGTCAAGAAGAGAAGCCAGGAAAGGGGATAACATTTGAAACGTAAATAAAGAAAATATCTAATAAAAATTTTTCAAGAAAGAAAGAGAGAGAGACAGAGAGGGGGGAGGGGGAAGGGAGGGAGGAAGGAAGGGAGGGAGGGAGGGAGGGAGGGAGGGAGGGAGGGAGGAAGGAAGGAAGGAAGGAAGGAAGGAAGGAAGGAAGGAAGGAAGGAAGGAAGGAAGGAAGGTAGGTCGCTCTCCGGGCCTTAGCTCCCCAAGTGCAAAACTCAATAATGATAGCTCTTTCCTCATAAAGCATGGTGGAAAGTAAATAATAAATTAATCTCTGACAGCTCTTTGCCAAGTTCCCGGTGTATGCATGTGCGTCTTTAGGCATGTCACCGCTTGGTGCATTCCTGCTAACTGTCATTCCCGTTTTGAGCACTTCCAAATTTACAATTCTTGAGGGGAGCATGCGCAGGGAAAGCTGAATGACCAAATCACCAGAATCATTGCAGAAACGTCCACCTCGCCAGAGTCTGCACACTCTAAACTGGAAGAGCCATGTAAGCCAGGAGCCTGTGCAAGCGTTTTGTTCTCCGTAAATTGACTGAACCAAGAATTCTTCCGGCAGGATGGCTCTGTGTACCAAAACAGATCACTTTGTAGCAACATCATCAGTTAATGAGTCATTTGTGGCCATGAAAGAGTTTGCTAACTTGGAAAAGATGAGGTAGGGAAGAGACAGAGAGAGAACATTTGAATGAAAAGCATTTTTAATGTAGTAAGTACTCACCTGGGATTTTGTTTGTTTGTTTGTTTGTTTGTTAAGTAACTGTTTCATGTCACTGATACCATGTGAGCTAATGCTCTATGCTGGCTCCTATTTTTCCTTAATAGAAATTCCCTCCCAGGGTGCAGGAGAGTGTAGTATAGACACTGCCTATGCTCAGAGCATCCTCAAGCTGCTGTCCTGTTTGAATTCTTTCTGTTCATATGGGCCTTCTGTCATCCCAGCCTTTTGTACTCATTTGTTAGTTTATTGAACACATTTGTGACTGGTGCTATGGGGAAGACACAAAGATAATAGGACATTGCTAGCTGCCCTAAATGAGAATATACAGTTGTTATATCCCATTCTACATAGAATGTATTTATTCCTCATCTCTTAACCATTCAAACCTCTCTCTCTCTCTCTCTCTCTCTCTCTCTCTCCCTCTCTCTCCCTCTCTCTCTCTGTCCTCTCTCCTCTCTCCTTCCTGCTAAAGGAAAAACAGAAATTCAATTAGCCAAGCTGATTAAAATTATTTTTAATGGACTCAAGCAAGCTCTGAATCAGGAGTTCTCCTTTTAGCAAAAGTATGTGAAATGTATTTTAATGATCTTGATGCAGGTAGTTCAGCTGTGTAGAAGTGATTGATTTCCCATTATTAGTTCCTCTGGCGTTCCAAATAGATGAGGCTGCCAGAGTAATTACATCTGGATAAATGAGAAATTGGTGCGTTATAGTAAATAAAAGCCAGCCTGGTTAGCTGACACCTCAGTGTGACTGCATCATAAAAGCTGAATGCTAAGCCGTGTTTGGGGGCTTGTTTGCAATAGCTTTGGAAACCAAGACTGTCCCTCAGATTCTCATTTCACAGACTGGTACGTAACTTCATCCATCATTTGTCTCAGCTTGCACAGTCACATGTTTAAGAATTAGGATATAGGGAGACACAATAAGAGGAAATGTTACTTCAAACAAGACATGAAACTCAACACCTCTGAGAGTCTACATAACCTGCGTGCATCAATAGGTTCAAATGCTCTAAGGGAAGAAAGCAGGATGGCATAAGCTAAATTTTATAATACTTCCAAAGCAAACACAGAAAAACCAATAGCAAACATAACCAAAAATATGGACGTAAAGAGACCCGTTTTACTTTTGTTTTCTGTTTGTTTGTTTGTTTGTTTTTATTACTTTTTTATAATCCAGTTGTTGCCCTCCCACAGTTCCTCATCCATTCCCCCATCCCATCTCCAAGAGGATGCCCCCCTCCCCACTGTCAGGCCACCCCACTCCCTGGGGCCTCAAATCTCTCCAGAGTTTGGCACATCTTCCCTCACTGAGGCCAGGCCAGGTAGTCCTCTGCTGTATATGTGTTGGGGGCCTCGGACCAGCTTGTTTGTGCTGCCTGGTTAGTGGCTCAGTATCTGAGAGATCTCAAGGGTCTGGGATAGTTGAGACTGCTGGTCTTCCTATGGTGATGCCTTCCTCCTCAGCTTATTGCCACTTTTCCCTAATTCAACTGGCTTGGGTTCAATGGTTAGGTGTAAGTATCTGCTTCTGTCTCAGTCAGCTGTTGTTGAGCCTCTTGGAAGACAGCTATGCTAGGCTCCTGTCTGTAAGCACACCATAATGTCAGTCAGTAATAGTATCAGGCCTTGGAGCCTCCCCTTCACCTGGATCCCAAGTTGGGTCAATCACTAGACTTCCTTTCCCTCAGGCTCTTCTCCATTTTTGTCCCTACAGTTCTTTTAGACAGGAACAATTCTGGGTCAGAGTTTTTTACTGTGGGATAGCAACCCTATCCCTCTACTTGATGCCCTGTCTTTCTACTGGAGATAGAGTTCCCTCTATGAGTTCCCTCTCCCCACTTCTGGGCATTTTCTCTAAGGGCCCTCCCTTTGAGTCCTAAGAGGCTCTCAACAACCCAGGTCTCTAGTACTTTCTAGAGGGTCCCTTACCTCTCACCCCCCAAGGTTGCATATTTCCATTCTTCTGGCCCTCAGGGCTTCTCTCCTGTCTCCACTTCCCCCATACCTGATCATATTCCCCTTTCTCTTCTCCCTACCCTCTCCAACCCAGGTCTCTCAACTCCAGCCTCCCATAATTGTTTTCTTCTTCCTCCCAAGTGAGATTGAAGCATCCCCACTTGGGCACTTCTACTTGTTAACCTTCTTGAGTTCTGTGGTAAAAAATACCCAATAAGATTCTAGCAAACTGAATCCAAGAACACACAAAAAAAAAAAAAAAAAAAAAAAAAAAAAAAAAACATCATCCACCACAATTAAGTAGACTTCATCCCAGGGATGCAAGGTTGATTCAACATGTGAAAATCCATTAATGTAATCCACTATATAAACAAACTCAAAGAAAAAAATTCAGATGATCATCTCATTAGATGCTGAAAAAGTATTTGACAAAATACAATACCCCCTCATGTTAAAAGTATTGGAGAGATCAGGAAGTCAAGGCCCATACCTAAACATAATTAAAGCAATTTACTGCAAATCAACAGCTAATATCAAATTAAATGGAGATACTTGAAGCAATCCTACCAAAATCAGGGACAAAACAAGGCTGCCCACTCTCCCCATACCTATTAAATATAGTACTCCAAGTTCTACCTAGAGCAATAAGACAACAAAAGGAGATCAAGGGAAAATTGCCAAAGAAGAAGTCAAGGTATCACTATTTGAAGAGGATATGATTGTATACATAAGCAACCACAAAAATTCTACCAGAGAACTTCTACAGCCGATAACCAACTTCATCAAAGTGGCCAGATATAAAATTAACTCAAACAAACCAGTGGCCTTCCTTAATATAAATGGTAGACAGACTGAGAAAGAAAATAAGGAAATAACACCATTCACAATAGTCATAAACAATATAAAATGACTTGGTGTAACTCTAACCAAACAAGTGAAAGATCTATATGACAAGAACTTCAAGTCTCTCAAGAAAGAAATTGAAGAAGACCTCAGAAAATGGAGAGATCTCCCATGCTCATGGATAGGTAGGATTAACACAGTAAAACTGTTCATTCTACCCACGAGTAATCAAAACTTCTTTGGCTTTAAACCTTTTTAAAAATCAGATGCTTAAAGCATGTTTGAGGAAGCCCTTGGTCCTGTGAAGGCTTGATGCCCCAGTATAGGAGAATGCTAGGGCGGTGAGGTAGGAGTGGGTGAGTGGGAGGGGGAGCACCCTCACAGAAGCAAGGGGGAGGGGAGATGAGCTAAAGGGTTTGCAGAGGGGAAACTGGGAAGAGGAAAAACATTTGAAATGCAAATAAATAAAGTAACCAATAACAAATTAAAAATTAAATACATTATCTTATACAATTAATAAATGCTGATAAAAATAGAAAGAATTAAGACAAAAATCTATACCTCATATGGCAATGATGGAAACGACTTAGAACCACAGCAAATATGCAGTTAATTCACCAAAGACCAGGACAAGAGAACCAAAGAAAACAACAAGACTAAAAACAAAGACAGGGGAAATGGAAGTGCTTCTCCAAAAGAAGTTACCGATAGTATTTAAAGGGAGGCTCAAATGAGACAAAGGTGAGTATCTTGATCCCTATAGCAATCACTGAAAATTTAAAAAACAATGGCATTTATATGCTGGATGTAACCAAAAACTGTAGCAAGGTGCCAGATATAAACCAGGCTATTTGATCTAAGAAAAATCAAGATCCAGTTTTACTAGACATAAGACTTTGCTTAAATAAAAGGATGTGGATGTATCATTGCAGTCCCTAAAACCCAAGGCTCAGGGAATATCACAGAAGACAGGAAGGAAAGATTCTGAGAGTTGTGAGATAGTGTCTTCTATACATAACAGGGAAGCTACAACCATAAAATATAGAAGGCATGGTTGACTGCATAAGGTCTGCATAATGACAATATAAGTGAACATGCCAATGTAGAAGTGTGAAGTCTCACAAGGCTTCACCCCTAGACGAAGAGCTATTAGCAAATGATAGCTGCTGAGAGGGAGACTCAGTCTTTTCCAGGGATTGAGTAAGCTCTGTGTGTGTGTGTGTGTGTGTGTGTGTGTGTGTGAGAGAGAGAGAGAGAGAGAGAGAGAGAGAGAGAGAGAGAATAATTAAAGAAGAGGTCATGAATAATTTGGGGAGTAGAAGAGAAACATGGGAGGAGTTAGAGTAATGTGGAAATAATATAGATACAGTACTCATATATTAAATTCTCAAAAAAATTAAATTAAATTGAGAGTGGAGCTAAAAAGGGAAAGCCAGGTGGTGGTGGCATATGCCTTTAATCCCAGAAGGCAGGTAGATATCTGTGAGTTCAAGGCCTGCCTAGTCTACAGAGCTAGTTCTAGGACAACCAAGGCTACTCAAAAAAAAAAAAAAAAAAAAAAAACTTGAAGAAGAAATAAGGAGGGGGAAGGAAGAACAGAAGGAAGGAAGGAAGGAAGGAAGGAAGGAAGGAAGGAAGGAAGGAAGGAAGGAAGGACAGAAGGAAGGAAGGAAGGAAGGAAGGAAGGAAGGAAGGAAGGAAGGAAGGAAAATATAAGTTCATGTGGCCCTTATTGACATGAGACAAAATAAACACTAGAACAAACAAAATACAGGGATAAACAGCGTAAGAAGGTATCCAGGATCTCACACACACAAACCATGCTTCTGCCCTCCAAGCCCCATTAAGAGGTTTGCAATTTTGTCTAAACTTATAAAGCTATGATATTCACATGGTTTTAGAATTAGAGCTAAAAAACAAAACTCAATTATTAACTCTGCTTTCTCCCCTTCTTTCCTATATTCTTCTGGAAATTTGGCTTATAATTCTATTTTAAAATTATGAAAAAATAAGTATTATTCATGTACAAATATGTATGTGTTAGTTTTCTCCCTTCTGGCCTAGATTAAATTGTGGTGTTCCTAATATTCTGCTTTCTCATTTAGTCTTAAGATGTTCACAGGACCCCATATAACAGCATAGAATTTCCCTCACACAGCAAGTTGAGTTTTAGTTAAGCAACAGCTCTTCAATTTTATATCCCTGAGTCATATAGCTCATATAAGGACACACTAGTTAACAAGTACTGTTAACCTATTTTCTCAAAGGTCAATCTAACATGCTTACAAAGAAACTGAACCATGTACATCATCTTTTCTCTGGGTGTATCCCTTTCCCACTAATCAGGAAAGAAATATATCAGGTGCCCTTCATACACATGAAATAATTCTGACCTAAATGTAGAAAACCATTAAACTTGGTTATCTCTGAAAGATAAGTCAGGAGAAAATGAGAGATAAGAGAAATTTTTATAATTATATGAGCCTTTGATATTTTCTCAATATAATGAACTTATTTAAAAATTTACTGATTTTTTAAAACATAGGGAGTTTTTAGTTCGGTTTTCTGTTGCTGTGATAAAGCACTTGAAAGGACAACATAAGTCCCGTTTGTCTCCATTTAAGGACCAGGCCTGATTTGGAAATAAGGCCACAAGACACCAGCTTCAAAGACAGACCATAAAATCCAGAACAAGATCATAAAACCCTCTCCCAAAGAATACCCTTGGGATAACCACAATCATGGGGAAATATCTTATCTCAGAATGGGCCGTCTGTGCTAGGCAGCCCTGTCATCCAATGGTTAAATGCTCATGACATAGGAATGCAGACCACTGACCACCTGTGACCCCCTAGCACCCACCAATGAAATTTTAGATTACCTAATCCTTCTAGAGAGTTCCCCCCAGTTCCCTATAAGAAAGCCTTAGAACCTTTGCCTGGGGTCACCATTTCAAAAGATGGTTGACCCCTGCATACTGGTTGTTTCTGCAGAATAAACGTTCTTTGTCTTTGCATACTAACTGAGTCTGGGGTCTTCCTTCAGCAATTTTCAGACCCATACACATTGACCCAAACCTACTTGGGAAAAGGAGTTTCTTTAGCTTATATATTATAGACACAGGAAGGCTGTAGTAACTAGAGACCATAACTGAACTAGAGACATGGAATAATACAGCCTCCTGGCTTATTCTTCCTACTCAACCCCCACCCCAGGCTTGCTAAGCTGCATAGACTACTGATGCTCTGAGTCTTCACCCAAGAACAGTCTATTTATATACAGAGTGTTAGTTAATGAGGAGACTCATAAGTTCAAAGTGCTAAGAATAAGTGGCTATTAAGTGATCAACCATAAAAAGGACATGTAGGCTTAGGGAATGTCAGAGAAGAGCAGACATCAAAACCATGAATGCTGGAGGATGAAAAGCAGTGTTACAAAACATCATCTTCTGAACATGACATGGAAATGGCACTCGTCAACTCACTGCGTCTGTGGTCACCTGCAAAAGACCAGCACAAGATAAGGTCCAACAACACTTCATCATGGACGTGGGAAGGCCTCATGAGCCCATGCCTCGTGAACAACTATTGGCAGTTAATGGTTGTTAAGGAAACATATGATATTTTCTTTGGTGGTGCAGCCTACGCTTCCCATAAACAATTTTCCTATCACATTCATGAGAACAGCCCTCATTAAACTTACACACACACACACACAAACCAAAAGGACATGACAGTAAGAGGGTGACTTATTTGGGAAAAGAAGGGTATGAGCGTGAGAGGAAGAGAGATAAAAAAGGGGGAGAGAATTACAGAAGACTAGAATTATATATATATATGAAATTGTCAAAGAATGAAAAAGAAAGACAGACAATTAAGTAACCACTCCACCTAGAACAACCAGCATTTGAATTAAAGATCACATAGAAATAAAATAGTATGCTACTTTCAAATGTGTTCAATCTCAAAAGAATAATTTAGATAAGTTAATGAGTTAGGTCTATGGTGACTTCAAATGAGAAGATGGAATGCATCTGGAGAAAATCCCTAATATTTCAAAGAAAGCTAACATTTTTGTTACGATGGTTTGAATAAAAATGCCCCCCATAGGCCCATAGGGAGTAGCACTATTAGGTGGTCTAGCCTTATTGGAGAGGTATGTCACTAGAGGGTGTGCTTTGAGATCTCAGAGACTTAAGTGTGTCACTGTCACTCCTGCTGCCTGGGGATCCAGATGTAGAACTCTCACTCAGCTCCTTCTCCAGCACCATGTCTGCCTGCACGCTGCCATGCTTCCTGCCATGATGATAATGAACTAAACCTCTGAACTATAAGCCAGCCCCAATGAAATGTTTTCCTTTATAAGAGTTGTTGTGGTTGTGCAATAAAATCCTAACTAAGACAAAAATTCAGGCTCTTGAAATATTCTCCTTATCCTCTTCTTGCCCAACTGTTTTTCGGTTCTGGGCATTGGATCTATGACCTTATGCATGCTTGGCAAACACTTTTCTGTTGAAATACATCCCCAGCCCTCTTTATCCTTCAAGATGGAGCACTCTGTAGCATAAGCTGGTCTTGAACTTGCAAACTTCTGGAGTAGTTATGGTTAGAGGTCAGCATCACCAGACCTGGCTAGAGTGGATTCTCCTTTGACAGTGATCCCGAGCATCCTTCCTATTCCTTTATTCCGGGACAGGTAAATCTGGGATCCCTTGCTTTCGCAATCTTTGAGTATCTACCTCCAAAGCTGCCATGATCTGCAACTGTGCTAAGTATAGTTTTTTCCAAAGAAACTGTTTTCTTCCCTCTTTGCAGCATTAAACACTTAGCTATTTCTATCAAGTATTCACATTCCTTCTAAAGGGCAGAGAATACCATTGTTATAGATACAACCATCACTGCATCAAATTGTAAGCTTGAGAACTTTTGACTCTGAGTTATTTGAGCATGACTTTAACAAATTATTATAATAATTTGTGAACCGAGTTTACATACAGAGTATACTTTTGAAATTTTTTAAACTGTTCTTTCAAGTTCTAGCACACTTTCAATGCAAAATAACTACTGGCACATGTGATTCCATGAGGGGCTGTTACATTACTAGACAAGAGATCTGAAATTCAAATTATGTTTTTCTGGAATGTTCCTATAAGATACAGTTCCTTGTAAGTACTATGAAGCTTAGTGTATTTTATTCTTTAAATAAAAATTTTAGCAATGCAAATTACCATGTGAAGAGTCTTAGAGGTATATTTAAATATCATAATTTTGGAGACACTGGGAATATCTGGGAATACTGATTTAGTTTCCCTAAATCTCAGAGGGTAACATGCCAGGAATTGAAAACACTGAAAAATGTGTTTCATTATTTGTGTGTGCTTTCACTGTGTGTTATAATTCTAAATTATATCATTGTTTACAGATAAGCATACTTTGTGTTTGTCTAAAAGAATATATAAATACTCCACTTTCTTATACAAAAATAACAGGCTTCATAGAATTATTATGAGTACTCATAGAAATATTTGTATATTTCTATATTTATATTTGTAGATAGATAGATAGATAGATAGATAGATAGATAGATAGATAGATAGATAGATAGATAGATAGAGTTTTCTATCTCCAATATTTTCTAAAAATAAATGAATATCTAGCATGGCAGGCATGATCACATTATTATCCTGATTAACACTACTTCCACAAAGACCAGGGAACATGGAAGCTAGCCCTGGCCTTCTTACCCCTAGAGCACAGTAGGAGAATTCCAGGCAGATTGTAAAATAAAATGAAACTTGACAGTGGCATCTTAACTTGCTTTGTTCCCTATCAACCACTACCAGTGGCCATCATGACCTATGCTCTCATTAGAAAAGAAAGGCTTCTGAGAAAACATAACAAAATAAAATATCATGAGATAATTTTTTTAAAAAAAAAATCACATCAAAATTGGACAAGGCACCCCAATAGAAGGAAGAGAGTCCAAGAGAAGGTACAAGAATCAGAGACCCACTCCTTCACACATTCAAAAGTCTCATGAAATTTCTAAACTGAAAGATATAATATATATACACATATAATATATATACAGACGACCTGGTGGAGTCTCATGCAGGTTCTGTTTGCTGCTTCACTCTCTATGAGTTGATTTGAGCTTTGGTCAGTTAATTTAGAGGAAATTGTTCCCCTGATGTCCTCCAGTCTCTCTTACACTTTTTCTGCCTCCTCTTTCATTGCATGGGGGGTGGGGGGTGGGGTGGAATTCCTGACCTTTGAGTAGAGAGATTTGGTGGAGACTCCATTGTTTAGCCTACATTCATTCCATTCTTTAGCCTACAGGGTTTTTTGGTTTTTTTTTTTTGTTTTGTTTTTTTTTTTTTTTTTTTTATCTCCTGGAAGTAAACAGAAGCTTAAGGTGCCATTGGAGCTATTGATCTGAGACCCCTTCAGACCTAAAACCTTTTCTATTAGAAGCAAACTTTAGTGAGCACCAAGAAGTGAAAATGAAAAGGACCTGTCTAGGAGTTTTTATTTAGGGAGAAAGCTTTCTTTTCTGAAAAGCAGACTCACCAACAATAATAGTATATAAGATAGATGAAATGGAATCGTGTCTTATTTTTTCTAATAAGCCTTTAATTAACCACAGTATCTCTTGCTGTGATTTGCAAACTCTTGCCACATAGGCACCCAAGTACCATTCCACCTTTACTGTCAAAGCTAGATCAGGGATGGCTCAGTCACTAAAAATGCTTGCCTTGCAAGTATAAGGACATGAGTGGTATCCCCAGATCTAACATAAA
This sequence comes from Mus musculus, assembly GCF_000001635.26. Lineage (NCBI taxonomy): Eukaryota > Metazoa > Chordata > Mammalia > Rodentia > Muridae > Mus > Mus musculus. The sequence continues at coordinate 91,970,725 of NC_000078.6, read as the reverse complement.
AATGCCAAGCATGGTGTCTCACACTTGTAATTCCAGGACTAGAAAGGCAGAGAAAGATTCCTTGGGCTATCTTTCTAATGAGTCTAGACTAAATCGGTGAACTTTAAGTCAATGACAGACCCTGTCATAAAGTATGCTGATAGTGTTCCTGAGAATGGCACCTGAGGTTTTCCTCTGGCCTCCTTGGGCACACTACACACACATACACACATATACACAGGCACACATACACACACACACACACAACTTCAAAAGATAAGTACAACACAATACTGTGCTTCTGTGAGGGAGCCTGATGGTAACCATAGAAGCCAAGAAAGGAACAGAAGTTTAAGTGGCAGTAGGCTTGATAAAATATAGAAAACAGTCTTTTCACTCAGAAAAGCATGTGTTCAAATCCTCGCTCTTCCTCACATTAAATTATTAACCCCCCCCCACCTTCTTTTTCTCATTTGTAAATAGGGAAAAGATAACTATCAGTCATTGGGCATAGTGATTAAAGTCATGCAAAGACTTTAGAAAAAGGTTCATTAAGAGGTAGATAATAAAAAAAAATAAAATAAAGAGGTAGATAATAGTAACATTATTGCTACATATTTAATTAAATTTAATTAAATGTTATTTTAAAGTTAAGGACAGAGGCTACTGCACATATTAAACATATACCAGCTTAGAGATAATGAATGGGGAGAAGAAAACAATAAAGTATTGGGATGAGGGAGGGACAAGTGAGATGACCCAAGGAACCAACCTCTATGGAAGTTTGTTATTTGGGTACCTTGCCTTCCAAATTCTGGGATTATGGGATACAGCCATGTGTTATTCCAGCAACATCCCTTACCTCCCGACCTGTCTGTGACTGCTAATGCTACCTGGCTCTTTCTAACCAATTTCAGCCTAAGTTCTCAATAAGAAATGGTGTGAAAGAGAAAAACAATGACAAAAAAAAATGGTTTTCCATGCCCTTTTCTCCCATAAGATATGAAAGAAAAAAGAAAGTAGAAGAGAAGTCTATTGCAAAATACAAAAGTTTGCATAGAATGAGCACATCAAACAAGTCAGAAGTATCTTCAAGAGGCTCTCTGATCTTCCCAATTCCAGAGTCAGACATATCTTCCCAACAGTGCCAGCCTCATCCTTTAGACACAATGGTGAAGGTCATAGTGAACGGATTTGGCCATATTAGGTACCTGGTTACCAGACTGCATTCTTTTTTTTTTTAATTTTTTATTACGTATTTTCCTCAATTACATTTCCAATGCTATCCCAAAAGTCCCCCATACCCTCCCCCCCCCACTTCCCTACCCACCCATTCCCATTTTTTTGGCCCTGGTGTTCCCCTGTACTGGGGCATATAGAGTTTGTGTGTCCAATGGGCCTCTCTTTCCATCTGACAGTGACTATCACCATGAACAACCCTTTCATTGACCTCATCTAACATGGTCTACATGTTCCTGTGTTACTCTACCCATGGCAAGTTCAACAGCACAGTCAAGGCTGAGAATGGAAAGCTTGTCATCAACAGGAAGGCCATTATCATCTTCCAGGAGCTAGATCCCACTAATATCAAATGGGTGATGCTGATGCTGAGCATGTTGTGAAGTCTACTGGTGTCTTCAACCACCGTGGAGAAGGCCAGGGTTCACTTGAAGGGTGGGTCCAAAAGGGTTATCATCCCCATCCCTCCTTCTGATGCCCCAGGATTGTGATGGGTGTGAACCAGGAGAAGACAAGACAAATCAATCAAGATTGTCAGCAATGCTTCCTGTATCATCAACTGCTTAAGTTCCTAGCCAACATCATTCATGATCACTTCAGTATTATGAAAGGACTCATGATCACAGTCCATGCCATCACTGCCACTAAGAAAACTATAGATGACCCCTCTGGAAAGCCGTGACAGTATGGCCATGGGGCTGCACAGAACATCACCCCTGCATCCACTGGTGCTGCCAAGGCTGTGGATAAGATCATCTCAGAGCTGAACAGGAAACTCGCTGGCATGGGCTTTCATGTCCCTACCCACAATGTATCTGTCATGGATCTGACATGCCACTTGGAGAAACCTGCCAAGTATGATGACATTAAGAATGTAGTAAAGGAGGCATTTGAGGGCCCACTAAAGGGCATCCTTGCCTACACTGAGGAGCAGGTTGTCTCCCGTGACTTAAACAGTGATGTCCACTCCTCCACCTTTGTTGTTGGGGCTGGTATTGCTCTCAGTGACAACTTTGTAAAGCTCACTTCCTGGCATGATAATGAATATGGCTACAGCAACAACAGCTACAGTGATAGACTACATGGCCTACATGAGTTCCAAAGAGCAATAAGCCCTGGACTAGCCCACCCAGCAAGAACAAGAGAACAGAAAGAGGCCTTCAACTGCTAAGAAGTCTTTGACCCAACTCAGCCCCGACATTGAACATCTCTCTCACAGTTTCCATCCCAAACACCTAGAATAACAGGATGGGACTAGGAAGCCCTGTTCTCTTGAAGATCATCAATAATGTTCACTACACACACACACACACACACACACACACACACACACACACACACAGTATCTGCAAGGTGCCAGCACCTATTTGGTGAGTGGAGTTATGCATTGTGTTATTGCTACAGGAATAAAGCCAGGAACCAGGGTTGTTTTGCAATAAATTTTCACCTGCAAAATCATATTTATATACCCAGAAGGAAGAAAATACACTTTTAAGTATAAAGACAAAGAACCCTTGTAAATCCGTCCTTCCTTTGCTAGTGACATTGTTTTTCTTTGTTCTGAAGCCTCCCAGAATGACACTAGAAGAAATTTCCAAGTTAACTTTAACTATTATTCTTTTCTGCCAAACTCCTTTCTTTAAATCTGTATGCCTTGAAATAAACTTTCTTGTTAGGTATATTTCCACCCAAACTGAAAAGTCTAAAAGTTGTTTTATTCTTGAGCAGTTTTATTCTCTCCCAGTTGCTTCCTTATTATTCCTACTGAGAATTTTAGTGTTCTCTCTATTAAAACTCAATCTGCTGTTTTAGAGGCTAATGATTAACTTTAATATGTCTGTGCCTTTAATTGTCATCGAGATTCTGGAATTAAATCAAATGTAATGGAAAGAATAGAATTAGGACAACTGGGCTCTAATCCCAGTGCAACCAATAAAGTGTCCGACCTTGGGAAAGCTTTCAATTTCTCTGGGACTCCATCTATAAAACAAGAAGCTTGGGAGATACAGTCTTCTAGTATATGTGATTCTAAAACCCTGGGCTCCTAAAAACAAGGAGAGCTCAAATTTTAAGGTTAACTGATTGCTGGTAGTAATTTTCTTGTTACTTAATTTGGTGTTAACAGACAAGAGCTCAGAACCCTGTTTTCCTTTAACATACCACTGGCTTTTGAGAAAGTCAAGAGAGGGAAAGGGGCTCTTCTTTAGCAACGAGAAGCAAGCCTCAGAGATAACAGCCATGCAGGAGAGTGGCACAAGGACTACAGAATGACAAAATGAATGAACTATCTCCACATTCTCGTCTCCAGGAAAGAAAGCTGCAATAACAAGGGAAGATAGCAGCATGCAAAGTTGTAGTATAGGTAAATCTATGAAACACGCAGCTCAGGCTCAGGGAACACTGCAAAAGAGAGGCTAGAAAGATTGCAGGAGCCAAAGGATAAGAGACTTTGCTGTGAGACTGAGTCTCCTAGAAATATCAGAAGTTATCCCCATAAAGTCTCACCAACATGGCTACCCAAACTCAAGCTGAACAAGGAAGACACCAATAAATGTGCCCACAAGGCTTCAACCTTACACTGAGAACTACAGGCAAGTGAGTAAGCTGGACACAGGAGAGGTGGTCCTCCCCAGGGAAGAGCCTACCAACTGGTTGTTCAGTGGCAAATGGTCAGTCCTCAAAGTAAAATACAAGCAACATTATACAGACTCAGTAGGTGATATTTAGGAATGCAAATGTATACACAAATCCATATATGCCTGCAACACAAATGAGGGGAAAGGGAGCCATGAATTTTAAGGAGAGCAGGGAGGACATATGAAAGGTTTGAAGGGAGGAGAGAGGGGAGGGAAATGTTATAATTAAAATGCGATCTGAAAAAACAAACAAAAGTCACTCCGCAAAATTTTTAAAAGGAAAAGGAGGGCAGATGGAAATAATATTGAAGCCACCCAGAGCTGAGCCACACGGGAAGGCCCTTTGGGGTGGGTGCCATCAATCATTGGGATGCATTCGCCTCTTTCCTTCAACCTTGCCTTGCCTTCCTTTAAAAATGTACTGAATCATCTCTTCATCTGAGCTTTGTGGTGAAGCAAAAAAAAAAGTATTGCTCCCTCCAGTAAAGGCTTCTCCTATGAAAAGAGGAGAAAAAAAAAAAAGAAACTGAAGAGGAAATAAAAATTCTGTTTACGGAAAAGAAATGATGATGGGAGGATGGGAGATTTGTCTGAAATTGATTGTGGCCACTGCACCTGTGAAAAACTAAGAGTTTGCAGCCCTTCAGATCTAAGAGGGAAACACCTTGGGCTTCAAAGGAAGCTGTAAGCTGGAGGAAAGCCAAAGTATACAATGTGTTTGGGGTTGTCCCTTTCATGTGTGCCTTTGAGTGCCCTAATGGAGTCTATTTTAAAGTGTAGGAACAGGTACTGAGCTCTCTGGCTCAACAGTTGACAGCCTTTGGCAAGAGAAGTCTCTTCCCCTTTTGTTGCTAGATTTCTTTATGAAGGCAGAGGTAATGCTAAATAAAGGCCTAGGTCAGGAGTTGACCCATCTAAGGCCATTAGCAGGTAAGATACTCTCGGAGCCAATCAGAGGTGTTTTCTTTCCTATAAAATGAGATGATGCTCAAGATTGGTTGCCTGTGGGAGGCTGTAGCTGTCCCCAGTTGAGCACAGGCCTGGAACCACAGTGACCCTAAGGGAATGAAGGTATTCCGCCATGCCTCCCTGGGACCCTAGCTCCTGTCACAGCTACAGCCTCCTACAGTTGCCTACAAGCAGGAATGAATGATTCTATTCAAGGCTCATGTGTAAACGGAGAGTTATGTAAGGGTCTCATTACCCCTGAAAGTGAATAGGATTGACTCCAGTGCTCTGGGCATGGATTTCAAATAGCCAGTTCCTTTAGTTCCTCTTTGCCTTTTCCAGAGATGGGGGTGGTGAATTATTTTTGGAAATTACAGCATGTGGGAAAGCTCCATTTTCACTGTCATGTTACGTTGGAGTCCTGTGCTTATGTGATGAGCTGAGGTCGCAAGCCACCGTGTCTCTGGGGTCTATTGCCCTAATTTGCATGGTGGTAACTGATTTATGACTCATGTTTTTCCTTATTCATAAATCAACAAAGTAAAAAATCCTTAAACACAGATGGCACGTGTATGTGCATGTCAATGAATAAACACATCTTCCCTGCCAATATGAGAATATTGATTGCACTACAGTTGAGCAAACATAGTTGACCCCAGCATTCAGGACTCACTCTGCCCCTCCCTGAAATGAAGGAGGGGTAGGCTTCTCTCTCCCATCTGAAGAAGGAGCTTAGCCATGTGACTTCCTTTGTTCCTGAGAATGAGAGAAAATACCATATCTTACATCCTGAGCCCAGTCTTACATCCTATATCTTACATCCTATATCTTACAGTCTTACATCCTATATCTTACAGTCTTACATCCTATATCTTACAGTCTTACATCCTATATCTTACATCCTGAGCCCAGTCTTACATCCTATATCTTACATCCTATATCTTACAGTCTTACATCCTATATCTTACAGTCTTACATCCTATATCTTACAGTCTTACATCCTATATCTTACATCCTGAGCCCAGTCTTACATCCAATATCTTACATCCTATATCTTACAGTCTTACATCCTATATCTTACAGTCTTACATCCTATATCTTACAGTCTTACATCCTATATCTTACATCCTGAGCCCAGTCTTGAAATGTGCTTACCTAGGTTTCCCCTGTGTGCTTGGGCTCCTGACCTGCTTCTTTCGAAATCCTGGCCTGAGGTAGCCACTGCTCCCTCACCCAGGCCACAGCATGAAAATCCCCCAGAACAAATTTGAACATCTATAGCCTAGAGCACAGCTGCTGTAGCCAACTGCACTGACCTGTGAAGAAAATAGCAATGGTTTGTGATTTCAAGCCACGGAGACTTGTGGGGCAGGGCACAGAGGAGGTTTGATGGTTGTTAAAAAAAAAAAAAAAAAAAAAAAAAAAAAAAAAACTTCAGCAAAAAACTGACTTGAACAAAGAATTCTTCTGGAAAAAATACATATAGCAACAACAGAAACAACTTCAGATTGAGTGTTACACATCCATGTTTTTAGATTTCTTTTTAAATGCTTCATTGCCACATATTTGTCGTACCTAATGATGAATTTCATTATGGCATATTCATGTGCACACACATTTCAATCTTACGCAGGCTTCCTGTGACTTCTTGATGCCCAACTGCTGCCCACCTACTTCCCCCATTTTTGCTTGTCACTTTCCTTGGCTTTGTCACTCATTAGTCATTTCAACCCTTAAAATGGCCCTGGATCTTCCATAGGACTTGCATTGAGCTTCCTCCAGTCTTAGACTTTGCATCTCCAACATATCTACTCAGCCCTCCCAATTCTAAAGTCTCCGTATGTTACAGGGGATGGGTCTGATTTCTAGGCCAGGCATCCAGCAAAAAGAATGGTCCTCTCCTGCAACAGAAGCATCCTCATGAAGGACAGCATGATGTTTGCCTGACAATACTGCTCCTCTGTATCACACACTCTCATGCAAGAGAGTCAAGTAACATGATGTTATAATAAGAGCCGGAAAAAAAGTTTCAAGCAATCCCTGACTCAAAGTTAATTTATAATCTTCTATTCTCTCTCTCTCTCTCTCTCTCTCTCTCTCTCTCTCTAAAAGCAACTCCCTTCCTATGGCTGTGAGGAAAGTTCTCTCCTGTTTTTCCTTAAAAGCTCTAATTCCATTAAGCAATGAGTACTTGGCCATCAATAATTAAGACCTATCCCTGGGAAACACTCCCACACACAAAAAAGCTAACAGCACTACTGAATAATAAAGCAGGAAAAGAGTTTTCCAAACCACAATGATTTTCTTTTTATATTTTCACAGTCCTCCAAGGAAAGACAAGCAGCCACTTTAGCAAGATCCCACAATTCCACGTCCCTAGGTAGTGTGATTACCACAAAGTCCTCTCGTAGCTTTGCCCAGCGTCAGCCAAGTACAAATAATAAATAGGCTTTGAAATATATTGGCATAATGGCCTTTGGAATGTAAAAGCCACTTGAATTTGATTCTAAGCAAGAAGAATGTGTGTTCTTGACTCTCTTATCAGAGGGCAGGCCGACTCTGATCCAGCCACATCCCCACCGCCCACTGTAGTCTGCAAGCCCAGAAGACAGAAACCAGGAGAGGAAGTAAACTGTTGACCTCTGTTATGCACAATGAATTCCAGAAGTGTGGACAGTGAAAACCTATTTGGCTTTAATCTGTGAGACTTCTTAGCCCCTGACTTTTAAAAACATCAAAGAGCTTTGTAAATTGAAGGCTGGAGAGATGGCTCAGAGGACCCCAACTCCTCACAGGTGTTCTTCACCTCTCCTTCCACCCAACCCTACACTCTTTTTCTCTCTTTAGATGAGAGAGAGAGAGAGACCCAAGAAATATACACACATAAGCAAACACCACAAAGTTGGAAGCTATAATATACAAGCAAAAGAAAAGTAAGACCAAAAAAAAAATGCTCAAAAAAAAATATGAGACAAAAACTCTACAGAAAATATCTCTGAATTTGGTGTGTGTTGGCCATCTACTACGAGGCATAGATGGGGCTTACCCTTAAGTGTGGTTATGCCCAGTGAGACTCCATCTGAGAAAACTGCTTTTTCCTTTGCAAACAGATGTCAATTGGAGATAGCTTAGAGTGATTTTTCTTTTTAAGTGAGGGACATTGTATTATTAACTTTTGCATCAATTTGACCACATTACCTGAGAGGAACAAGTTATGTGAGGAAAGACTTATATTAGTTCGCAGTTTCGGAGAGTCTCAGTCCATCATGGCAGAAATCTGTAGTATTATTATGAACCATATTTTGGACAGTCATGCAGGTTTCTTTCTGGAATGTGACAGAGACTGACTCTGCTGGCTAAAGCAGTCCCCATCACTTAGAAAGAAAAGGCTATCCAGTTCCTTTAAGGATGAACAAAAGCTAGCCAAAAACAGAGTCAACAAGTATAGAGTACCTGGCAGTGTGAGGGTGTCAACACTGCCTGGCGACCCTGAGTGAGGATGTTCTTACTGTCACTTTTCAGTATGTTTTTGTCCCAAAGAAAAGGTAGTAAAAATAAAATCAATAACTAGGGGTTGTACTTTTATGAACCTATATTGTAATTGATTGACAAAATCGTCATGTAGCCAACTTCACTTTCTGCCTCAATAGGTGGGTCACTCTCCCTGAGAAAGCCAGGCCTTCACACAGACACACTGTCAAGGGAATTCAGATGCTGGCCATTCAGAACAGCCTCTAAATTTGTCTGAGAAAAAAAAAAAAAAAAGAAAAGGAATATGGAACTACAGCACCAAAACAGATAAAGTAAGTTTTTCCAGTTCAAAAATGTCATTACTATATATCTTACCAATTAGATATTCAACTACATCATTGCTTTCCACTTATTTTTTTATGGGGTTGGAAGGTCTCACATAGTCCAAGCTGGCTTGGAATTACCTATGTAACTGAAAATAACCTTCACCTCCTGAGCCTCCTGCCTCAGCCTCCCAAATATTGAGATTACAGGTACACACGGTCTTAGTTTCATTCCTATTGCTTTCATAAACACCATGATCAAAAGCAAGTTAGGAAACAAAGAGTTTATTTCAGCTTATACTGGTAGTCCATTGTGAAGAGAAATCAAGGCAGAAACTCAAGGCAGGAACCTGAAGACAGAAACTGAAGCAGATGCCACAGAGGAAAATTCTGACTGGCCTGTTCCTAATGGCTTGCTCAACCTGCTTTCTCTTTTATACCCAGACCTCCCTGCCCAGGGATGGCACCACTCAAAGTAGAAGGGACTTTCCCAAATCAATCAGTAATTAAGGAAAATGCCCCCATTGGCTTACATGCAAGCCAATCTAATAGGGGCATTTTCTGAATTGAAATTTCCTCTACCCAGATGACCCCAGCTTGTCAATTTAACAAAAGATACATGGGCACAAGCACCATGTCCCGCCCTTCCCCTCTGATAGCAGAGAATGGACTTAGTTAAGTAAGACTGAGTTCCTCCTTTGAGTTTTTCTCATTTCCATCAATAAGCAAGTATCATTCTCTAATCCTACACTTTTAGCCTTCTCTTTCATCCCCAGGCCCCTCACTGTTTGAACTCACAAGTATTGTCTTGGCTTCCTTCCTGTCTCTGTTATAGAATACACTAACCAGAGCAACCTAAGGAGAAAGGGTTTGTTTCAGTTCATAGTTTATGGAGATTTCTCAGTAACAGAAGCTTGATGCCATGCCATAACTATACTAAGACAATAGAGAGGGAGAAATTCAAGCTTGCTTCGGTTCATTTCTTCTCCATTGTATACAGTCCAGGGTCCTCTGCTCAAAGAATAGTCCCACCATAGCAAGATGGGGGGTTTCCCACATCAAATAACATAATAAAGATAATTCCTCACATGCGTGACCGGAAACCAATCTCTTAGGCTGCTGAATTAACAGTTGACATTAACCATCACAAGTGCTAAGCCTTGGGTCATGCAGAGATGTTTTTAGAATGCATCAGAGATCTATGTGGCTGACTGAAGCAGTACCCACATTTTTTTTTAGACTGCGTGTTTCTTTCTCAGCTTCCCCACTGCCCAGCTCCTGTGGTAAAAATCAGGCACTCCAAACACTCATTATTAAATATACTACTGAATCCCTGCATTTCTATTCAAGCAGTTGGCCGTAATACCCAGCTCTAGCTAGCACGATGTAAACCTGAGTCCGCTGGGCCTTCTGTATCTGGTTAAAGGAAAGATTCAACTGGTGCCAACCTCTGCCCCCTGCACTCTGCCTTGCCAGAAACCACAACCTAAGAAAAGGCCAAGAGACTGACAAACAGCCTCGGCAGCCTCAATCATTGAACAAACGTTAAAAGCTAGTTAACTCCAGCTTTCTCACTTTATGGAGGGGAGGAGGGGCGGGCGGGAAAATGCAATAGCTCACACGACTATTGGTTCTATTTGCTGCTATTGTGGTGAAAGGATGCTTAACTGATAGATTTCTGGACTCATTGGGAGAGCTCAAGTCTAAGTAGCCAATACTAATGCCCAAAAGCACACTATGGAACTAGTCAAGTGAGGGCCATCAAGCTACTAGATGCTAAAGCCATTTTTATGCCAGAAATAACTTCTTGTTTTTCTTTGTTTTTCTTTTTTTATTAGATATTTTCTTTATTTACATTTCAAATGCTATCCTGAAAGTTCCCTATACCCTCCCCCTGCCCTGCTTCCCTACCCACTCACTCCCACTTCTTACTACAACTAATACCACACTATCAGCCCTGACACTACTTAGTGAAATCTGTAACTTTGTAGCCCCACAGAACATTACTAGACTCATACTCTACAGTAGTTGGTGAAATTTGGATCCCATACATATCTACTATAAGTGAAGCTTACATTATATGGCATTTTCATCTTTTATGTATTTATAAGATGGGATTTACCCATGCTTCAAAAAGGGCTGCTGTGTTATCCAAATGGGTTGCAATTCATCTTATCAGTCTGGATAAAGGGCCCTAGACCATTCTCTGTTCACTGATCACCAGCCCCTGTATTTTGTACATGATCACTGGGAATGGCTCTGAAATCTTACATTCTAATTCAGATCCCTGCTCCGGCAGGTCCTTCCATATATTGCTTCCACTTCCTGTTCTTATAAATGGATTTGGAAAATAATGGATACTCTGTAGCCTGATAAAAGTGTAAAATTGACAGAATTTCATCACTGGGTTGGAATAACACAAGAACAAGAGTCCAAGAATGATACCCAAGTTGTGGGGTGTGGAATTAAACACGAGGGAAAGATTCAGAAAGCATCATCCTGTCAAGTTTACAAATATGCTGAGACATATGGCGTCATTTCCCAAAGAACTGAAAGTGTGGATGTAGAAGACAGAGAAAGACAGACTGGAAGGATGGATTTGGGAGTCATCAGCTTACAGGTGATCATTGAAATCATGACTTCGTCTCATCTACCTGCATCTCCTACCTCAGTGAAGGGCATTCAAGAAGGGAAGCTTGGCATTCTACATTGAGGGTGATCTCTTTCCTACGAAAAAGTATATCTGGCTACCAGGAACCAATTACATCGGTCGCTAAGAGCTGCCTCCTGATTCATATTCAACTTTACTTCAGCTACTTCATGCGGCTCTCACCATCTTCACTGGGAAGTCCCCCACCTATCTCTCATCACACACAAACACACACTGAGAGAAAAAGAGACAGAAAGACAGACACAGGGAGAAACAGACAGCAACAGAGACAAAAAGAAATTGTGCTGGGCTGGTGAGATGGCTCAGTGGGTAAGAGCAACCGACTGCTCTTCCGAAGGTCCAGGGTTCAAATCCCAGCAACCACATGGTGGCTCACAACCATCCGTAACAAGATCTGACTCCCTCTTCTGGTGTGTCTGAAGACAGCTACAGTGTACTTACATATAATAATAAATAAATCTTTAAAAAAAAAAAAAAGAAATTGTGCTAATCCTTGGAGTGAAAACTGTCTGCACATCTCTTATTACAAAAAAAGGTGAAGTCTCCTTCTCAATTAGATGCATAAGAGCTGATCTCTCTGTGAGTCTTCAGCTATCTAATAGTCTGGTTTGCCCAATATAGGTTCAGCTTAATGGAGACTCTACCCATTTTAGTCTTTATTTTATCTTGCATAGTTTTTCTTGCAAATAATGTTTCGACCTACATACAACACAATGTATATCAGAAAGGGAATTCCCTTCTCAAATCTAGCTTAGGAATATGGTTGCCTCAATTTACAAAGTGTCTATTTGTATTTATAGACAATGCAATTTTAAAAATAGTAGTATATTTCTTTTAGATGCATAACAGTGTTTTTGAAAATTCACTTAGGAGGCATACTGGTCCTCACAATGAGTTTTCACATGATAGATACCTTGGGTCCCTCTTGTTTATTACCCATCTGCTTCACCATTCTTGTTGGTTCAGATCTTCCTCAGCTCAGCAAGTGTTCTACAGTATTTATATATAAGTGCAGAGGTCTTTAAGAAGCCTTTCTCCAAAGATCAGGATCCAGTAGTCAGCCTAAACCAATTCATCCTCAGGGAGACTGTGAGAGGTAAAAGGCTAAGCACTTGAACTAGAGGCTATGAAGGGGGAAAAAACGAAAAGGTTAAGTCTCTTGAATCAAAGACCTTGGTCTCTTATCAGCTGAGGCAGCTTGCTTTGATGATGCTGCACAGAAAACGTCAAGCCCAGAGTTATTTTTTGCACTCCATTGAAACTCCTCACTCCCTTGCAAGATAAAACTAATGCACCAACTAATGATTGAGCTTGGTGCCTGCTATGAAAACGTGAGACTGTGTCTATCATCAAGAATCGGGTTCAGAATTGTTACAATTAAAGGGTAAAATCCTCTTAGGACTTACTACAGAATAAGCTAAAGACCGAATCCTGACAAAACAGATTCTATTGTCACTTTCATTTACACATGGGGAAACCGAGGCTAGATTTAATAACTTCACTAAGACCCAAGTATGGAAAGTGATAGCATTTACAAGCTGTTTCAAAGGACAAATTAAAAGTTTAAGGAAGTCAAAACCTGCTCAGTTGGTAGCAAATATCTTCAAATGAATAAAGGAATGAGTGGAAGGCCTAAAGAATAAAAATGACTATGGTGAGAGAAGAAAGAAGCCACTTCAGTATCCTCATCAGCATGAGATGCTATTCAAGGTGACCCTGAGCTTCTGGGACTAGGAATTCAGACACCGGTCACAGCATTATACTCAACACGGCGTGCATGCTTCATGCCGCACCTAAGGTGAGGAATCTAAACAGAACTTTTTCTCCCCCAGAGACCAAAAACACTCTAGTCTCTAAGCAGCACTTAGCCTGTGGCTATGAGCGTGAGAATGTAGAATGCAGACTCTCCAATGTGTTGCTTTAAACTGGCCATTGTAGTAAACTGGGTTAAGTTGAATTGAGAGATTGACTCATTCATCCTATAAGTATTCACTTTCTACCCTATGCCAGGACCTAAACTAGACACAGAGAACACATAAGGGGAAAAAATTCGAATTGCTTATGAAGAGCTAAAGACAGGATTAGGTTAGCACCTAAAAATGGAGTTGAGATGGCTCAGTGGATAACGTGCTTGCTGGGCAATTATGAGAGTTGGGATTCATGGGTCCATGTAAAATCTAAGAGTAGCAACACACATCCACAATCCCAGTGCTGGAGGTGGGGCCTGGGGACTGGGTTCCCTGCCAGTCTAGCCAATTAGTGAGAGACCCTGTCTCAAAAATAAATAAATAAATAAATAAATAAATAAATAAATAAATAAATAAATAAATAAAGGGAGTCAGACCAGCCACATGGTTCTGTGGTTAAGAGAGCTTGCTGCTCTTGTAGAGGAGCAGAGTTTATTTCTGATCACTCACAACCTGCTCACAACTGCCTGTAACTCTAGCTCCAGGTAACCCAACAGGCTCTTCCAGCCTCCATATTTGCCTTCACACACACACACATGCAAGTGTGCATGTATGTGCATGTGCATACCCCGCAAATTAAAAACCAGGAAAAATCTATAGTTACATATATTTCCTCGCATGTTTACAAGCATAGTTTTATTTCAGTTTGTTCATATTCGTGGGTGATTTTGAAACTCAACCAGACCTTTAACTCACTAGCTAGTAGAGAAAACAATAGAGAGAAGGAAGAGAGATGAAGAGTGAATGCCTATCAGGGTCTTTGAAAGAAATACTCACGTCCCTCTGAGAAGCAGACTGAGAAATACCACCATCAGCAGAACACCAGAGAATACACATCTAGATAAAGCCAAGAGGCAATTTCACCCCAGATGTTCAGCACATCAGTTGCTTCCATCTCTGTCCCTTCCCCCACCCCTCAAATAAGAAAACTCCTGGGACCAGAAAAGTATGATAAGACCTCATGAGTGATTTCCAGGAACTTCAATGTTCTCGGCACATCTGTAAAAGCAGTTCCTGCATATCTAATTAGCATCAGTGAACTTCCCTGACAAAACCCAAAAACGCTACTCAGTCTTAAAATACAAGTACTCTGAACTATGCAGAGGACTGTCTGTCATATTATATTCCAGTTATGCTTTCTTACAGAAGAGCTGGTGGGTTCAGTTCCCAGCACCTATGTAGCTGTTGATAACAGTCTACAGCTCTAATTCCAGGGGTCCTATTGGCCCCTGAAGGCATCCACAGGCACTTCACACAATGGTTCACATATGTTCATAGGTAAATATTCATGCTCATAAAGAGTGAGTGTTTTGTTTCTCTATAAAGTGTTATACTGGGCTCTCATAACAAGGAAAGATGGAGACAAAAACTAGAGTTGACAACAAAACTCTGCTTGGTGTTAAGAGGTTTTGTTTTTCTTTACAGGTCTGGTGTGTGTGTGTGTGTGTGTGTGTGTGTGTGTGTGTGTTGCTTTTCTTTACATTTTCTACTGCCTTTGTGTAGGGCATATAATGCCAGACATCTGAGCTTCTCCAGCTGTTATGCACTTACCAGAAGTGACTTTTGTATGCATGCAATAGTTATTGTTATTGTTCATTGTTTAAAGACTTCTTTAAATGAAAGCAAAATGTACCTATCTCACCTCAGGAAAAGTGGAGCTTATTAGAAAAGAAATGAAATCTGACTTAATTGAGGAGTCAAGATGGCTCGAGGAAGTCAACTTACTCTAAAGTAAATACCAGTTTGTTTGTTTTTTACAGATAAATATTGGCATGTTTAGCAGCTTATAAGAGGTCATAGAATAGCATTCAGTCTTTGGATAATTTTCACATCATATCTTATACATTCTCATGGTGCTAGGCTGGGCCACTAACCACTGCTGCAAAGACAGTCTCTCTCCTCCACTGAGGAATGGCTCATTCATGTTCACTTTAAAGAAAGCCATGACACCTTTTACTATGGGGCCCCAAGAAGGTGACAGCCATGGCTTTAAGCCCATTTGGAGAAACATAGCACATTGGAGAAGCATTGTAATTCTCTAATGCCAATAAGCATTTTCTTGGGAGAACAGATGGCAAATATTCCAAACTTTGCCGACTGTATAGCCCAAACTGAAATCATTCAACTACTGAGCTAGTATACATTGTAGCCCCGAAGGAGCCACAAACAATATAGAAAATGAGTGTGGCCAAATTAGACCAATTCACCAGACTTTGTCCACCATGGTATATGAAGAATGGATATAACATTAGAGAATTTACTTTTCTATATATGTAAACTTTCCATTGACATTAAACTAGTAAAGGTTATAGTTTATTTCTAAGTAACTAAATTTCCTAATGAGGGTATACATTTATATTGACCCATCTTTTCATAATGTTTTAATTATCTTTATTTTTTGCATATAAGTGGTTTGCCTGTATATTCTATATATGCAGCATGTGTGCACAGTGCCTGCATCAGAAAACCTGGAGCTAGAGTTACAAACTGTTGTGTAATACATGCAGGTGTCAGGACCAGAATCTAAGACCTCCGTAGGAACAGCAAGTGCTATTAACTGCTTAGTAATCTCTTCAGTCCCAAGGCCCACCTTTCTTGAAAATCACATTCAAAACATAACTGTTTTCTTCACATGCCTCACAATTATCATTAAAGAAATTGTTTACAATTTAACTCACATCCTCTGAGAATTTGGGGCTGGAAGGCCATTGAACCCACACTCAGGAACTTGAACTATGACAATTCCACAGCATTATGATAAAGTTATGTCAATGTATGTTCACAGCCCATCAAATAAGAATATAGCTATATAATCCACTTTGGATGATATGCGAAATGCCAAGTGGTTTGCTTAAACACCAGAAGTTTTGTTCTTTCTTGTAGTTTTAGAATCCTGTGAGTCCACTGGCACCATGGTCAAGTTCTGAAGAGGAGCTAGTATTTGCCTTGCAAAATGCCCAACCTCTTGCACCCTCACACAGAAGACAGGGAAGGGAAAGAAGCTTCCACTTATCCAATCACAGCCCTGTCTGATAAAGGCCCTGCTGCCATGATCCCATTTACCCCTCATCACTTCACTAAGGACCAAATCTCCAACTTACCCCTCATCACTTCACTAAGGACCAAATCTCCAACTACAGTCACACTGGGAGCATCAGCATATGAATGGGGTCACACATTAGTCTCAAGCACAAGCTTTCACCCAGAAGGGACCCATGCTCACATTTCTTTGTACAAAGGAAATTGTACAGTCATGTTTAAAGCCAAACAAGGACAGAACTTGTTTTTCATATTATTAGAAGGAAAAGAAAAGTATCAATACTGCAATAATATCTACACCTAAACCCGAGAGGATTTTAAGCAGATTTGCAACGTGATCCTATATGCATCATGGAAAGATCCCTCTTAAACTATCCTGGAGAATGGGGTAGATCCTTACAATTAAAAGGTTGGGTTTGGAGCTGTCTACAGGGTTCAGCTGATAAAAGTGCTTGCCACTAAGCTTGACCATCTAAGCACCAAAGTTTGCTCTCCAGAATCCACATGGTAGAAGAAGAAAAGAGATTCCTACAAGTAGTTCTGTAACCTCCACACATGAGTGAGCACGTACGGACGCATATGTATGCATGCCCATGTGTGTGCATGCACACATGATAACTAAATTTCTAAAGGCTAGCTTGAAATTCTTCATATATTCTAGAGGAAGAAAAGCCTCAAAATAGGGCTATGATGGTAGAAATGGAAGAAATCAGTGCTTAGAGACTTTCATAGAGAGTGCCAACTTTACTTCCTTCTGTAGATGAAGGTTCAAGAAATACACATACGACAAGGTCAGACAAAAGTATCAGAAATGTGTATCAGTAACAACTATAGGTTCCATATCACCATAGCTTGGTTCTTTAAATTGAAAACACATTTGCCTGTTTAGAAATGTAATAAACAACTTTTAAACTGAAAACATGCTCAACTAACTGTCTAGAAATAAAAATTTTTGTATAACACAGAGTACAAGGAAATGGTTTGCATTACTCTCCAACTGTTATCATGACTATCGCTTGCATAGTGATCTTCAAACAGGAAACTGTTCTTTTAGGTCAACAGATACAACTGCTTATGCATTCTTCTCATTTTCCCATATTTTTCAAAATCTCACTCCACCAGAAAAGAAATAAAAAGATGGAAGAAGATACACTGTTATCAGAACATAGAACTCATAAAAGCGAGTCCTCAGGAATTATAAACTCAAGATGTAGCCAGGATACTCTAAAAGTATCTTGAAAATTAAACTGAACCTTCCTTACATGTGAAAAATAGGTATAGCCTAAACACAACCAAGGAAAGAATGTTTTAATGGAGTGGAAATTACTTGCATGGCTTTTTTTAAGAACAACTAAAGACTTGGAATGTTAGTCTATTGCTAGCTTTGCCCTAGACCAAACATTGTGCTCTCTGGTTTATTTGGTTATATGATCTTTGCCATAAATTAATATTTGTCATTAATGTTTATATAGTAATCTCATCTGAATTTAGTTAGGGTAGTTCTAACAAATAAGTCTTTCTTCTTGTAATGAAAATTCTGCTTCCAGCTTATTTGGGCACCTTGATTTGGATTCCCATAAGCAGAGCCTGAGGAAATAATGTGACATAAGCCATTAATTTCAGGGATAATCTCAGAAACAAAACAGAGATGGGAGATAGGACATAAGAATGGATAGGAAATGCAGCACAGCAAAGAGCGTTTCTCTAAAATATACTTAGGACTTATAAGACTTGAGCGATTGGGTCTTTTAGAGTTGCCTACCTGAAGGACAGGAAGCTCTTAGCCATTGATCTTGGCCCTTTGCTATTTGGTGTCCTCAAGGGGTTCTCTCTAACTATGTATTTCTCTCTATCTCCATATTTCTCCTGTCCTTGGGCAGCTCAATGTTCCAGGAATGCATCCTTGACCAAAAACAGAAACACATGGCTTATACTTGAGGCCAAGCATTCTTAGCCTAGTAGCCCAAGAGTAGCTTGGCTACATAGAGCTACTTAGGGCAGCAAGAGCTGAAAGTAAAAGTAGTCTAATGGGGTTGTGACACAAGACCAGAGGTATTGGCCCATGAGTCTCAGTGACTATGTAGCCAGCAGGCATGAAGATGAAGACATTTTTGTCTTGGTTCTCAAAATGTTGCATCTAGTCTTTCATTTGGAGCTTACCTTTTCCATCCTCAACATTGGCACCGGGATTATGAACGTGTCTAGCTGACAGAAGGAAGTCCTATCAAAGAAGCTTGGTAACACCAAATGTCTGGACCTAATTAGGATAAAGCAATTCCTAAAACCACTTTCTCTTAGTGTTGGGAAAAAATTACAGGTTACAGGATGAAAGCAAGGCAGGGAGTCAGGGAGGCATGAGGGACCTGCAGGTGTGGGCAAGAGGAAGCTTGATCGTCAGATGCATGATAAGAACACGAGGAAGGTTGGCCCTCCCTCCCTCCTTATATCCCACCAGTGAGTTTAGTCTGTGCTTCTTCCCATGGGCCTGAAAGGAGAGCAATTCAGAATTCTAATTCCACCATCACTGCCTGGTCCTCATGTGACCTTGAGCAAGGTGTTCAATTTCTCTAAACCTCTAAGCTCTCATCAATAAGAGATAATAATTTCTAATCACCAGGACTCTCATGAAAATTAAAAGAAAAGAAGAAGTAATGCACTTTGAACAGGACCAGGAAAACTGTATGTCCTTGATCAATGGCTGGAAGGGCTGTTTTGACATTGAAAAGCACAAGCTGTAAGACACCCAGGAGATGTTCGGCACGAAGTTGAGAGCTTGCCCAAAAAGTTGCCATGGAAGGTAGTGATCCCTATTCTGAAATAAGACGTAAAAGGTGATCAAGCATGAAGGGTGTTTTTCTCTAGAAAATTCACATTGAACGAGATGAACTACTTCCCTGGCAAAGCCATGTTTAAGGTTGAAGATGAAATGCTGGAGTGCACACCTCTTGTCCTGCCATGTTAAGATCAGCTTTGACCTTCGCACACACCCATCAGGACACCGTCCTATGCCATGAAAGCAAGAATCATTTCTGTGCATGACACTATTAGACAGGCCTTCCCTGACACTGAATAACTTTGCTCCATTCTAAGCAAATACCTAATAAGGAAGATTTGTTGTGAGAAACAAGAGGCTCCTTATATGAAATCACAGATGATGGAATCATAATGAAGTCTAGCCAATGTGAGGGATTTTTGCATGTCATACCCTCATCTTTTAAACCCAACATGTCGGGTTGACAAGGCTCTATGTCAATATTGTCCCTTTCCTACTGGCTCTGCACAGGAAGATTGACTACTCTTTCCCAGCCAGCAAACATTTCAAATGATAGCCTCCAAACTGTTAAAAGGTTTTTTAATATATATATATTTGATTTCACTTGACTGAGAAATTATGTGAGCTCATTAGAGGATTCTGATCTCAATTAACTTCTCTGGTGGCATTCCAGTGGAATAGACATCCCATACCTATAAAATGGACACATTATGATGAACCAGACAGGAACCCACCAAGATTGTTATGCTGACTATAGTTGATTATACCTAGTCTCCTTTGCTTCTATAAGACAGAGAGGTTAGGAAAATGCTTTTAATCCTATATGGGGGCAAGAGAGATCAGCCCAGTTGGACTAGATGTAAGCTATACAATGAAATTTGGACCCCATTCCTTGGCAGCTCACTAAGCTCCCATACCATATGTCTGAATCGTGAACTTCTTTCCCCTTGTACATATAATCAGCATCTGTGATGGTTTGTATATGCTTGGCCCAGGGAGTGGCACTATTAGAAGGTGTGGCCCTGTAGGAGTAGGTGTGGTCTTGTTGGAGTATGTGTGTCTCTGTGGGTATGAGCTTAAGATCCTCATCCTAACTGCCTGGAATTTAGTGTTCCGCTAACAGCCTTCAGATGAAGATGTAGAACTCTCAGCTCCTCCTGCATCATGCCTGCCTGGATGCTGCCATGCTCCCACCTTGATGATAATGGGCTGATCCTCTGAGCCTGTAAGATAGCCCCAACTAAATGTTGCCCTTATAAGAGTTGCTTTGGTCATGGTGTCTGTTCACAGCAATAAAACTCTAACTAAGACAGCATCTAAGGTAATTAACCCACTTTATCAACATTGCCTAACTTCCCTTCCTTTCCCATGCCCACTTACCTCAGAATCTTTTGCTGTCTGTTAGCCCTGCTGTTTTCTCCTAGTCGGTTCTCTCATTCATGAGGCATGATCTCAACCCAACTGTACACTTAAGATTTTTCAAAACCTATTTTAATAAGGGTTCCCAAATGCTTCAACCTCCCTGCTAGGCCACCTTCCAAAGGTAGGAGAGAAAAGATAGTAAATAGGGCAAGGGGATGTGGAACTGTTTAGAAGTAGTTCTTTGGGGGGTGATTCCAATCTATTTGTCAGGATACCACGAATCCAGTTCAGTAGTGTCAGGATACCAACAATCCAGTTCAAATGTGTCACCAAACACAAATCAGCAACAGTGGCAAGGTCCAGCAGAAACCTTCAGGCCTCAGCAGAATCTGCACGAGTCACCCAGAGCAAAGATTTGAAACCAACAAAGAGTTGCGTCCTATTTATACTCTGTCCAGATATCTCGTATCTTCCCATGGGTCTTGCTTCACCAAAACCTCACTTGAGTCTGTATCACATAACACAAACAGAAACTTCCACTTCACCTGACCCTCCAAACTTTACTCCCCATGGTCACCGGAGCACCCTTTCTAAAACTCAAGTTTTCTCTTACTCTTGTTTCTTTCAAAGAAATTTGGTGGTGGTTCATTCCTTAAAGGACAAAGACTAAATATAATCTGACAAACAATACTCTGATCTCACTGTGATGCCTACACAACCTTCCCAGAAGAGCAAGACAGTGGACTGCTTGCAATTCATATGTCTCCTCCTCTGACCTGAAATGTGTTTCCTCCCAAACCCCATTGTTTATCTATAATTTACTCATCACTCACCACTCCTCAGGCATCTTCAAGCAAGGACATTGTGTCATTTTCCCCACGGATAGCATTCCATTTGCCATGGGGCTACCCTGGAGTACAAGTACTGTTAATTGAGAAGAATCACTGAGTGAGTGAAAAAAATAAACAGATGAAATATCTTATGGTACCAAAACTATATGTTAACCCAGCCCTTTCTTTCTCTTTATTACTAGCACTCATTAATAAAATGCTATTAACTGGGTCAATACCATAATCACAGTTTCCAGTTTCTAGAATCAGACATTCAAGTTCAAACTCTGCCTCTTTTCACTTGCTAACACTAAAGCCCTGGATAATTTTCAAAAGTCTATGTGCTAGGGATCCTTCATATATGAAAGAGTGACGATGGTGACAGTCTCTCCCTCACGGGGTCATGATGGGGTTAAACAAATTCATCAGTTGCGTTGGCCACATGGAGCATTATAAGTAGCACTTGGAAATCTTGAGAGTAAGTAATAATATGTTAAAAGGAATTTTTTTGAGTGTACTCAAAACTGGCAACAAGAGTCCAAAGCTGTGGGCAAAGCAGCTGTACAAACCCCACAGGTTTTTTTTTTTTTAAAGAGATCTGCCAACACCTGGGGCACAGGAACTCCCTCAGAGATCATAAGCCTAACTCACATTCCTCTGCCTTCCACCACCGCCATAAATCTCTCTTCCTTCACAGTCCATAAATGATAGTGCTTGAGGGGGGTAGGCTGAGAAGGCTCAGAGTCACCGCGATGGTCCTAGCTTCGCCATGGTTTTCAGAGTCTTTGACAGGATGTTAGGACCCCACATCCAAGAAAATAAACAGCTTCTAGAGAATACCAAGATGGTACAGAATGACCACCAAGGTACAGGAAGTCCCTGACGGGTGTCAGAGTCACGGATCGGGCTTTCTGCAGTTATCATCCTTAGCTACCAGAAAATTTTGATCTAGACCTTTAGTGAGAGGTGATATTCATAAAGTGATTACTGCCTGCTTAAATCTGAAAAGTTTTCCAGCAAAGCTCATTCCATCAAGGTGACAAGGGCTTGATGACAGGAAGCCTGAGAGGAGAAGAATGGAAACCCCTCATCCGAGGAGCATGCTGCAGCAAAGATCTCAGCATCTCCCACCTATGGAGGAGCACAGAGAAAAGGCAGAAACCTTGAGGCAACCAAGTTAGAGGCTACTTTCCTAGAAGGGAGATTAAGAGATGGTCCAATCTCAGGCATCGAGAAGGAGGGTTGCCCTCCCTAGACAAACATACAGATGGAGAGGATCTCGCACTTCACTAACCATGA
Organism: Mus musculus; assembly: GCF_000001635.26. Lineage (NCBI taxonomy): Eukaryota > Metazoa > Chordata > Mammalia > Rodentia > Muridae > Mus > Mus musculus. The sequence continues at coordinate 91,948,188 of NC_000078.6, read as the reverse complement.
GAGTCACTGAAGCAAGGCAGATCCACTCTAGGCCCCCTGCTTGACATCCAGGTTGTTATTATGAGATGACCAGAAGCCACCAGACTCCAAAAGGGCTCTGGTGCAGACAAAGTTAAGCCTTCAAAACAGCACTCCCAGCCCACACTCAATCAATCAAGCTATCTGCAAGGGTGAGGAAGGTGAAGAACAGATTCAAGAGCTTTAGATCCCAGACAATAGACTAAATTTTGCCAGGGGAAGGTGGTGAGGGTGCTGCACATAAAAGATCTGAGTCACAAGACCCAACTTTAAACGGAGCTCTATTTTAATATTTATAAATATCAAGGGAACTAAAGAAACTGACTCTGGGATTTATGCGACTTTTGTCATTTCATGGTTGCAGGTTTATAGAGAAAAATCATTTCGTGTTTATGCCCCAAAAAGTAATTACAATGAGAGCATTAGCATCCTTGAGAAAATTGCTCGTTAACAACATAAAAAGCAAGGCACCCAAGCCCAGGGTTACACAAAGGACCAAAGAGAACAAATGGAGTCTTGAGTGTGTCTAGCCCTAGAGTTCTATGTGGAGCAAATTAGGGAAGATCAAGGTGGGAACTAACCTGGGAAAGGCAAGGAAACTATCAACAATAGAGCTGCAGGCCCTACTAGTTCTAATTAGCAACAGTAAGGGACAAAATAGGTTGACTGAGTTTAAAGGCAGTGTTAATGCATATCCCTGGAGTCACTGGGGTTCTGCAGGGTTTTAGCTTAATGGAGATAATGTATCTTTGAAAATTATTATTGCCTCCCGGCTTCTGGCTTCTCTGGTTATCCCTGTTACTATGAAGTAAAAAGCTAAACCTCGTTTTCCTTCCCATTCTTTGACTGTGGTAAGAAGGTCATGGGGGGTTGTGGGAGGGGGTCGCTTTCATCCCTGCATTGACACCGGAAGTCTGAGCCAAACTGGTAGTTATGAAAACTCTCTATAATCTCTAAAGAGGGTGAGCAGGATTCATCCACTTCATGCTAAGCAGTCGGGCAATTTCCACAGGCATGATAAGGCTTTCAGGATAAAATAAAAATAGGGTGAGAATGTTAAACAGAACTCAGGCTAGGATGCTGTCCCCACCCCTTTCCTCCCATAGCTTGCAGCAGCAGCTTCTCTCCAAGAGAATCGCCTACAAAGCATCAACTGTGAGGATTTCGAAGTGGTCCTTCACCGTGGCACAAGTTCCTGAGACACAGGTTCCTGTGAGATCTTTTCAGTCTGTCCTGAAGGAAGTATGAGAACTCATACAGCTCCTAAGAATCTGAACATGGCCCAAACAAAGCCCTACCCTAGGGCCAGTCTTCTCTATCCTCTGGTGCCCCAAGTCTGCAAAGCAGCCAGCGGGGTTGCCTCCTTAGGATGGAATACCATCAGGATGAGTGTGTAGCTGAATGCATCCTGCCACAGGATGCCCTGGGGGGAAAACCACCTTGCAACAACAAAAGAGGAGCCTGCTTGCTTTTTAAGTGGGTTGATTCGGGAGAAATGCCAGTGTTCTACCATCTGCGATGCCCTAGGGTAAGTTGTGATGTCAGCCAAGATGAATTCAGCTACAAGGCAGTTACTTGCACACCCAGAAGGGACATCAGCCCCAGGTGGTCACTTGTCACCTCTGTCCTCAAAATATACTCTGAAGAATAAGACAGGAGTCAGGTTCTCAAATACTCTCTTTGCTCGTAGATCCTCCTCAGGCCCCCAAACAGACAAGTTTCAGGACTTTTATGTAACCTCCAACTGAGAGATGATTTAGAAAATACAAACATTTAAAGACGCCCTCACCCCAAAAATCACCCTTACTACATTACCCAGAACAACTGGTAGGTTTGCTGCTTAACTTCCATATTATTTTATGTATAAGTAAATACTTCTGCCTATAATATAATAAAATTAAAACATAAGTTAGGAAATCAAGTCCACATGGAGTTGACATGGTAGAAGCTTGGGAATCCGTTGCTTAGAGTCAACCTCTCACTGAAAATAGCTAGGCTCTAAAAGGTAAATGGTACAGAAACCAACTTCAGAAAGTTGTTTAAGAAATAGATTAAGGGGCCAGCAATTGAGAGTACATATTCTTCTTACTGAGGACTGGAACATAGTTCCCAACATACATCTCTCAACCTCCAGGAGCATCAAACCATGTCCTGGTTTCCATGGGAACTTGCACTTAGGTGTACAAACCCACACACCAACATACTCACACATACACAGTCAACAATAAAGTAAGTCTTTTTAAATTGTCATGTAAATAATATAAACAAAGGTTATATTGTGGGACCAAGCACATAGAGAGTGAACACCTGCCTTATGTGGGTGTTAATGGATACATTTTGCTTTTTTTATACAAGATATAAGAGTTTGGGGTGTGTGTGTGTGTCTGTGTGTATGTGTCTGTGTCTGTGTGTCTGTGTGTGTGTCTGTGTGTGTTGCCTCTGAAGCCCTTCAGAGGAATTATCAGTATTCCTTGTGTTCCACCAACACAGAAGCATCAAACCTAGAAAGCTGTCTGCATCGATACCACTCTCAAAAGAATGTAATGACATTGCCAGTGTCTTCCTGCAAGTGGTTGATGCGGCAGCATGGCAGGGGCCAGCTTGAATACCTGAAGGGGCAGGGGAAGGTTGTGAAGGTCTCGGCCATGCCAGCCTCACAGCTGTCTGCAATTACCACAAACAGATGTTGGCAGCTCAGCTCATTAAGAATGCAACCCAATCACCTTGGCAGTCTTTTCCTCTTTCTGGAAACTGGAGACAAACTTCCCAGGCCCCAATCCCAGGAGTCGTGTCAGTGAAGGTTATTTTCCTAGCAAAGGCTCCGTGTGGCAAATCTCCACAGGGATTAGAGCAGTGGTTCTCAACCAGGGCTGACTGAACTCCCCCACAAGATGGTTGGCAAAGACCGGAGATGTGTTCGAGTGTTACACCCTGAAGGAAGAAGAGGTGTCTACTGCTGTGGGGCAGATAGCCCTCAGTGCTGCTAAATAACCCATAAGACACAGGATGGTGTCCCCACCAAAACAATTAAACACCATCTACCCTAAATGTCACCAGTGCTTCAATAAAAAGAGTAAAAAGTAAAAATAAATAAGTAAATACATAAAACTTGCTTGGAGCCCACATAAGTTAAATACACATTGGGTTAGGGGGAATTGTCTAGACCCAGTGCCATGGGAAGTGTTGGGGGTCTGTAGTCCAGATCACAGACATGAACAGATGGCTTGTATCCTGAAAGAAGTACACTGATGGGCCTTTCTCCAGAGTGCGGAGGGAGGGAAAAGCAGTTAGAGGATGCACACTTCCTAAATAAGGGCTGCTATGGTAATTGCCCAACTCTATAGCACAGAGAAAGCAATGAGCCCCGTGGGAAACTCTGAGTCCAGAAAATCGAAAACTTAGCTGCAGGGAATATTGAGTTTAACCAGCAGTCCTCTGCTACCCTATCCATCCCTCCTTCTCCTCTCCTGTCAGGCTGCCCCTGCTTCCTCCCCTTACCAAAGTCCAGGAGCCTCCATCACTGCTTTAGCTCACAGTTCTTTCCCAGTGGCCTAGCCCAGTGTCTTCCAGCAAGATAGCAGGCAAGCACCTGATGAGTAACGGCTGATGAAACAAGCGAATCCAGCATGGGTACCAACAAGGCAATGCAGAAAGCCAAGCGTACATTGACCTTGTTCATTTGTTTAGCTCTCATTGTGTCCAAAGATTCTAGTTTTAAATGAGAACCAACATTATACCAAGGCACTTTTAGATCTGGCTATATATCTTTAAGATGGGAGCTATTAACCTTGTACATGGATGAGGAAAGTAAGTATGGTGAAGGTTGTAACAGCTTTTAATATTGCCATGCTGCTTAAGGTGCGGAGGTGGAAATGAAGCCCAGGTCTACCTTGAGAATCCCCTGCTTTTGTCATTGAGTATACTATACCCGCATCTTTAAAAACGCATGTGTGTCTGGTGACAGAGCTCACAAGGAGCTGAAGAGCTAGGATATGCATAATTTGAATCAAAGGAACATAATCCCCTTGCAACTTCCAAGCATATGCTTGGAAATGTGTTCGCAACTGCAAAAAAGAAAAAAAAAAAAAAATGGGAAGAGAACTCAAGGCAAAAAGTGGAAGGAGGTGAGGTTTCTCAGAAAAATATATGCTGGGGCTAGTTAAACTCCTGGGCATTGAAGTGAATTTGACAGAATTTGAACCACAGTTCCGGCTTCCCCAGATGCACTTGTCAATGCTATTGACATTCTTGAATCTAGGCCGTCATCCTTTCAATGCAAATAGGCAGTTACTGTGCAACCAGTGAAGGGATGACTGTATTGGTTAAATTTACACATGATTCAAAAGTCTGGCTTATGACATCCATCCTAATTTCTGAACTGTTAAGATGTAGAAAGATAGGCCTATTAAGACCATGAAACACCGCCCGGCTGGGGAGGCGGCCTAAGCCACAGCAGCAGCGGTCGCCATCTTGGTCCGAGACCCGCCGAACTTAGGAAATTAGTCTGAACAGGTGAGAGGGTGCGCCAGAGAACCTGACAGCTTCTGGAACAGGCGGAAGCACAGAGGCGCTGAGGCATCACCCTGTGTGGGCCGGGGACAGCCGGCCACCTTCTGGACCAGAGGACAGGTGCCCGCCCGGCTGGGGAGGCGGCCTAAGCCACAGCAGCAGCGGTCGCCATCTTGGTCCGGGACCCGCCGAACTTAGGAAATTAGTCTGAACAGGTGAGAGGGTGCGCCAGAGAACCTGACAGCTTCTGGAACAGGCAGAAGCACAGAGGCGCTGAGGCAGCACCCTGTGTGGGCCGGGGACAGCCGGCCACCTTCCGGACCAGAGGACAGGTGCCCGCCCGGCTGGGGAGGCGGCCTAAGCCACAGCAGCAGCGGTCGCCATCTTGGTCCGGGACCCGCCGAACTTAGGAAATTAGTCTGAACAGGTGAGAGGGTGCGCCAGAGAACCTGACAGCTTCTGGAACAGGCGGAAGCACAGAGGCGCTGAGGCAGCACCCTTTGTGGGCCGGGGACAGCCAGCCACCATCCGGACCGGAGGACAGGTGCCCGCCCGGCTGGGGAGGCGGCCTAAGCCACAGCAGCAGCGGTCGCCATCTTGGTCCGAGACCCGCCGAACTTAGGAAATTAGTCTGAACAGGTGAGAGGGTGCGCCAGAGAACCTGACAGCTTCTGGAACAGGCGGAAGCACAGAGGCGCTGAGGCAGCACCCTGTGTGGGCCGGGGACAGCCGGCCACCTTCTGGACCAGAGGACAGGTGCCCGCCCGGCTGGGGAGGCGGCCTAAGCCACAGCAGCAGCGGTCGCCATCTTGGTCCGGGACCCGCCGAACTTAGGAAATTAGTCTGAACAGGTGAGAGGGTGCGCCAGAGAACCTGACAGCTTCTGGAACAGGCAGAAGCACAGAGGCGCTGAGGCAGCACCCTGTGTGGGCCGGGGACAGCCGGCCACCTTCCGGACCAGAGGACAGGTGCCCGCCCGGCTGGGGAGGCGGCCTAAGCCACAGCAGCAGCGGTCGCCATCTTGGTCCGGGACCCGCCGAACTTAGGAAATTAGTCTGAACAGGTGAGAGGGTGCGCCAGAGAACCTGACAGCTTCTGGAACAGGCAGAAGCACAGAGGCGCTGAGGCAGCACCCTGTGTGGGCCGGGGACAGCCGGCCACCTTCCGGACCAGAGGACAGGTGCCCGCCCGGCTGGGGAGGCGACCTAAGCCACAGCAGCAGCGGTCGCCATCTTGGTCCGGGACCCGCCGAACTTAGGAAATTAGTCTGAACAGGTGAGAGGGTGCGCCAGAGAACCTGACAGCTTCTGGAACAGGCGGAAGCACAGAGGCGCTGAGGCAGCACCCTGTGTGGGCCGGGGACAGCCAGCCACCTTCCTGACCGGAGGACAGGTGCCCACCCGGCAGGGGAGGCGGCCTAAGCCACAGCAGCAGCGGTCGCCATCTTGGTCCCGGGACTCCAAGGAACTTAGGAATTTAGTCTGCTTAGGTGAGAGTCTGTACCACCTGGGAACTGCCAAAGCAACACAGTGTCTGAGAAAGGTCCTGTTTTGGGCCTTCTTCTTCGGCCAGGAGGAGGTCCAAATACAAGATATCTGCGCACCTTCCCTGTAAGAGAGCTTGCCAGCAGAGAGTGCTCTGAGCACTGAAACTCAGAGGAGAGAATCTGTCTCCCAGGTCTGCTGATAGACGGTAACAGAATCACCAGAAGAACAATCTCTAAACAGAGTCAACTATAACTACTAACTCCAGAGATTACCAGATGGCGAAAGGTAAACGGAGGAATCTTACTAACAGGAACCAAGACCACTCACCATCACCAGAACCCAGCACACCCACTTCGCCCAGTCCAGGGAACCCCAACACACCTGAGAACCTAGACCTAGATTTAAAAGCATATCTCATGATGATGGTAGAGGGCATCAAGAAGGACTTTAATAAATCACTTAAAGAAATACAGGAGAACACTGCTAAAGAGTTACAAGTCCTTAAAGAAAAACAGGAAAACACAATCAAACAGGTAGAAGTCCTTACAGAAAAAGAGGAAAAAACATACAAACAGGTGATGGAAATGAACAAAACCATACTAGACCTAAAAAGGGAAGTAGACACAATAAAGAAAACTCAAAGCGAGGCAACACTAGAGATAGAAACCCTAGGAAAGAAATCTGGAACCATAGATTTGAGCATCAGCAACAGAATACAAGAGATGGAAGAGAGAATCTCAGGTGCAGAACATTCCATAGAGAACATCGGCACAACAATCAAAGAAAATGGAAAATGCAAAAAGATCCTAACTCAAAATATCCAGGAAATCCAGGACACAATAAGAAGACCAAACGTACGGATAATAGGAGTGGATGAGAATGAAGATTTTCAACTCAAAGGTCCAGCAAACATCTTCAACAAAATTATTGAAGAAAACTTCCCAAATCTAAAGAATGAGATGCATATGAACATACAAGAAGCCTACAGAACTCCAAATAGACTGGACCAGAAAAGAAATTCCTCCCGACACATAATAATCAGAACATCAAATGCACTAAATAAAGATAGAATACTAAAAGCAGTAAGGGAAAAAGGTCAAGTAACATATAAAGGCAAGCCTATCAGAATTACACCAGATTTTTCACCAGAGACTATGAAAGCCAGAAGAGCCTGGACAGATGTTATACAGACACTAAGAGAACACAAACTGCAGCCCAGGCTACTATACCCAGCCAAACTCTCAATTATCATAGAGGGAGAAACCAAAGTATTCCACGACAAAACCAAATTCACGCATTATCTCTCCACGAATCCAGCCCTTCAAAGGATAATAACAGAAAAAAACCAATACAAGAACGGGAACAACGCCCTAGAAAAAACAAGAAGGTAATCCCTCAACAAACCTAAAAGAAGACAGCCACAAGAACAGAATGCCACCTTTAACAACTAAAATAACAGGAAGCAACAATTACTTTTCCTTAATATCTCTTAACATCAATGGTCTCAACTCGCCAATAAAAAGACATAGACTAACAAACTGGCTACACAAACAAGACCCAACATTTTGCTGCTTACAGGAAACTCATCTCAGAGAAAAAGATAGACACTACCTCAGAATGAAAGGCTGGAAAACAATTTTCCAAGCAAATGGTATGAAGAAACAAGCAGGAGTAGCCATCCTAATATCTGATAAGATTGACTTCCAACCCAAAGTCATCAAAAAAGACAAGGAGGGACACTTCATTCTCATCAAAGGTAAAATCCTCCAAGAGGAACTCTCAATTCTGAATATCTATGCTCCAAATACAAGAGCAGCCACATTCACTAAAGAAACTTTAGTAAAGCTCAAAGCACACATTGCGCCTCACACAATAATAGTGGGAGACTTCAACACACCACTTTCACCAATGGACAGATCATGGAAACAGAAACTAAACAGGGACACACTGAAACTAACAGAAGTGATGAAACAAATGGATCTGACAGATATCTACAGAACATTTTACCCTAAAACAAAAGGATATACCTTCTTCTCAGCACCTCATGGTACCTTCTCCAAAATTGACCACATAATAGGTCACAAATCAGGCCTCAACAGATTAAAAAATATTGAAATTGTCCCATGTATCCTATCAGATCACCATGCACTAAGGCTGATCTTCAATAACAAAATAAATAACAGAAAGCCAACATTCACATGGAAACTGAACAACACTCTTCTCAATGATACCTTGGTCAAGGAAGGAATAAAGAAAGAAATTAAAGACTTTTTAGAGTTTAATGAAAATGAAGCCACAACGTACCCAAACCTTTGGGACACAATGAAAGCATTTCTAAGAGGGAAACTCATAGCTATGAGTGCCTTCAAGAAAAAACGGGAGAGAGCACATACTAGCAGCTTGACAACACATCTAAAAGCTCTAGAAAAAAAGGAAGCAAATTCACCCAAGAGGAGTAGACGGCAGGAAATAATCAAACTCAGGGGTGAAATCAACCAAGTGGAAACAAGAAGAACTATTCAAAGAATTAACCAAACGAGGAGTTGGTTCTTTGAGAAAATCAACAAGATAGATAAACCCTTAGCTAGACTCACTAAAGGGCACAGGGACAAAATCCTAATTAACAAAATCAGAAATGAAAAGGGAGACATAACAACAGATCCTGAAGAAATCCAAAACACCATCAGATCCTTCTACAAAAGGCTATACTCAACAAAACTGGAAAACCTGGACGAAATGGACAAATTTCTGGACAGATACCAGGTACCAAAGTTGAATCAGGATCAAGTTGACCTTCTAAACAGTCCCATATCCCCTAAAGAAATAGAAGCAGTTATTAATAGTCTCCCAGCCAAAAAAAGCCCAGGACCAGACGGGTTTAGTGCAGAGTTCTATCAGACCTTCAAAGAAGATCTAACTCCAGTTCTGCACAAACTTTTTCACAAGATAGAAGTAGAAGGTATTCTACCCAACTCATTTTATGAAGCCACTATTACTCTGATACCTAAACCACAGAAAGATCCAACAAAGATAGAGAACTTCAGACCAATTTCTCTTATGAACATCGATGCAAAAATCCTTAATAAAATTCTCGCTAACCGAATCCAAGAACACATTAAAGCAATCATCCATCCTGACCAAGTAGGTTTTATTCCAGGGATGCAGGGATGGTTTAATATACGAAAATCCATCAATGTAATCCATTATATAAACAAACTCAAAGACAAAAACCACATGATCATCTCGTTAGATGCAGAAAAAGCATTTGACAAGATCCAACACCCATTCATGATAAAAGTTCTGGAAAGATCAGGAATTCAAGGCCAATACCTAAACATGATAAAAGCAATCTACAGCAAACCAGTAGCCAACATCAAAGTAAATGGAGAGAAGCTGGAAGCAATCCCACTAAAATCAGGGACTAGACAAGGCTGCCCACTTTCTCCCTACCTTTTCAACATAGTACTTGAAGTATTAGCCAGAGCAATTCGACAACAAAAGGAGATCAAGGGGATACAAATTGGAAAAGAGGAAGTCAAAATATCACTTTTTGCAGATGATATGATAGTATATATAAGTGACCCTAAAAATTCCAACAGAGAACTCCTAAACCTGATAAACAGCTTCGGTGAAGTAGCTGGATATAAAATTAACTCAAACAAGTCAATGGCCTTTCTCTACACAAAGAATAAACAGGCTGAGAAAGAAATTAGGGAAACAACACCCTTCTCAATAGCCACAAATAATATAAAATATCTCGGCGTGACTCTAACGAAGGAAGTGAAAGATCTGTATGATAAAAACTTCAAGTCCCTGAAGAAAGAAATTAAAGAAGATCTCAGAAGATGGAAAGATCTCCCATGCTCATGGATTGGCAGGACCAACATTGTAAAAATGGCTATCTTGCCAAAAGCAATCTACAGATTCAATGCAATCCCCATTAAAATTCCAACTCAATTCTTCAACGAATTAGAAGGAGCAATTTGCAAATTCATCTGGAATAACAAAAAACCGAGGATAGCAAAAACTCTTCTCAAGGATAAAAGAACCTCTGGTGGAATCACCATGCCTGACCTAAAGCTTTACTACAGAGCAATTGTGATAAAAACTGCATGGTACTGGTATAGAGACAGACAAGTAGACCAATGGAATAGAATTGAAGACCCAGAAATGAACCCACACACCTATGGTCACTTGATCTTCGACAAGGGAGCCAAAACCATCCAGTGGAAGAAAGACAGCATTTTCAACAATTGGTGCTGGCACAACTGGTTGTTATCATGTAGAAGAATGCGAATCGATCCATACTTATCTCCTTGTACTAAGGTCAAATCTAAGTGGATCAAGGAACTTCACATAAAACCAGAGACACTGAAACTTATAGAGGAGAAAGTGGGGAAAAGTCTTGAAGATATGGGCACAGGGGAAAAATTCCTGAACAGAACAGCAATGGCTTGTGCTGTAAGATCGAGAATTGACAAATGGGACCTAATGAAACTCCAAAGTTTCTGCAAGGCAAAAGACACTGTCTATAAGACAAAAAGACCACCAACAGACTGGGAAAGGATCTTTACCTATCCTAAATCAGATAGGGGACTAATATCCAACATATATAAAGAACTCAAGAAGGTGGACCTCAGAAAATCAAATAACCCCCTTAAAAAATGGGGCTCAGAACTGAACAAAGAATTCTCACCTGAGGAATACCGAATGGCAGAGAAGCACCTGAAAAAATGTTCAACATCCTTAATCATCAGGGAAATGCAAATCAAAACAACCCTGAGATTCCACCTCACACCAGTGAGAATGGCTAAGATCAAAAATTCAGGTGACAGCAGATGCTGGCGAGGATGTGGAGAAAGAGGAACACTCCTCCATTGTTGGTGGGATTGCAGGCTTGTACAACCACTCTGGAAATCAGTCTGGCGGTTCCTCAGAAAATTGGACATAGTACTACCGGAGGATCCAGCAATACCTCTCCTGGGCATATATCCAGAAGAAGCCCCAACTGGTAAGAAGGACACATGCTCCACTATGTTCATAGCAGCCTTATTTATAATAGCCAGAAACTGGAAAGAACCCAGATGCCCCTCAACAGAGGAATGGATACAGAAAATGTGGTACATCTACACAATGGAGTACTACTCAGCTATTAAAAAGAATGAATTTATGAAATTCCTAGCCAAATGGATGGACCTGGAGAGCATCATCCTGAGTGAGGTAACACAATCACAAAGGAACTCACACAATATGTACTCACTGATAAGTGGATACTAGCCCAAAACCTAGGATACCCACGATATAAGATACAATTTCCTAAACACATGAAACTCAAGAAAAATGAAGACTGAAGTGTGGACACTATGCCCCTCCTTAGAAGTGGGAACAAAACACCCATGGAAGGAGTTACAGAAACAAAGTTTGGAGCTGAGATGAAAGGAGGGACCATGTAGAGACTGCCATATCCAGGGATCCACCCCATAATCAGCATCCAAACGCTGACACCATTGCATATACTAGCAAGATTTTATCGAAAGGACCCAGATGTAGCTGTCTCTTGTGAGACTATGCCGGGGCCTAGCAAACACAGAAGTGGATGCTCACAGTCAGCTAATGGATGGATCACAGGGCTCCCAATGGAGGAGCTAGAGAAAGTACCCAAGGAGCTAAAGGGATCTGCAACCCTATAGGTGGAACAACATTATGAACTAACCAGTACCCCTGAGCTCTTGACTCTAGCTGCATATGTATCAAAAGATGGCCTAGTCGGCCATCACTGGAAAGAGAGGCCCATTGGACACGCAGACTTTGTGTGCCCCGGTACAGGGGAACGCCAGGGCCAAAGGGGGGGGAGTGGGTGGGTAGGGGAGTGGGGGTGGGTGGGTAAGGGGGACTTTTGGTATAGCATTGGAAATGTAAATGAGCTAAATACCTAATAAAAAATGGAAAAAAAATAAAAAAAATAAAATAAAAAAAAAAGACCATGAAACATAGCATTTAGCGTCTCTGAACATCAGTTTTCTTACCTCCAGAGTAAGGATGATGATGCTCGAGTCACATGGTTATCATAGGCAATTTGACCTGAAACATTTGTAGGATCCAGAAGAGGAATACAGACAGAAGCCTGCTTACCATGCATTTACAAGACACAAATCAAGTCAATAAACTATGAAAAGGTTAGCCTCGTATCTGGATAAATACATCTTCATACCAAGGCCAGGCTTGGTTTAAAGACCTCCAGCTCCTCAGAGTGGTATACTAGAATGTGACAGCACAGGCTAGGCTGACTCGGCTCCTAACTGCTTCTCCTTCTACCACCACCTTTGTTTTGAACTCTTTGAGGCTTCACACATCTACAAATGGCCAACTTGGTCCAAGCTCTGTCCACACATGCCTCCTCCCTACAAACAACAGTCTTCAATTACTCTTGGGTCTATGAATGTGTTGTCTTAACTTTAGTCAAGAAACTCAGGCAAACCACAAACAAGAATCTTTAGACAAAGAATTCCAGTGTCCCTGTAACCTGGTATAGGTTAGGCTTCATATCTATACCTTGAAGGCCTCTAAACTCATGCACTTGGATACAGGTAAAGGAAAGCCTTAAAGTTTTCTGGTTCCCAAAGTGGACAAGCTCTGGTGATACTAAGGGGACATGGCTTGTCAGCAACCAATATCCAGTAGAAACCCTACACTTAAGTATTTCTGCACCACAAGGGTGGGGAAAAGGAAAAGCTAAACAGATTCTGTGGATGTATCAGCAACTCCATATTAGCATTGGAAACACAAGAAAAGAAAGGGCATCTCATCCATGGTCCTTTGTCTGACTTACCTCTCTTGCTCAATGAATCAAGAGTTTCAACATTGGGGGATGAGAGGGAGCCTCAGAGATGCATCTAGAGAGATGGCTCCATAGTTAAGAGCACATATTGCTCTTGCAGAAGACCCAGGTTTGGCTCTCAGCACCTCACATAGCCTAGCTCACAACTGCCTATATCTCTAACTGGAGGATATCTGACAGTTTCTTCTGTCCTACACAGGTACTACACTTACATGCACACATGCAAGCACACAATCATGCAAGCACATACAACACACATTCACACACATACACACACTGTTTGGTTGGTTGGTTGGTTGGTTGGTTGGTTGGTTGGTTGGTTGGTACAGAGTTTCTCTGTGTATCCCTGACTGTCCTGGAACTTGCTCTGTAGACAAGGCTGGCCTCAAACTCAAGAGATCTGCCTTGCCTGAACCTCCTAACTACTGGGATCGAAGGTACGAGAAACCACTGCCTGGCTTAGCTCAGGGAGTGCAGCATCTGGTTTTGGTCATTGAGCTTCACACACAATGTTTTTTAATAAAATACGTTTACCATAGGGCTGAGGAGATGACTCAGTGGGTATATGTACTTATTCTACAAGCATAAAGACCCCATATTCAATCCTAACACACACATCAAGAAAACCTTGTTTGGCCTCACATCACACATGCCTGTAATCTCATCAAGTGAAGGATGAAAACAGTAGACTCACTAGAGCTTGCTATCTAGCCAGCCTAGAGTGTGTGTTTGTGTATGCATGCGTGCATGCATGCCTGCATACATAGGGACAGCAGAGCACATGTGATATGGGAGGAGGAAAGTAGCACAGGGAGTGTTAGGGTACCAGGAGAAGAGTCAACAAGTGGGTCCCAGGTTCAGTGAGGGATCTGTCCCAAAGCAATAGGGCAAAGAGTGACTGGACAGAACACCTGCCATCTTCCTCTGGCATCCACATACACGCAGGATCATGTACACCAGCACACACACATATGCATACACCATACACATTTTTTAATATTTAGAGAAAAAAAGTTTCAACATTGCCAATTGGAAACTTCTGCACACAAAGATTAAATCCCCTATCAAAATTAACACAAACAGAAGTAACATAGTGGCCAGTGAACCATGCTCAGGCTAAAAATATATGTCATAATTCCTTTATATGACCTATATGTAGCAAAATTATTTTGATTTTTTTAGATCTTAATTATATTTCTCCCACAAATGTAAACCTGCCCAGTATCCTTAGAAAGTATCCTCAGAATTCACTTTAAAAAAAAAAACTTTCAATAAGGAAATGAATAGTCCATAATATTTTTCCTCTGCCTCCTCGATCCTATACATCACTTCCTTTTACATAGTGTAACTCCAGAAGCCCCAGAATTGCTTACACAGCTGTTACTGGGGTACAGGGATAAATTCCCCTCCTGTCACCAGCCCTGGCACCCTTCAAGAGCAGTGAGGTGGTCCTTTCCCCTAATCAATAAACTTGCTAATTTGGCTTTCCCAAGCCTTCCTAAAACTCTTTTTTGTTGACATTAAAAAACCTCAGGTGTACCTGGGTAGAGAGATCGCTGACTTATTGAGGCAGATTCATTAGACTGCAGAGCCATCAATGTTGAGCTGAGTTCCCCACAGCTGGTAACACACCTATGTAACAGACAGGAGGATACATGCTCTCTATCTGTGTCTTTATTTCATTAGGATAGTTGGAGCTATGCCTGAAAAGTAATGGATACCAGGTCAGGATCTCTTACTCACGTGAGAGGCTCCACTGACTTGTGAGGACGAAACTTTCGAACGAGGATGAACCTTGACAAGGGCTACAAGCACAGCCCTAGGACTCAACTCCAGCAAACAGTGCCCAATATGAGTAGACGGCAGAGACCTCAACCATGTCTTTGATGGTGGGAAAGAAAAGCTAACAACGGCCGGGAATTTGGTAGAATAAATAAATGTGGGTCTTGAACAGGTACAAGGATAAATAAGTGATTGAAACTCCATTTTTCTTGGGGAGGTAAGCCAGGATAGAAAAGTACTCTGGGCAGAAACAGGGACATTTTGAGGAAATCTGGCTTTCAAGGATGGGGATAGAGTCCGCTGGCTTGAAGTGTAAGATCACAGATGGAATGTGCCAGCATCTTAGCCCTTCTGTGCCTCTGCCTGCCTGGAGAGTCCTCCAGAAATCATCCCTACTGGCACCACAGAGTCCCTGGAAGCAGAGAGACCGTTCTTTTAATTACATAATCTCTGAATAGACATTATTCTTTAGTCTGTCAGTAAAGCCAACCATTAGTGTATTGCCACGAAAACTACTCTTTTATGATACTCCTAAAGCTTAAACTAGGTTTTAGGGCCCACACTAATAAAATGTATGCATAATATTTGCTTATCTCCCACCCTGCCCTTGTACTAGCACCTGGAAACTCTGGGTAGTAAAACAGCATTATTTCTGAACTTTTAAAACCAGAACCAGAAACTAGAGAACTCTAATACAACAGTGCCATCTAGTGAGTGACCTCTTTCTAAAAACTTTAAATAAAAAAAAAAATCAAAAATTTGAAGAAAAAAAAAAAAAGCATGGAATGCACATAAACAGAAGACAGGACCAATGTCCAATACAAACCAGCAGGTTTCAAAGTAACCCCTACCATGCCATGTTACACTGTCAAGCTGTCAAGTTTGGAAGGAAATCTTTGTGTCCCTTGTGTAAATAAGAGAAATGACCGGGAGTCCACGGTTTCTCTATAGCCAAACGTTAGATAGCAGGAACCTAACACTGATTAATGATAGGATCAGCAATAGATTCTAATCTCCTGCTGCTCAGCTCAATATCTTCTCTGTGACCCCGCATTGATGGAGCTGTAGATCAATCTAAGAGACCACATGTTTGTTCTAGCCTGTGCATAGTGCCTGGGTGACATCAGACAGTGCCCACTCAGAGAAGAACCATCTGAAGACAGCATCTTAGAGAAAGCCAATGTGGCTTTCCACATGTGGTCGAGTACTTCAAACATTAGTTCTGGTCTACTCTGCTCCTTGCCTCTATCTATGAAAGGAGGCTCAAAATTTCTTTGAAAACCAGTCATTCACATTTTTCACTCAAAAAATGTTCAGTCCTACTGTGTGCTGAGTACCATTTTAGGTACATGAACCAAGTTTCTCCCTGATGAAACAAATGTAATAGGAAGAGCTCTTAGTAGGAAAATAACACTGAACCTTGGCATGAATGAGACACTGCAGTCTGTTTTAGCTGTGGCAGAATGGAGCTCCTCTTCAGAATGAATTTTGATTTCATGAAGAGGGAGAACAAATGCCTACATTAAGGAACATTCCCAGTAGCTGCCCAACTGCTACCTAGTAGAGTCACCTCAGAAAGGGTAAGAATTGTCTAAAGAAGAGCCATTTGCCCACTCAAAACAGCATCCTAACCCATTGACCACGCCCCTATGTCAGCATCCTATCCCCTCGAACATGCCTCCAGGCCAGTATCCTATCCCTTCAACCACGCCCCTAGGCCAGCATCCTATTCCCTCCACTGAGGCCCCCATGCCAGCATCCTATTCCCTTGGGTCAACCCCACCACACTCACCTTACCCTAGCAACCTTACCACCTCCATCCAAGGAACCGCACTGATAGATGGAAGGTACAAAACTAAGCCAGCCCACCAGCCTTCCCGATCCTTCTCAGGCCCATTTCCTATTGAAACCTTGATGCCTTTCCTCTGGATGGACCCCTGTTCTGGATAAGACGGCAGAATTGTCCATATTCCACTCTGGATGCTTTAGGGTTTGTTGCCCATCAAGTGGGACCATTCTCCTTGCACTTCATCTTTGAACTTTTCATGAACCAAATCTCATCTACCTGACAAGATCTGCCAGCCTTATTGCTGTTTCTAAAATCCCACATTACACTATCAAAAAAAATTTTTTTTGCTCAAAAATTTTTATCTCAGGCTCTATAATCCCACACTCTGGCTAAATGGTATGTTAAGCAAATTTCTTTTTGAAAAGTTTCCCAGAGTTCTCAATATTCCAATAAGAGTATAAAATTGTGACATAGTGCCTGCCATATTTCACAGAATTATTGGACCGTAGAAATCCTGCTCTGTAGTTTTCATGGTAATTCACTTTACAAAAAGTCTAATTTTAGATCTATCTGTGCCTGCTTCTACTTCAGACCTTCCCAGAACCTTATGTCTGATGAAGGTTATTCACAAGCATCAAAGCCTGCCCCGCTTTGATAACAACCAAGTGACTAATATCACCCTAGCTTTCAATACTTCACTCTGCGAACATCTATACCACAGCCTCAAGGAAACTCTGTCACCCTCTGTTTATTTAGTGATTTTTTTTTCTTTTAGCTTTTTTCACGTGCTCATTAGACCAAGCATCTTGTTTTGTTTTACATACAAGGTTCCAGAGCAAATCCTTGGAGCTTACCCAGGATGTACACAATGTTTAATGCAGGAAATGAAGACGATAGGAAGGAAGGTGAGGGAATAGTGGGCCTTGATTAGAAAAGGTAGAGGGTGAGGGAGGAGGACGCAGTACAGAAAGTGCTTGCCTCACAAACATGCAGACATTAGTTTGATCCCCAGAACCCACAATGAAAAAGCCAAGCATGGTGGCCTGCCCACAGGTAGAGAATGGAGGACCTTTAGGGTTTGTTGACTGGGTCAGTAATTCACACTAAACTAATTCTATTGAATACCTAGATATTTTTTTAAATGCCCAAAAGTCTCAAATACATTATAAAAATATTGATAGCTGCTCAATAATTCTAACCACTGAGGAGATGCACATTATGAAATAAGAAAACCCAAACGAGACCTAACTTGATAGTCAACAAAAAAACAATAATTTTTTAAAATGGGAGACACTGTATGGAATCAGGAATAATGCACCCACTTTACAAAGTCACACTAGCAGCAGGCTATGGCTATTTGGTTATCTAAATGCAAGTCACTTTCGTAATTATTTCTATTGTTAATAAATTCCCTTTAGTTTGTATAAGGCGATCAACATGCTAATGTGAATTTAGATTTTGAAAGAGAGAACTATCGGAGAGTCACAATCAGGTGTCTGGATTTCTCCCAATTACTACCCCCAATTATATCCACACCTATTGCTGACATGTTTAATCCCTTTCTTCAGA
Organism: Mus musculus; assembly: GCF_000001635.26. Lineage (NCBI taxonomy): Eukaryota > Metazoa > Chordata > Mammalia > Rodentia > Muridae > Mus > Mus musculus. The sequence continues at coordinate 91,930,196 of NC_000078.6, read as the reverse complement.
CCTTAATGACAGCTCACGAAGAAGACGAGTGCTAGCTACCGCACTGCTCAGCAGAGTGTGGGTCCAATTTAAATAATTAGAAGCCCG